>NC_081408.1:736491143-736813924 GCF_030272615.1 Cryptomeria japonica
GGGCTAAAATCTCAGCCCTGTTGTTGGATACATGCCCTATAGGTTTAGCAACCCTAGCCAATTCCTTCCCATCTTCATCATGTAGACAACAACCAACGCCTGCAGGACCTGGATTCCCCCAGGAAGCTCCATCAAAGTTTAACTTAAACCAACCCCTACTTAAACCAACCCCTTTTAGGGGCTTTCCACTTACAAGCATTCCTTAGCTCTTGATTATGAGAGCTGCCAATGAATAAAGGGAGGGATCCTCAAGCCAAACCATCACCCTCTCATCTTCTCATCCCAATAGGTCATTTTTGATTGCTAGGGAATTTAGAGATTCTACTATTTAAAAGCTCCACTATTGGAGCTTCTATTTTATTTACTAAAAGGGTCCATTCCATCTTCTTTTCCTTAAAGAGTCCCCTGTTGTGTTCCTTCCAAAGTTCCTAGATGACCAGAGAGGGAGCTAGGATCCACAACCCACCATAAAGGGAATTCTTAAAAAGGGTTGGCCAAGCTTGGAACAATCCAAGGATGGAGTTAGGAAAGGCTGAGGACCACCCTAATTTTTTGCACAACCAAAGCCGAAATTTTGATGCATAGTTGCAATTGAGAAGGATATGATCTTTGTCTTCTTCTGCCTCTTCACACAGAGGACATCTACTAGGACCTTCAAAGCCCATCTTTCTAAATCTATCTGTTGTAAGAATATTATTCTGGAGGGCTAACCATAAAAATACTCCAGCTTTTGGAAGACACATCTTGTCCCAACACAATGCTGCAAGGACAACGGTGGTAGAGGAGAGATGCTAACTCAAGAGGAGATTATAACCATCCTTTGAGGTATATTCCCCCGATTTTGAACCATCCCAGACCATAGTGTCTGACCCTAAATTGAAAGAGACCATCCTCTTATTAAGGAAGTCTTGAAGCACCAGTTTCTCCCCAGCTGGGATATCTACCTGCTCAAGGGATCTCCATGACCAGCCCTTGGCTAAGTCACCCTTAGAGGGAAAGATATAATCCTTGACATACCTAACCCAAATAGATTTGAGCATTACTCTTGAAGACTCCAAGTTAACCTGATATTGAAATACTAGAAAACCTCCCCAAGAGTCAGACCAAAAAAGGGCTTTATCACCCTTGCCCAAATTCCAAGTCAATTTGTCCAAGATGATTTTCCTACGATCCAACATAAAGTTCCAAATATGCAAACCTCTCAGAGGTGAGGGATCTCTGAAGAGGCTCATGTGGTCCCTACCTCGGAGATACTTATGAAAGAGGATTTGGGCCCATTTTAGATAAGGAGACCTAAACATTTTCCATATTATTTTGGCTCCCAATGCCCTACTCTGAACCTTAATGTCCTGAATCCCAATACCCCCTACTGACTTAGACCTGCAAATCTTATCCCAAGCCATTAGGGAGATTCATTTCTTCTCCTCTACCCCTTGCCAAATGAAGGATCTGATGTCTGTTTAACACTTCCTTTTTGGACTGAGGCAGGCTAAAACAAGAAAGTTGGTAGATAGGCATAGCAGCCAAAACCGATTTAGCCAATGTAGCTCTGCCCGCTGAGGATAGCCACTTTCCTTTCCAGGTTGCTATCCTATTTTTGATCTTTTCTACTACTCCATCCCACAAATTCAAAGACCTTAGGCCCTTATCCAAAAGCAGGCCAAGATACTTACAAGGGAGACAACCAAGATTGAAATTTAGAGTACCACAAATTCTATTTTGTAAACTTGCCTAAGTGTTAAAAAAGAAGACTTTTGATTTAGCCGGATTAATTTCCCGACTAGAGGCCTTTGAGTAGGAGTTCAAGATTTGCTTAAAATCTTGGGCCTCACCTAGAGCACTACACCCATATAACATAGTGTCATCCATAAATTGCTGATGTGTTATAGGGTCAAGTTTGCTAGTAATTCTAATCCCCGACACCTGATTGACCTCCCTAGCTCTAGAAATTGATCTACTCAAGGACTCAACCATAATGCTAAAGAGAAAAGAGGATAGGGGGTATCCCTGTGTCAAACCCCTAGAAGAACTAAAAAATCCTTTAGGGGTGCCATCGATCAAAATAGAGAATTTAGGCGTGGAGATACATTCAAAAATCAAATTGATCCAAATTGCGGGGAAACCAAAAGCTTCTAAACATCTACATAGAAATCTCCAATTCACCTTGTCATATGCTTTCCTAATGTCCAGCTTTCAGAGCATAGTAGGGTTTCCATTCTTCTTGATAGAGTGGATAGCCTCCTGAGCTATAATGACCCCATCATAAATAGACCTTCCAGAGAAAAAACTTGTCTGGTCCTCACTAATCAACATGGGAAGGAGTTTCTGAAGCCTATTAGCTAGAGTTTTAGAGAAAAGTTTATAAATAGTGTTGCATAGGGCTATAGGTCGGAACTCATAATAACTCTCTGGTTTATCCTTTTTTGGGATAAGGGCCAAAAAGGTGTTATTGATTTCTTTGAGGACGTTTCCTGAGTTTCTCATACCTTCCAGAGATTTCATAACCTCCTCACCTAGGAAGGGCCAACACTTTTGGAAGAAGCTAGTTGGAAAGCCATCCAACCCAGGGGATTTATTTGGGCCCATCCACTTAAGAGCTGCCTCTACTTCTGCTAAAGAAAATTTGGCAGTTAGAGAGTCAGAATGCTCCTTATCTAGTAGCTTAGGGATGCTATTGATAAACCTATCCTGAACAGAGCCGTGAGGGCTCCAATCAACATTTAGGATAAGAGAAAAGAAATCAACAACCTCTTTCGCAATGGATTTGGGATTAGTCACTTTTGAGCCATTGTCTAACTTAATTTTGGAGATGTGGTTTCTAACTCTTCTCATCCTAACACTATTATAGAAAAATTTGGTATTCTTGTCACCCTCCTCCAACCAAGTCTCTCTGGAATTTTGTTTCCAGAAGACTTCTTCTTTGGCAAGAATAGATTCATGATCTGCAAGGAGTTTCTTTTCTTTGAGAAACATAGTCTCATCCATCCCAAATCTCATTACATCCTCATTGACTTCTACCAGTGCAAATTCCACTTGAGATTTATTGTCAAAGATATTACCAAAGTGCTTCTTGTTCCATTGGATGAGATTCTTCTTAAAAATCTTAAGTTTGTTAACAACCTTAAAGATCCCAGACCTAGAGACCTTGGCCCCATTCCACCATTCTTTTAGAAGCTTCAGGATGTGTTCGTCCTTCAGCCACATATTTTCAAATTTGAAAGGAAATCTCTTTGGGCCCACTTCCCCCTAAATGTAAAGTAAAATGGGAAAGTGATCCTGATGCAGAGAGTCTTGGAGCTTTGTTTGATACACCTTCTTGAGTGACTTGTCCTACTCAACCATTCTACTACTCAAGTCCTTCCTATGGCACTTAGTAGGGGTTATGATAATGAGAAATCCAAGGTATGAACCTTCTTGAATTTCCTCCTAGGTATAGCCAATGGTTTCTAGATAATCAACTCCACCACTTGAGGTTGCCACCTCAGTTACTCACACACTCTTCTCCTGGGGCTCCAACCACTCCTACAAGGATCTTAACACACAACCACTTCCTATGGTTTCTCAATGTATCTACAAGGTGTCTCAATTTATTTTGAGGTTTAAGGCTCACCGAATCCATCTCCTTGGCTTCCTAACCCTTCTAGGTCTCTACTGGCACCAAAATAGGCCTAATTGCATTAGCCCTCCCTAGGCGATTTTAGGGTCTTAATTTGCAAAAGTCCCAAACAAGCCTAGAAATAAATCATGGATTTTAGTACCCTTTTGGAAGATATAGACAATATTGGAAAAGTGCATCTGGGTTATCCGTACAGGTGGGGTTTCCAATGCTGCACTATTTTGAAGGGTTTAGGCTTAATCGATATCTTGGCAAGATGGGTCTAAAAATATTCACCAGTCAAATCTCCTACTCCAAAAAATTTGAGAACCTTCAAGGGAACTCAGAGGGCTTTCCATTCATGTGTCACTTGGTCCTGCACCAATCCCCATGTGTTCATAAATCACACTTTTCTTGCTATCCTAACTCACCTACTCCCAACGGTGAGCCTAGGGCTTCATTGTTTCTCCTCCTCCTAGACCTGCAACACCACACACCCTATTATAAATCTATGTACAGACCCTAACCTATAATTATTAGTGATTTCAATAGGTGCCATCAAAGAATGCCTAGGTTAGAGCCATTTTCTTGCTCTTAAACCCTACTTGCAAGGATTTTGCTCCTAGTTGCAAAGAATGGAAGAAATCTTTACAACCTAGGACAATCAAACCTGAAAATCAACTTTAATGAAAGAAAATAAAATTAATACTCAAATATTTCAATGATTTTACACCATCTAGTCCGTACTGGACCGTACAAGTAATGAAAACAAGTCAAAACTGTCAAAAACCGGTGGAAACAAGGTTGCTTCACAAACCAAAAACTTTCTCTTGCATTTCTAGTCCTCCAATCCATACAATTAAGTGAATTTTGGCTTATATCCACTTGTTTTAGTCGGTTCAACCAACTTTTAACACCTAAAACCAAAAATGCAACTTTTGCAAGAAACTGGAAAATGTTGCTCAACAACTTTTGACAACTTTTGCTCCAGGATGCAATTTTGCATTCTAATGCATTTTAAGACTCCTGAAGGTCATCAAACACCCTATATGACCTTAAAAAAACTCAATTGACCCCTAATACATGAATGCGTTCATCTGGAGTATTTTACCTATGAACTACCTAAGCATCTCACTTCTCAGGCTATTAGCATCTTGAACACAATTGACTCAAATCAAAACTTGGACAACTCAACCATGGCTCTATTGAGTCCTCAATGGTTGGTCCATTATTACATCACAAATATAACACACAAACTTAAAAGAAAACAAATATTTCATACTTGGAGTGTTAGGTGCCCTGCACCATACTCCCCTGGGTCAATAACTCAAGTCCCTTGAGTTATAAGGTTTGAAATATCCACTCCATACTGAAGTATATCTGCCTCTAACATCCACATGACATCTGAATTAGGTAACCCTTTCCACTTTACAAGATAGTTCTTGTAGACTCCTTTCCTGGTCTTTTTTACTATCTTGGTATCCAAGATACTCTCTAACTCCACCGGTTGACTAGGTGGCAAATCCTTTATCCAATCTTCATGAACCGGTGATGGCATGTCTATCTGATTTGTTGGTAACTCACCCTTGTATTGATAGAGATCACATACATTAAAAATAGGAGACATCCCCAAGGTAGGAGGAAGTTCAACCTCATATGCATTCTGCCCATACTTGTGCACTACCTTGAGAGGTCCAATTTTCTTCATCATGAGCTTGATAGGCTATCCTTTTGGAAGTCTCTCCTTCCTAAGGTATGCCAACACTAAGTCTCCTACTTTAAATTGTACCTTCCTCCTTGTTTTATCACCTTGAACCTTATACTGCTTGGATTTTTGTTGTAAGGACTGCCTTACCTTATCATGCACCTCTTTAATACCTTTGGCAAAGTTCTTCCCTTGTGCACTCTTAGGTGCCATTGAACTGAGATCTCTGAGCTCTAATATTCCCCTAGGATGGAATCCATACACTATCTCAAAAGGACTTTTACCTGTGCTATGGTTCACTGAGTCATTATATGCATATTCTGCCTGTCCAAGTACTAGATCCCAAGTCTGCCCATGTTGTTTGGTAAGACATCTTAGCAAGTTACCCAATGACTAGTTGACTACCTTTGTCTAACCATCTGATTGAGGATGATAGGTAGATGAGAAAGATAGCTTGGTGCCCAACTTCCTCCAAAGTGTCCTCCAAAAGTGGCTCAAAAACTTCACATCTCTATCACTAACAATGCTGATTGGAAGACCATGAATCGTTACTATCTCCTTGAAAAAGAGGCCTACAATATAGGTGGCATCATTGGTGCTCTTGCAAGGTATGAAATGTGCCATTTTTTTGAACATATCTACCACCACATACACACTATCAAATCCTCTTGGTGTCCTAGGCAAGCCTAACATAAAATCCAAGCTCAAACATTCCCAAGGCCTCTGAGGTATGACCAAGGGTTGATATAGATCTGCATTACTTGAGGTTCTTTTTTCTCTTTGGCAGATGGTACATTGCTCTACAAACCTTCTCGCTTCTGATTGCAACTTGGGCCAATAATAAAACCTACCAACCTACTCCAAAGTCTTATCAATGCCAAAATGACCTCCAAGACCTCCTTGATGCTTCTCTTGAATAATATTTTGCCTCATAGAACATTGAGGTATGCAAAGAAGATGACCTTTTAACAACAAACCCTCTTGTATCATGTATTTTGAATAAGAGACATGTGAGGTGTTAGAAAAATCAGTACAAACATTATATATCTCTGCAAAATCCTTATCATCCTTGTAGAGGTCTTTTAACTCACTCAAACCCACACTTTGCAATTGAATCTTCAGCATGGTCATGATTCTCCTACTTAGTGCATCAGCTACTCTGTTGGCTGTCCCTTTCTTGTGTTTGATAGTGAATGTATAGGATTGTAGGTACTCAACCCACTTTAGGTGTCTTTGGTTCAACTTCTCTTGCTCATTGAGGAGGAAACTAAGGGCATGGTTGTCAGTGAAGACTACAAATTCTTTGGGCAGCAAGTAATGATGCCACTTTTTCAGTGCTTCAACCATTGCATACAACTCCAAGTCATATGTGGAGTACCTTTGCTTAGATTCATTTAACTTTTCTGAGAAGAAAGCTATAGGATGTCCCTCTTGGATTAAAAAAGCCCCTATTGCCCTTTGGCTTGCATCACATTCTATTTTAAACAACTGATTGAAGTCAAGCAATCTAAGGGTTGGGAGCTCTGCTATCTTGGTTTTCAACATTTCAAACCCCTTATTGGCTTCCTCTGTCCACTTAAAGTGACATTTAATCCCTCCTTTAATGGTATTGAGAATAGGAGCACAAACATGGCTAAAGTTTCTAACAAATTTCCTATAAAAATATGTCATTCCATGAAAGCTTCTAACTTCACTTATGCCCCTAGGGATAGGCCAATTAAGTATTGCTTCTACCTTACTTGGATCCATTTTTAAACATCCATGTGAAATAACAAAACCAAGGTATACAAGCTCTGTTTTCAAAAAACACATTTTTCAAGGTTAATCTTGAGTTGAGCCTCCTTCAAATTCTTCAAAACTATCTCCAAATGCTTGAGGTGTTCCTCCTTGAACCTACTATAGATCAAAATGTCATCAAGATATACAATTATAAATCTACCGATAAGCTCAACTAAGACTTCATTCATGAGCCTTTGGAAGGTACTAGGTGCATTGGTGAGGCCAAATGGCATCACCAACCACTCATATAGGCCTACATTGGTTCTAAAGGCTGTCTTCCATTCATTTCTAGGTTTGATTCTGATTTGATGATAACTAGACTTCAAGTCCACCTTTGTGACGTAACTTGCACCTCCTAGATTGTCTAATAGGTCCTCAATCCTTGGCATGGGAAACCGGTACCTTATAGTAATCTTGTTGATTGCTCTGGAGTCCATGCACATTCTCCATTTGCGTCCCTTTTTAGGCACTAACACAATAGGAATAGCAGATGGACTCAAACTCTTCTTGATAAACCCTTTGTCTAAGAGTTCTTGCACTTGTTTAGTGATCTTTTCATTTTGACTAGGTGTCATTTTGTAGGCAACTTTGTTTGGCAGATTGGCCCCTGGTATTAAGTCTATTTGATGATTTACATCTCTCATTGTAGACAAAGAATTAGGTATGTCATCCCCTATCACTTCTGCATATTTTTTGAGTAGACCTTGTACCTCTTGAGGCACTTCACTCATTAGATTTTCCTTAGCTTCATCTCTAGGGTTCAACACTATAGCATGGCCTTGATGACCTTCTTGTTTCAACACTTTGAGAAACATTTTTCCTCTCATCAGCATCACACTTGAGCCTATTTTCTTTTCTTCCTTGGTTCAGGTAGTGGATCCATTTGATACTTCTTCCCATTCTTGGTGATAAGATAGTTGTTCTTCCCTCCATCATGAGTAGGTCTCACATCATATTTCCATGGATGACCCAACAACAAATGACAAGCATCCATAGGTAATATGTCACATAGATATATGTCCTTGTACTAACTAATTTCAAAATCCACCCATGCTTGTTCATCAGCCAATACATGTTGATCCCGATTGAGCCATGATACCTTGTAAGGAGTAGATGAGGCAATCTTTTCAGTTTGAGTTTGTCCACCATTTCAACTGAGACAATGTTCTTAGTGGAACCTGAATCTACAATTACTTTACAAATCTTCCCATGTGACCTACAAGTCCTAAACAAGCTTTTACTTTGTGGTGGCTCTTGAGCTTGGGGTATCTTGAGCATTGTTCTCCTCATCATTAAGTTTTCTCCATCTGTCACTGGCCCTACCTTGTTGATTGAAGAAGTTACACTCTAAGTGTCCTCCTCTTGCAACAATTGAGTTCTTCTTTCCCCCATGTATGAGCTTGTGGAGCTTGAGGCTTTCCCTGGGCACTTACTCATGGTATGACCAACTTGATTGCAATGATAAAACCTACCGGTGAAGACTGTATTTCCTCTTCCTGAGTTTCCAAACCTGCCCCTAAAATTACTCCTTCCTCTATAGCATCCTCTAAATTCTCCTCTCTGAGAGTCTCCACTGCCTTCTTGGCCTTGCTGCTTTTCATTGCTTGGTGTTTGCCGCCCTCTACCAAAGTTTCCTCTACCTATGAAATTCTTACCTCCCCTATGTTTCTAATTTTGTTCACTCCTCCTTTTGATCTTCTCTTCTACCCTTAGGGCCAACTAAAAACACTTATGGACCATTTCTGGTGTGAGGATACTTATCTTATCTTGTATATTTTGTCTAAGGCCATTCATGTACCTGGCCAACTTCTCTACTTCACTCTCATGCTTCCTTGCCCTCAAATTGAGTTTGTAGAACTCCTCAGTATATGCATTGACATCTAGCTCCCTTTGTTTCAGATTTTGTAGTCTCTTATGGATTTGAACTTCATAATCTCCTGCAAGGAATTGTGCCTTAAGTCTGATCTTCATACGCTCCCATAAAGTTATCTTCTTTTTGCCTTCTTGTATCCTTTCTTCTTGCATCATATTCCACCAAACCAATGTTGATCCTCTCATTCTTGATTTGGCCACATTAACTCTTTTCTCTTCTGCTACCTCTTTGTAATCAAAAGTATTATTGAGAGCTTCTATCCAATCTAGCAAATCTTCTCCATTGAGGTTTCCTCCATATGTGAGTAATCCATCCAAGTTGTCTTTTGAAATGGACTTAACTACATCCAAGAATAGCTTTTGGTCTTGAGGCATGGATATTGCTACTGGTTCCTCTCCATCTTCAACTTTTTCATTAGTCTCATCACCCCATTCTATCTTAACCTTCCCCTTCTCCTTCTTAACCTCTCTAGTTCCTCTACTTCCTTTAGCATCCTATAATCATTCTATCATCTCTGCCACCAACTGTCGGATGGCTTCTAGAGTCATTGCCTTTGGAGGCATTGAACTTGCTTCTAATTCTTCATAATCTGACATACACCAAATCTTTCAAAGAATGGCTCTGATACCACTTTGATGCAGAGAGTCTTGGAGCTTTGTTTGATACACCTTCTTGAGTGACTTGTCCTACTCAACCCTTCTACTTCCCAAGGACTTCCTATGGCACTTAGTAGGGGTTATGATAATGAGACCTCCAAGGTCTGAACCTTCTTGACTTGCCTCCTAGGTATAGCCAATGGTTTCTGGACAATCAACTCCACCACTTGAGGTTGCCCCCTGAGTTACTCACACACTCTTCTCCTGGGCTCCAACCACTTCTGCAAGGATATTAACAGACAACTACTTCCTATGGTTTCCCAATGAATCTACATGGTGTATTCAATGTATTTTTATGTTTAAGGCTCACCAAATCCATCACATTGGCTTTCTAACCCTTCTAGGTCTCTACCAGCACCAAAATAGGCCTAATTGCATAGCCCTCCCTAGGCTATTTTAGGGTCTTAATTTGAAAAAGTCCCAAACAATCCTAGAAATAAATCATGGATTTGAGTACCCTTTTGGAAGTTACAGACAATACTGGAAAAGTACATCTGGGTTATCCGTACAAGTGGGTTTCCAATGCTGCACTATTTTGAAGGGTTTAGGCTTAACCGATGACTTGGAAAGATGGGTCTAAAACTCTTCACTAGTCAAATCTATTGCTCCAAAAAATTTGGGAACCTTAAAGGGAAATCAGAGGTATTTCCATTCATGTGTCACTTGGTCCTACACCAATCCCGATGTGCTCATAAATCACACTTTTCTTGTTGTCCCAACTCACCTACTCCCAGCAGTGAGCCTAGGGCTTGATTGTTTCTCCTCCTCCTAGAACTCCAACACCACACACCCTATTATAAAGCTATTTAAATACCCTAACATAGCATTCTCATTTATTTCAACAGGTGTCATCAAAGAATGCCTAGGTTAGAGCCATTTTCTTACTCTTAAACCCTACTTGCAAGGGTTTTGCTCCTAGTTGCAAAGAATGGAAGAAGTCTTTACAACCTTGGACAACCAAACCTGCAAATCAACTTTAATGAAAGTAAATAAAATTAGCACTCAAGGATGGAAATGATTTTACACAATCTAGTCCGTGTTGGACCGTACAAGCAATGAAAACAAGTCAAAACTGTCAAAAACCGGTGGAAACAAGGTTGCTTCACAAACCAAAAACTTGCTCTTGCATTTCCAACCCTCCAACCCATACAATGAAGTGAATTTTGGCTTATATCTACTTTTTTCATTCGTTTCAACCAACTTTTAACGCCTAAAACAAAAAATGCAACTTTTGCAAGAAATTGCAAAATGTTGCTCAGCAACTTTTGACAACTTTTGCTCCAGATGCAATTTTGCATTCTAATGCATTTTAAGACTCTCGAAGGTCATCAATCACCATAGAAGACCTAAACACAACTCAATTGACCCCTAATACATGAATGCATGCACCTGGATTATTTTATCTGTGAACTACCTAAGCATCTCACTTCTTAGGCTGTTAGCATCCTGAACATAATTGACTCAAAAAAAACTTGGACAACTCAACCATGGCTCTAATGAGTCCTCAATGGTTTGTCCATTATTACATCACAAAGATAATGTACAAAATTATAAGAAAAACAAGCTTTCATACTTGGAGTGTTAGGTGCCCTGCACCAGATCCGATCCTAAAAAAGGTAAAATTGAGGCTTCCAGAGTAAAGGGAAAGTTGATGAGGCTTCCCAATACAAAGAATCTATCCAGTTTCTCTACAATGTTGCTAAATCCTAACCTATGGTTATTCCAAGTAAAGGCATCCTTAACCATATTTATCTCTAGCATACCACTTTGATGGATCCAATCTGCAAAGTCCAAAGAAGCCCGAGCATTTATACCTAAGCCTCCCCTCTTCTCATGTTGATGCAGAATTGCATTAAAGTCCCCAACTAAAAAACATACTTGACTAAGGGTGCTCGTAAAATTCTCAATTTCCTCCCAAACTCTTCTTTTATCCCCATTAAGAATTGGCCCACACACATTAATAATGACAAAATCTAGATTGTTTTTGAGACAAGTTACCCTCCCACTCATCCAATTGTGGTTAGATGCTAAAGAAGATAGAAGGATACTACGAGGGTCCCATATAATAGATAGTCCTTGAGAGGCCCCATTGGCTGGGGTCCCTGTAATTTGTCTAAAGACTAATCACTTGCCAAATGAAGCTAAGTATACATCTCCCAATTTGGTCTCTTGAAGCAAGACTAATTCTAGGCTAAAAGAGGATAAACAATGTTTGACTAGCCTCTGTTTGTTAGGGGCATTTAATCCCCTAACATTCCATGAAATGAGTTTCATGATGCCTTGGGAAGGAACTTCCCCTTTTTTGCATGAAACATGTCTGTGAGTTTAATCTGACCTTCTGCGGAGCCATCATTAGCTCATAGTTCCGATAGGGATTTCTTGCCTCTCTTTTTGTAGAACTTGGCACAATCCGGGGTGGATTTATCAGCTACCCAAAGTTTGATGCCTAAGGTTTTATTTTCCTTATTATTTAAATCTAGAAAAAGTTCCTCCTTTTTCAAGACCACAAGAGGAGGGGAGAAAGCCAAAATTTCTTTTCTTAGCAGGTTTTTTTGGAGATCAAGCTCTTGCTTCACAAAAATTTCATCCAGCAATTCATCCATGATTTCCTCAGTGATTGAGTCATAGAGATAGTTAATAATGTAGTTGACCTCTTCCTCTTTGCGGGCTAGATCCTCCTCTTGATCTGCCCTATCCTCATTAATAGAACCTACCTTCCGATGGGGATAGCCATTGGAGTTGTTGCGATTCTCTAATCTTGTAGCCTTATCAGAGGAAAGAAGAAGAGCATATGTTTCCCCACTCAACCCATCAATAGAAGCAGGGGGGAGATTTTCCTTCCTAACAAGGGGAGTCTCCAAATAAGCAATTTTGCCCTGTTTATCCAAAGAGGATTCCTCCTGGAAGCTTGGAGAAGAGGGGATCAGATGATCATCCCCTCTCTTGTCTGTGATGAATTCCCCTTCTTCTAATTCCTCAATATGCCTAGATGGCAGAGGGGCTTCCTTAATCACAAACCCTCCCATCTCCAAATTGAAACTAATGTCTACCCGAGGAATCCTGCTAGATCTTAATTGAGGAGGGGGCTGAACTAGGATCATAAAGTGTCTAGATCTAGAATTCCTTTGTAAAATTTAGGATAGATAAGGAAAGACGACACCTCTAATTTAATTTCAATAGGTTTTAAGGTTTTAACACTAATATCCATATTAATTATCAAAACACAGTTCACATATTTCCTATATTTGTCACTAATTTCTACAAATTTGCCACCATGATTACCTATTTTCCTAATAATTTCGATGTCCATTAATTCTACTAGTAGGTTAGGTATCAAAACTGGTCTATCTATTTTTAGAGATTGCATTTTGTTAGGGTTAAAATCCGGAAGCCATTCAAAAAAATTAAAATCAAAACCTTTGAAAGTCGGAGATTTACCTATTAAGAATTCCTCCTTGTGTCTAGTATTATCGTAATCAATATACATAAATCCCTCAGACAGGATAGCTATACTTACTATCCATTTGAAGGACGCCATAAACCAATCTGCAATAGCCTCCGATGGAATTCCAAATTCCTACCATCTTGCAAAAACTCCAAAGGCCTTGCAAGATTGTTGAATCCTCTTAACCAAATTTGCATTGATCTCTAAAATGTTAGCCAGGTCTGAGTTAGGGTCCCTGATTGAACTTGGTTCCTCCGTTAAGGGTTTAGGAGTCATCAAAGCAATCTTGCCCTTGCCTATAGAAGCCTTAGGTCTGGATTGAATTCCAACCGACCTATAGTGATGGTTAGATCTACTTCTTTTATCAATTTCAGAGTGAAGGCTAACCCAGGGATTTGGTTTTATGAAACCTTCCTCAAGATTATGTAGCTAATTAAACCTATTAGAGATAGTCATCTTAGAATTACCTTGGCCATATTCCTTGCCATTCCCAACCCTTGGAGGGTTTTTTATGGCTGCCCTGCGGGACCTTCTATGTTTCACCATTTGCCATTCCGACTGCTCCTGAGGCAGGGGAGCCCTAATCCCTGGGCTGCAAATCCTGAGCGCATATTTAGTGCGCTCAAAAAACCATTTTTGATAGATAAGATCTGACGATTTCCTCAAAGGTATTCGGGAAGAAAAAATCACTCGATGCCTTCACTACCAGTATTCGCACATTTTCGCTTTTTAGAAAAGTCTTATTCTAATACAACATATTAAAACTCACAAGCTTGTACTATTATACAACAATATGAGAAGGATATAATTTAGTTATGTTTCCAAATGCAAAATATGCCTTACTTTCACCAAAGCTTCCTTTCATCTAGCCATTGAACTCTTTCTTTTTATTTTCAATTCTTTTTAATGTGTTGGGCATATTATATTGATCACCTTTAATATTCACTATCATAATTTTAAACATTAAAGCATTTCCTTAGGTCTTATGTTAGATTTTTTTTATTCAACAAAATGACATGAATTTGAATTAAATTTGTTGTCTTGAAATAATAGACCTTTTCTTAAAGATTGCATAATAACTTGAAATTAATATCTCAAATAATTAAATTGTCAAAAAAAAAAAAAAAAAAACTTGGAAGCTAAATATCCCATGACTAAATGCATGACATCAATTGAAATGTCCATTACCATAAAAAGAATCCTGGAAAACAAGAAATAAGACTAGTCCTCTCAAAGCCATAATTTAATCCTAATTTTTCACTAAAACATTTGATATGATTATAAACTACTCTAAATAAAAGCTAGGGAATAATATGACATTCCTAGTGAAATCACAAGACCACTCAAAAATTGGTCCCACCTCCTCAAAAGTAGGAAAATCCCTAAAATAAAAGAATTCCCCTTTTATTCACCAAGAAAACAATACAAAATAGTCAAGAATAATGTTATTCATAATTATTCCTCCCACAGATTGATCCACTCACCACAACATGCTTCATAAAATAAGTGAGTGGGGCATATGACCAACTATGATTTAGTAAGGAAAATTAAAATACACCACAAGTCAAATATTGTGAATGAAATGCACTTAAATGTAAAGTATCATTAGACATTCACACACTACAATCACTATCCGTTTTGAAACATCATTAGAATTATTAAATATAAATATAAAAATATATTAGTGTAGAAACTTAAATTTCAACACTTTCTAGAATCATTAATTCATCTTATCTAATTATCTCTAGCTTCATCATTTTGATAAATTTATTCTATACATTAATTAATTGATCCCATCAATTTTTTTTTCAGGATTTCAATTCATTACTAATTAATTAATCATTATTATATAATTAACAATTAATAATAAATAAATAATTAACTAATTAATAAAAAAATTAATTAATGTCTAATAAAATATATACAATTAATTAATTAGTCAATTACCCTCTCACCATTCTATAACCAATTCATTATGAACAATTAATCTTTTCTACTCATCAAATGGTGCAAGTTATCAATTCCGTAATATATGCTTACACACTCCAAAACAAAATAAATTGGGTAAATTAAAAGATAACCAAAGAAATTTTATTAAGAAAGAAAGTCAATTTTAAATAAAAAGGAAAGGTGCATACAAAACTCAAGTTTCCTCTCAAGCGAATAATTAATCTCAACTATTTGTTGTTTTGTCCAAAAATCTATAAATTCATTCTCTATTATGCATCACATCATCATGAAACTAATTAAATCAACCAACCAATCAATCAATCAATCAATCATGACATCATATCAAATAAATAGATTGGCGTGGACAAGAGCGTTTCCTATCCAATTTCCCCATTTGTAGTGTGAATAAGGTATATAACTAACTAGCTCCTTAATGAGTTAGGAATAAGATATATATCTTAGAGTGAATAAGATATATAACTAATTTACACATGTTCACACTTTAAGTTTACTTAATGAGTTAGGAATCTTTCTAGAGGTCTCTTGTAGATAATGTGATATTATCCTATAGTTGTTGTAGACACCTAAAATTGTCCTCTATTAATTAAATAAATCTTTATTTATTTAATTATTTTAGCTTAATTCTTCTATTAATTAAATGGATCTTTATTTATTTAATTAATTCATTTATCCTCTTCTAGCCTTATTTATCATTTAAACAAATACTTTTATTTCTTTAAATTATCCTTTTTCTAAATTAAATAAATATTTTATTTATTTAATTGATCCCATTTCTTCTATTAATTAAATAAATCTTTATTTATTTAATTAATTCATTAGCCTTTTCTACCCATGACATGTCATTCATCTCTTAATTCCTACACTACCTACCCTCTCATTATTTTCTTATTTCCTCTACCTACCCTCTAATCTTAGCCGACCATTTATCTTTTACACCTCTCAATCTTATCTCTCCATTTCTTATAGTGTCTTCTATATAAGGAGATGCTTCCTTCATTATCAACCCTATTCAACTACTATTCTAATCAACTACCCAACTACGCTTTCAAACTTTCATATGCCATCAAGCCTACTTGCAACCACATTTCCATTCTTTGTTGATCTCTTGTGCACACATTAAATCTAAGAGCAAATATATCAAGCAAGATCAATGGAGATAGGAAGAATGTAGATTCAAACCCTATTGGACATGTGATGGTATAATCTTTATGATTTTTTTGATTTACATTGTCTTAGGTAATCTTCATATATTATGGTGGATCTTTGTTGTTGTTAGGCTAGGGTTTCATGGTTGAATTCATTTAGTCTTTCAATATTGTTGTTTCCATTTTTACCATAAACATTTTGGCATGCCCAGTAGGACTCTTGTCCCTTTTGCATTTAACATCTTTTGTTGCAGATTTTTGTGTTTTTGAAGTTGCAGATTTGACATTTTTGACAAAATTTTGGTATTTCCATGTCTGCGCATCTTGGAACCGCATTTTTGTTTTTTTGCCGCATCTGTGACCTCCGTAATCGCGTCTGTGTTCGACATTATTTTATCTTATTTTGCAGATTGTAGGGTTGCGTCTCTGTTTTCAAACCGCATCTGTGCACCTTTCAGACGCATTTGTGTTCAGGAGTCGCGTCTGCGAAGGATTTAGGCACGTTTGTGATTTTCTGTCGCGTCTGTGTTAGGTTTAATCACGTCTATGTTTCAGATCTTGCATTTTTCAGTTTTTCATCCAAGTTTTGAGGTTTTATTTCATCATTTGGATTTTAGATCTGGTTTATTTCGGGCTAACACCTTGTGATCTAGCTAACAAAATTGGTGTAGCTTGTCTTGGAAGCGAATCATCTTGTCGAAGGTCCCTATTTCACAAAGTATTTTGGATCTAAATTTTACCTAACTCATTTGCTTTCAGGAAGGGGTAATCATTTGAAACAACCCAAACTACTAACAAATCTTTGTGGCAGGATCTTGACAAGGGTTTTCTTTCGATCTTTATTGTGTGCCTTGTTTTCATAGATTACCAAACACTTCAATTGGTGCACTAAAATTGAACTAGTGTCTTTTCTGTCTTAAGCAATAGGCTCTTTTTGTTTAATCTCTAGAGGGCTTGTCTTCCCATGTGGTCATTAGGACTACTAGTGAGGAGAGAACGACCCAAGTGGTATCAAGGAAAACCCACCTCTTTCGAACCACTATAAATAACTGTATCCATGGTGAAAGCCATGGGTAACGTGTGCTGATTAGTTCATACCGACACTATGTCTCTCCATAAACCTGTTTGATCAAATTTATTTGATCAGTTGTAGGGTGTAACCCCTACCGGTTGGGAGCCTTCTATATTTACGAAGTTGGAAGTGCTACATGTATGGCCACATGAGCGGATGCCCTTACTAGAACCTTTTTGTTTTAGAAAGACAAAATCCTTCTAGTTGTTGGGGCAGGAGGTCGGACCTCTAGAGTGGCCCACACACATACATTTCTTAGTAGAGATACAAAGTTTGCCATGGGAGTTTTGGTGGGGATTGATGCTTGGCTGCCCTAGAGAAGTGAGTGCCGAGGGTGGAGCCAGTGGCGTCAAGCATCTAAGCATCCGCTTTGAATAGCGTAGCCTCAGGGGAAACCCCATGTGGGATCAACAACTATTGTCCTCGCTAGGCATAAGAATTGTACTTGTCTTCTTTTGAACATTCAAACATTCATGACCAAACATCATAACATTGTGTCTTCAAGTGTATGCAAAACATTTTAACATCAAACAATACACTTTTCTTTGAGTCATTTTGAGTCCAAACACTTGCAAACATAGAGTCCTCATCAACATTGTGTTCTCTTGTCACAAAAAAATGGTCAAAAATTCAGATTTGGTCACAACAATAACTTCACAAATTGGAAAAAATTGCACTCAAATTTTAGAACCATGTATGTGAAGTATACAGGCACGTTTGTGTTCAGTATTGGCAAAATTTACAGTCTAGCAAACAAGAGCAATCAGTTTTAGAATTCTTGAGCTTCCTAAGTTATTTGTCTAGGTTTTCATCTAGCATTCAGCCTATTTTTGGGTCTCACAAAGTTCATCATTGCTTTACATCTTGCATTACATTCACATTTGTCTAAACTTGAGTCAAAAGGTCACTTGCTTGTCCTCATCTTGCTTTATCAACACAATACATACAACAACATTTTGCTAAGTGGTCCCTCATCAAGGTCTATCACCTTTGGGTCTCATTTAGTCTTACCTAGAGTCAAGGTCAACTTACCTCATCAAGATAAACTATCATCTCTTTGGAAGCCACACCTACTCTACTACATACATACTTGGTCTTACACTTTGGACATTGCAAGTAAACCTCAGATTCATTTACATTCCATCCAACTCTTGGTCTTCCATACTCTTTTCCATTTTCATCTAGTCTCCCACATCTTGGTCAATTCCTAGTTCATGGTTGAAACCCGTTCCCAAAAATATAGGAGAGAAGCTAAAGAGGCTCAAGAGTCCACAAACATGAGTGCCTATGAGTATGAAAATGATGTCTTTTTCAATTATGATCATACTACATTACCTGACATGGACGCTTATAGAAACATTCAAAATGTTGAGAACATGGATAACACAAACAACAATGATACACACAATAACAATATGGACAAATTTTTTGTACATTGAGTAGAATTGGAAGACTCCATTATGGATCCCCGTTTCAATCGATTGATTGAGGAAATAATGAGGAGAGATAGACAATATTTCTTACAAGTGATGGCACAAAGTGGATCCAAGATCCCTCATGATTTTGACATGTCTCAAATGATGGAAAATCAACCTTTGCAACAACCTCACGTCAACATGGATCAAAGGAGGCCTAGTAGTGGAGGTAATAGAGGACCACATATGGTACCTGAATCACCATCATATTTGTTTTGAAAACCTGAGGTCCCACATACACATGGTCAAGCATATGATACTCACCTTCGTAGACCATTATGGAAGTCTTATGCAGAAAAATATACTCAATCACATACCAGTGCTAAGGACCAACCACAAAAGCAATTGGATATCCAAAGGCATGATCAAAATTTAGACACAAGGAAACCCCATGTCAAATTTGGGGGCAACACACTAGAACAAACTCATGACATGCCTGTAAAGTATGGTATACATGGACAAAATAAATATTCCATTCCTCATCATTACTCTATACCAAGTGGTCCATATACACAACATCATTATAGACCTCCCCCATATGAACATGTGTATGATCAGTATCATCCATATATGCAACATGCTCCTCCTCAACCTGGTGGCTCAGGCATGGGGTATGGTCCAAGAAGTCGGTCTCCTCCTAAGAACAATTTGGAGCAGCAAATTAAGGACTTGCAAAAGAAAATGGAGGACATAAATACACCAAAGCCTACTTACACAATGAGAGACATATGTCCCTATCCATTTGACAAAATCATTCCAATGCCTCTTTTTCCTACATATTTCGTGACACCTAAGTTTGATAAGTATAGAGGCAAGGGAGACCCTAAGGCACATATAAGACATTTTTTCACAACTTGCATTGAGGTAGCATCAGAAGAAACATACTTGATGAGATTGTTCCCACAAAGCTTTCGTGATGAAGCTATGGAATGGTTCTCCCAACTTCCACCTGGAATTAAGTCATGGGGTGATTTAGCAAAAGCCTTTATCCAACATTTCTCATACAATATAGAGACAGACATATCGGTCACCACTTTGTGCAAAACCAAGAAAAAGGATGGCAAGTCATTTTCATCATTCTTACAAAGATCGAGGAATTTAGCCAGCAGATGCTCTTGTGAAATTCGACAAAAACAAATGGTAGAGATGTTCACTCAGAATGTCCACAGAGAAATTGGTTATGATCTAAGGAAAGATTGCTTGTCCACTTTCAAGGACATCATTGAAAAAGGTTTAGAAACAGAGAAGGTCCTAATTGAACAAGGAGTATTTAAGATATTCAAGGAAAACAAAGAGGACTTTAAAGGAAAAGACAAGCCAATATTTTGGAACAAAAACAAGAACACAGTCAATGATGGTGTTGTTAATGCTAATACAATGCGACCCAAAATCATTCTTTCTGGATCAAGTTCTACAAACAACCAAGTGAATACTCAAACAACTTCAAAACCATGAAGGAAATACACCCCATTGGAAGAACCACTTGAATCAACTTTCAAGAAGCTAGTGGCAAAAAAGATAATAACAATTCCTGACAATCCTCCATACGAACCAAAGGTCAAACCAAATTGGTGGAATGATGATGAGTACTGTGAATTTCACAAGAGCAAGGGACATAAAACAAGAAATTGTCATTAGCTAAAGAACATCATACAAGATCTTATTGATAGAGGTGAGATTGAGATCGAAGGACATTCATCCAATCAAGAACATGAGATGTTTAAGGAACCATTCCCAAAACATGACAAGGGAAAAGGCAAACCCATAGATGAGCAGACCAACTATACCAGAGCATCCTATAACTATAATTCAACTATTAATCACATTTCGATGGACAATTATGTCTCTACCATTATCATAAAGGACAAAACACCTGAAAATTCTATCCAAAGACCCAAGGTTGTCCTAAAAGGCATTGGAACTTCTTTTGAATCTACCTCCAAATGTAATGTCACAACTCGTTGAGGTAAGGTCACTTTGCAAGGTGCTCCAGCTAAAACCACTGCTTCCTTAGCAACCAAACCTGAGTATGATTTGGTAGAACTATTAGGGAGGACGCCCAAACTTATATCCATCCTTGAGCTTTTATGCATATCCCCTACACATAAAGCCATCCTTGATAAAACTTTGAGAAATTTTTTTTGTCCCCACTGATATGAACGTGGACCAGTTTCAAGCCATGGTGGGATACCTTTCCATTCCACATTCTCTTACATTCACCAAAGCTGATGACGCCTTTGTAAGCCAACCACCCACATAATGCACCTTTACACATTGAAGCCTTCCTCCACAAACATCGAATAAAACAAGTCCTGATAGATGGAGGAGCCGATCTGAACATTTGTATATTGGACACTCTTAAGAAATTGGGATATTTTGAAAGGGCTGTGATTGCTACAAACAAAATTACCATCAAGGCATATGATGATGAAGAGCGTTCATCCAAGGGAAAAATCACCTTACCTCTCAGAGTTGGGCCAGTTACAAAGGATGTGATTTGTCAAGTCCTTGATCGAGAGATCACATACAACATATTGCTAGGACATCCATGGATTCATGAGATGAACTCAGTACCATCTACATATCATCGATCTATCAAGTTTCCACACAATGGAGTTGAAGTTACCATCAAAGCTGACCCAAACCCATTCATATATTGCAACAATCTACGACCTAGATCAGAAATAACAATCCCAGTCAATCAAGACGCTATTCCTTCATCAGCATATGTTGATCCTGAATCATTAAAACCTTCTACATAAAAGAAAGTAGAGCTAAAAGAAAAAAACAAGGTTAAAGACATGGGATGTGGTGAGTATATCTTTCATGTTGATCAACTCCCACTATCTCTTAAGGTATTCAGTCAACAAGAACAACCTACAAACATCTTGCAATACCAAGGAATTGGGTGTGAACCACCTAGTGTTGTGGCTTCTAAGTCTGAATGCAAATCTCCTCTAGTGGTGCAAGCAACTCTTGATATCAATAGTCCTAAGAGTGGTTCCACTGAAGAATCTATTGAGCGTATCACCAACCCTCTTGAGAACTCACATAGCTTTACCATTTCATCTATTCATACCATTTCCACTCCTCTCCTAGACTTGGATCAACAAGAATCAGAAAAGCCCTTACTCATTGGGGATAAAAAATCAAGCTTTGAAAAGAAAAATCTGAAAGTCAAAAATAAAGAAAAGGCCTTTAGTCCAAATCAAAATTGAAAGCTATTGGATTCTGAAAAAATCAAGGTCAAGGAAAAAAATCCTATGAAAGAAAAAGAGCAAGAGATGATCTCCCCTAATATCAAAATAACTGGGGGCAAAAGTTTTGAAATTTCAAGTAAAAAGGAATACTTGTTGATCCTAAGTCTCCATCATGCTATCCTACTTTCACTTATTTTTGTAATCATAAGCCTTCATAACTCATCCATGTGTTCCACACATCCATCCCCTTTTGGTGATACATCATGGACCTTTAATGGAGGTTCCTCGAAGGACTTTGTTATCAGGGATGCCCAAACTTCTTTAGGTGACACGCATATGGGCCTATGTAGTCCACACACTAGTAATTCTATCTTAGTTCCTTCATCAAGGAATGACACAACTACAATCATAAAGTGAAGCCTCGTACATTTGAGGTGGGTGACTTAGTTCTCAAGGAAAATCCTAAAAATCAGCAAGACAAAGACAAGAAGGGCAAGTTCGGACCAAATTGGCTTGGTCCTTATGTCACCACAATAGTCTATGGATCAGGTTCATATCATCTTTCGACACCAGACGAAGAACCTTTGGAAGATCCTATTAATAACATGCACCTTCGCAGGTTTTACACATAGCTCTTCAACATATCCTACTTCAAAAATACAAAAAAAAATAAAAATAAATAAAAAATACAAAAAAATCATAAAAATAAAAAATCGTTACTTGGTGAAAATCTAGCAAACAGGCGCCTTGTGACACAAAAAAATTGAAAAAAATTGATAAAAAGTAAAGAGAAATAAATTTGTCCAACGGTGAAAACCACTTTGGTGGCGCCCTAGGCAAGTACCATGGTAAAAACTGGGTCACCGACGCCATGTGTAGAGACATTGCTCCTCCCTCCTTAAGGAGTCAATCTCATCCTTTTGCTTTCCACACACTCACAACCTATCCATTCATAATAAACTTACCCATTCCCATCATGGCTTGTTATTGATCTACCTAAGACTGGTTAGCCATTCATAATAATCCTTTCTTTTCACCCCTTTCCATCCATAATAAATCAGCTCCTATTTATGGCTAAGGCAAATCCTAAGTCTAGTGATGGGTGTAGAACTAAGAGCATCAAATGTTCCGAGGAGTACAATTTCTTCTAGTTTTCTTCAGTCTATCCGCACACAATCCGCAATAAATCAACACTTGCATCGCAGATCCACAATAAAGTTTTGTCTTCTCCGTAATTAGGTATCAATTTCATGGATTGAGTTAGTTTCAAATGAGACACAGCAACAACAATGGGCTTCAACAAATCAAATCTTTCAATAGACTTGGACAACATTATGGTTTAGTTCTATCTATCCTTTTGTCAAAGTAAACATTGTGACCACAATCAAATAGACTTATACAAGTGACAAGAGACACTAAACTTGAGGACTACAGTGGATGTTGGTGTCAAGTCTTGGTTTTCTTTTGATTTTATCTTTTGGTGACATGTTTTTAGCTTTTTCGGGATGTCTCTGACTAGACATTTTATCTCTAGGATGTCTTTGACTACTAGAAAGGTGAGGATGGGGCATCGTCACCTATTTTTCTTTGCTATCTGTGGATTGTCTCTTAGTAATGCTATGACTTGTCAAAGGATATGAGGACACTATGAGTCTAGTGTGAACTAGGTCATTCCTTGTTTGCGACTGTCTGATCTCCATGCAAATAGGTACAATGACTTTCTGGGTCGAACATATACCTGAATTGTCATAAGCTATTTTCCATTATAAATCTCAATGATGATAATAGCACAAGAAGCTCTTTCACTTCCACATCTTCCATCTTCCATCCCCCTTTCTTGATTGACCTTGATCGCCTTTCTTGAGTCCGTGTAGTCTGCTATCACATGACTGAGTATAATGACATGCCAAAAATATTTGCATTTCATGTAGTTTGCACCTGCATTACCACATATTAGCATTTCATACATACATATAGATATCAAAATTGCATCACATCCTGCACACAACACATGTTAGCACATTTTACATTCTCATCATTTGCATTATCATATTCATCTGCATTTCACATGCATAACATATAAAACATAAAAGAACAAAAATATTGCATTTTATTATATACATATTTGCATCCATCTCATAAGCATCATATAGAAACATGCATCACATAGAAGCAACATTGCATAGGTACACATGCATATAGCTTCCACAAGGATGAATCATCTCATATATATATAATAAAAGTGTCAAGATACAATGATGTCAAAATCTCATATGGTTACAATCACCCAAAGGTGTCTACATTATCATACAAAATGGTAAAAAAATGATACATAGGGAGCCCTCTAAGGCTATGATGAACTCCCTCCCTCAGAGCCGGCTAGCCTCAACAGAGTCTGAGCTCTAGAAGGACCCACCCCAGGATCATCTCTCCTACCCCCTCTATCTAGTGATGGTGGAGGACCCATGACCCCACCACTAGACGCCTATCTCCTGTCTCTCCCTCCAGTGGTCATAGTAGTTCGCGATGGCCTCCGAAAGCTCCTAGCTTGCTAATCTGGTGGCACCGATCCATAGTACAGGTCTCTCTAGTAAGCTATCTCCTCTCCTACTTGTAGAACATAGGTGTATCTGGCCCCTGTGTCCTCTGTTGCTTGTCTACCTGCCCTTAGTGCTGCCTTAGCGTTTGTGTAGCACTTAATAGCCTAATCACTCTCTTGTTCAATGTCCCTTAGTTGTCTCCATAGTCCCTTAGTTTCCCTATCTGGACAAAAGAATCCACTGATCACTCCTTCTAGCACTACCGATAGAGCCAATCCTATAGCTATCATGGTGTCCCACGCCATATGTCCTGCCCTCATCTCTAGTCCTGGATCCTGAAAGACTTATCTCAATGCATCCCTGTCTCCCTCTCAATCATAAGGAACCAACTCCCCAATGGTTGATATCCTCAATATCCTATACACATCCTCTAAGGTGACTGTCATCTCACCCATCGGCAGATGAAACGTGCAAGTCTCTGAGTGCCATCTCTCAGCTAGCGCAGTCAGCATCCCATGTTCACCCAAAACTCAGGCACATACATAATGTATCACAATCCCATAGCCTTGACTGCTACTGTATCCTCAAATGTCAGCTCTGGTCATAAACTCTGAGTCGAAGGGAATCTCTCTGGTGACTCCAACATAGGTAGGTCCTCCTGCAGTCAAGCAAATCAACTGTGTCAATCCTAGTGGCATTCCCTATTCATCACAAAGTACTGCTCTTTTATCCTAGTGGCATTCCCTGTTCATCACAAAGTACTGCTCTTTTATCCTAGTGGTACTCCCTATTCATCACAAAGTACTGCTTTTTAATCCTAGTGCTTATATCTATCATATGGAACTCTATCCTAGTAGTACTCCCTGTTCATCACAAAGTGCTGCTCTTTTATCCTAGTGGTACTCCCTGTTCATCAAAAAGTGCTTCTTTTATCCTATCTTTTAGGGCACCTGCTTGAGTGTATCCTCTTGAGTAGCTTATCCAATTGATAATGTATGTTCTATCACAGAATTGTCAATTCCAACCTAATCCAATTGGCAACGTATGTTCTATCACAAAATTGTCAATTTCTATGGTACTCCTTGTTCATCAAAAAGTGCCTTTCTCTATCCTATCCTAGGGCCTTTGCTTGAGTGTATCCTCTTAAGTAGTTTCCTGATTGGTAACGTATGTTCTATCATAGAATTGTCAATCCTATCCCTATATGTTATCCTAGTCTTCCCTAGAGGACCTGCTTGAGTGTATCCTCTCAACAACTTATCCAATCGACAACATATGTTTATCACAGAACTGCCGATTTAGCCTTGAAGACATAAATGCGCATTCATGACACAAACACACTTGCATACTTCACAAATGTGCCTGCTCTGCACAGATGTGCCTGAACCACATAGACGTACCTTTGCTCTGCACAGACGTGCTTGTCCTTCATAAATGTGTCTGTCCTGCATAGACGTGCTCACATTGAACACAGACTCCTTTGCAATCATAGACGCACCTAACACAAACATAGATGCACCTAACCTACCCAGACACGCCTACCACCAACGCAGACGTGCCTTGGCGTTTTTCCTCTAGCTTGAAATTTTTCTAAACCTACCTAGTGCGCATTTATTACTCTACTTGACATGCATTCATGACAACAATTAATGCAACAAACGTACGAGGAGGTTTTGCTGTACTTATCGGCTCTCCTGCATCTGCTGGCCTCTAATATCGGCGAACGTGATCTAATCTGTGCACCAATGCCATCGCTGCTGACTGCTGATTGTTGTTTCCTCTCTCTACACACTGATCTCTTGGATGTGTGGATGACAATGAAGATGTTTTCCCTCGTAGTCTATCTTATAGACTACCCTAGCTCTAGTCTCCTGAGTCAGTCTTCTTTATCCCGTGATTTTGTCACTCTGTCCTATCCTGTCAGTCCATTCTAGCCTTTCTTTCTTATCGAGAGATTGTTTATGATCTTTTCAGACATTTTTATCCAATCTCTCGAGGGGGCATATCATTCCCATCTTGGGGCAACTTTGTATCAATTCATCTTATCTTCTTTGAAACAACGTGACAAGCTGCATTGTCTCAAAGAGGGAAAAAATGTAGACACCTAAAATTGTCCTCTATTAATTAAATAAATCTTTATTTATTTAATTATTTTATCTTAATTCTTCAATTAATTAAATGGATCTTTATTTATTTAATTAATTCATTTATCCTCTTCTAGCCTTATTTATCATTTAAATAAATACTTTTATTTATTTAAATTGTCCTTTTTCTAAATTAAATAAATATTTTATTTATTTAATTGATCCCATTTCTTCTATTAATTAAATAAATCCCTATTTATTTAATTAATTCATTAGCCTTTTCTACCCATGACACATGTCATTCATTTCTTAATTCCTACACTACCTACCCTCTCATTATTTTCTTATTTCCTCTACCTACCCTCTAATCTTAGCCAACCATTTATCTCTTACACCTCTCAATCTTATCCCTCCATTTATTATAGTGTGTTCTATATAAGGAGACACTTCCTTCATTATCAACCCTATTCAACTACTATTCTAATTAGCTCCCCAACTACGCTTTCAAACTTTCATATGCAATCAAGCCTACTTGCAACCACATTTTTGTTCTTTATTGAGCTCTCGTGCACACATAAAATCTGAGAGAAAATATATCAAGCAATATCAATGGAGATAGGAAGAATGGAGATCCAAACCCTATTGGACATGTGATGGTATAATCTTTATGATTTTGTTGATTTACATTGTCTTAGGTAATCTTCATATGTTGGTGGATCTTTGTTGTTGTTAGGCTAGGGTTTTGTGGTTGAATTCATTTAGTCTTTCAATATTGTTGTTTCCATTTTTACCATAAACAGTTGTCACAATACATAGGACTAAGAATCTCCACATCATCCTAGTTAGTCCTATCTCTAAATGTTGTCTATGTAAACAAGGTTTCTGTAAGAATTTGTTGAAAATAGACAAGATCTAGGTCACAATGAATAGTACAAAGAGAGATTTTTTTTTTAATGAGAATAAACTGTATTCTAATCAAGAGCAAAATAAGATCAACTGGATCATTAAAATTACATATAATGTAGATGAGCCTTCTTACAAAGGCAAGGCCATATGGATATGTGAGCACACAATCATGACATGTGGCTCAATGGGAAACAAGGGTAGGTGAGGGTATGTAGGAGAAATAATAAAATATTCCACAGCAGTTGGATCACCCATCGAAGGTGGAATGTAACAACAAGATAAGACCACAAAAGATGGAATTTCTCCTACACGCATCATCCCTATGTGTACACTTCCCTAAGTGTCTCATATCCAAACTAATATGAAATGCATTGACCTAAGACAACTTAAGTAAAGTGTAATTATGAGACATAATTTACACCAACATCCCCCTTTAAGTGCAACTTAGGGGAATGTAGACTTAATTCAACAATGCAAGATGGGTCCCAGTTATTGGGCCATGTTAGGTACCCATGTACAAATGTGAATGCATGCAAACCAATACAATCTCTCACAAACAGAGAAAGAGAGAAAAACCCAATGGGAAAAAACTCCCCCCCAAAAGAGAGATGAAAACTATACAAAATAAATCTCAAATAAGTATGAGAAGGACAAAACCCCATGTGAGGAAAAAGTCCCCCCCATAAGAGAGAAGAAGAGAGACCAAGTAAACCCCCCTCAATGTAGAATTTGCACCAATGGGAGAAGCTCGAAACTGAATGAAGAAACTGCTCCATGATCTTCGAACATCGTTCCTCCCCTTGGGAAGAAACAAAACCAAAGGTGTATCCATGAAGTCTCCCCAGTCATGAAGGGAAGATGTAGGAAAAAAACTCATGATGAATGGAGTCTCTGAAAACTGCTCAAGTGTCTCCATGTCGATACTAAAGGTTACCCCCTCCAAACCAAGTGTACTCAACCACATTGTTGAAAAAGGCACTCCAAGATCTAGGGAGGATGAATGTAGAACACGATCCAAAGATTCATGTGTCCTCTAAGGATAAAAATACCTCTTCCAAATGTTCGTGCATAAGAATCCACAATCATGTCAACCTCAAAAGAATGATCATGTAGAGAATGAATAAGAGGGTTAGAGTGTTCCCTCGCAACAATCGAAGAAGGATCAACTTCATCAAGAGAAGATGAATGTCATCAATGATGTCTCCAAAATCTACAATGTAGGACTCCACAAATCAACCTGCAATGTCTGTCAAGTAGTCATCCCAAGGAACTGAAGCTAGAAGACAAGGAATATCCTGCTGCACTGAATCATAAGGAGGCAAAACTATTGCAATATTTGCATCATTAGGTGCAATAGGTAATGTGATACGATTAAGAGGAGATGAAATTGAAGGCTCAAGCATGCGGTCACATGTGAGAATCCTCAAGTTCAAGTACCCAAAGTTCTCCTTGATATTTGAATCAACATAATATGTGTGATCATCATGTGAAGAATCGTCCTCATCAATAGGAACAAAATCTACAAAGGAATACAATTGAGATGCATGATCCACCACCCCTGTAGCAATAATAACTCTAGTCTCCAAGTCTCTAATGATAATTGAATTAGGTGTGAACTCCATAATTTTCCTTGTTACCCCATGAGTGATCTGATAGATGGAAAGAAGATTGTTTGTCAAATGGGTTACACATAACACATCATTGAAGGAGTTATCCCCAATGGAAATAGTTCCTTTCCCAATCACATTCATGTATGTATGATTTCCTATCAAAATCGGTGGCATGTGGCAAGGCTCAAATAAAGAAAACATAGACTGCGAAGATGCCATATTATGAGAAGCTCTTGAATCTAGAAGCCATCTCCCTGAATCATGACTTGTAGTAGCACAAAGAGATTTTCCCTTACCTTTTGACTATGAGGAAGGGGAAGGAGATGAATCCTTCTTTTTATAATTGGATGGTAAATCAATGTTGTTGTTCTTTATGATATTGGTCAACTCATGAATTTGCTTAGTGTGGCAATGATACTCATTATGACCACTTTTCTTGCAATGTGAACAAGAAAGATTCTCCTTATATGATTTTCCCTTAGATGACGAAGAAGAATCTGTTTGTTGTAGAGAGGAATATTATGCTCTATCTTGGTGTGTCTTAGGCTTGAATTTCTTTTGCTTCTTAATAGAATCCTTTCCTTGATTCTCTTGATTAACCACCAAAGCCATGGATTTTGAAGACTTGAGAATCTCCATACTCATCAACTTTATTGTTCTAATATCAACGTTTTTGTGAATGCAACAAATGTGGGCATAGTGAGGGAACTACCCACTGTCTAGGGATGGGTTTGGAAGCTCATCCTTCTTATCAATGCCACAATCCTTCAGTTGCGCTCTTAGCTCATTTGCCTTGGTAACATAATCTTGGATTATATCAAAGTTCATGGGATCCAATATGGTGAGATCATTATCAAGTTGATATCCTCTAATCTCATCAATTTGACCATACAATTTTCCCAAGACATCCCATGCATCCTTAACTGTTTTATACTTATCAATGTGAAAGATGAGATCTTTTGATATATACTACCTTAATGTTAAAATTGCCATAATATTTTTAGTGATCCATTCCATGCGAGCATTAGGATCAACTTTAGGATCAGCTAGTGGAGTGATAATTCCATCAATATAGTGAGTTAATTTCTTTTCCATTAGCTTACTCCATACATTAATTTTCCATGAAGCATAGTTATATGGAGTTAAGGTGGAAATTTAAGAGAACCCATAGCGACAAAATTCAAGAGCACAAGATAAAGAGAGGCACAATCACACAAGACACCCCCCAATTTCGCTCAATCAAAGAACACCCCCCCCCAATCCCCCCCCCCCCCCCCCCCCACCAAAAAAAAAATGATGATTTGTCAGTTTATACTTAGTGTGTGTACAATGGCCACTTGCAAAACAAGACAAGGTGGAGTTCTGATTTCGAAGTTACAATTATCTTAAATAGGCTATAAGAGACCCCAACAAATACTGCAAGTGATCTAAACTAAGATCCAAGCAAAATACAAGTACCGAATAGGCCAAAAATGACCAAATAAGATCAACTGGATCATTAAAATTGCATACAATATAGATGCGCCTGCTTATAAAGGCAAGACCGTATGGATATGTGAGCACACAATCATGACATGTGGCTCAATGAGAAACAAGGGTAGGTGAGGGTAGGTAGGAGAAATAATAAAATATTCCACAAGAGGTGGATCACTCACCGAAGGTGGAATGTAACAACAAGATAAGACCACAAAAGGTGGAATTTCTCCTACATGCATCATCCCTATGTGCACACTTCCCTAAGTGTCTCATATCCAAACTACTATGAAATCCATTACCCTAAGTCAACTTAAGTAAAGTGTAATTATGAGACATAATTTACACCAACAATTTCATATGTATATTTCATTGTATTACATAAATTGCATATAAACAATATTGATCATATTGATCTAATATACTTTGCATACATTATTACAAATCATTGTTCTTAATTTTCTCTTTTGTAGAAGGTTATTTTGGTTATTAAAAGTGATCTCAGGAGCTTGAGTCCTTGAGTGAATCTAACATGGTATGAAAGCTTGAAATTTGTAAATCCCATTCTCAGATATCAGAGTGATTTTTTGCTTGAGTTATTGCAAGGTTGAAAATATTGGTGGATCTTGAAAAGTTAAGTATTCTCTTCTCAAGTGCAACATATGATGACATAGAGAATAAAAAAAGCTTAATAGGAATATTAGATTTGGGTTTTTTTTCTTGTCTTTAATTTTGCACGTTTATTTTGGAGCTTGTTGTAAATTTGAGCTCACCAACGAGTTCAAGGTGTCGAAAAAAGTCAATTTTGGCTTTTTTTGTCCAAACTAGATATACATGAGTCCATATCTACAAGGGTTTGAAGCTCAAATTTGGTGAACAAATTTCTATTGGAGAATTTTCAACTCAAATAGACCTTTCCATTGAGTTTAAAATACCCAAAAACCATATCTATACTTAGTAGTTAATATTTTCATGATAATTGTTTTTCAAAATTTTCGTGCAACTATCTTAAATTTGATAACCAAATGACTATCATAGAGACTATCTTAAATTTGAAAACCAAATGTATATCAAAATATATTGTGTTGAATTTGAGTTTCAAATATCATGATTAGACAGTGTTAAATTTGATACCCAATGGCTCCCAACAAGCCGCTCTAGTCTGCCCCTTTCTCCATTACCAGTTTTGATTTTGCAGCTCAACTTCAAACAACCATATCCTAGTCATTTAGACTCATTTTTCCAAGTTTTTTTTATTTAAGGTAGAATTTAATTCTCTTCTCCTTACTATAACCATATTTTTATTTTTATGTCTGGGTTTTTAAAAAAAATACATATTTTCATAGTTGTTGTTGAGTGGTTCTCATTTTTTGGGAGCTTCCAAGGCTCCATTATTGCTCCTTGAGTAATATTTTTGGGTGTGATTTTTTTTAAAGTGCTTTATTTTTTCTTTTTATAGTGGCGTGATTAGATTGATCTCATTCTTTATAAATATTGTACTTTGAGCTTGTGGCCAATTTGACATCTGTAAACACTAAGATCAAGTCTAGTTTATCCTTTTGAAATATGGAATATATAATCAAACAAGTTATAAAGTGAAAACCTCATATATTTCTAAGGGATCTTATGATTCAGTGATTTTGGGGGGTCTCTTGTGCTTTTTATTTGGTTCAAACTCTTGATTGGTCTATTGTGTGACTAAAGCCGAGTTTATCATGGCAATCACAATGTGTCCAGATGTAATTGAATTGAAAACTAAGAACTATAATTCTTGGAGAGATGGTATGATGAAGCATATCAAATAGCTCAACCTCTTGCATAGCTTCTATGAATTGGTTCCCCAATCCCCAAATGATTGGGATAATAGAGAGTAGTATCTTAAGACTAGTTATATTCTTAAAACTATGCATCTCAATATTGTCACTAACACAAGGAATATCCTATCATATTTTAATTCTCATTTTTTTTTATTGGATGAAAATTCAGAGCATGTTTGGAGATCTAAAAAATTATCCACACCCAAATATGTTGGAGTAATTAGGATATTTATCTAATTATTAATTAATTAGATCTTTTAATTACTTTGTTCACTTATGCTAAATTAGATGTTTTTTAGCTTTTAATTAATTAGGCTAATATTAGGCTAAATTAGATTCACTTTAGTTTAGCTAGAGTTGAGCTTTTTTTAGCTCCTCATCATTGCACTTTAGTTCTCCTATTTTTGGCTTAGGGCATCTATGTGCTTTCTTTATAAGCACCTCCTTATACAATTATAATTTATTCTGTAATATTTTCTTTTAAGGACATTGGTATATTTTTCTTGCTACTCTTTTGTGGAAGGTGTTCTAGTTTGTTTGTTTGATCTTGGAGATTTGTGTTGCAAAATTCAACATATTATTTGAGCTCAATCTTTACTTCTAACACAATATTAGAGCATGGATTCAATAAACCCCTTCTCAAGATTTGAGGGTTTCTTTTCTTAGAAGCATTGTAGGGTCTCCAAATTTGCTTTCTTGTGTGAATTTGGAAGCGAACAATTTTTTATTAGCTTTTGGAGCAAAACAATCATCAAAATTATTTTAGAAAATTTACATTTTTAGAAACTTTCTATTTTTGTGAAGTTTTTGTTTTATAAAGTGTATATTTTCAAAAGTTTCCATTTTCAAAAACTTTCTATTTTTGGAAATTTCCTATTTAGAAAAAGTTTCTATTTTTTGGAAAGTTTTTATTTTTAGAAACTCTTCAAGCCTTCCAAGCCCTAATTGACATGAAGTTGGGTTTTTCGCCATAACTTGGTTGTATAGAGTCAAAATTATTCAAACAAAAATTTTGTCAGAAAAATGATTCTAGCACCTATTTAAATCTATAGGTGGTTTTGTCAGATCCTATACCAATTTTCTATACTAGATTTGCAAAGTCAAAAATTTAGTTTTGCCCTTCTAGGCCATATCTTGTACATCCAAACTCCATTTTTCATAACCCAAATATTGTTGGAAAGTTGGTTCAATGCTCTATCTAAATCTACTATTATTTTTTCTAGATTTTGGCCCAAATATTTTTTATTTATTCTTTTGTGTTTTCACTTTATGGCTGATTACTTGGTCATTTTGGATCCTCAAAACTTTATGTTTGTATTGGATGGATTTCCTTGGGTTGTTCTACATGTATTTCTAGCACTTTTCCCTATTTGGGCATTTTGAACATCTTTTTCATGCACTTCTTTGTTTGTAGATGCACTAAGATAAAGTACCACTCTTGTTTATGGTTTTTTTAATGGATTTTGCACATTTTATTGTGCCTTATTCTTTACATGCATTGTATTATAAGGTTCCATGGGGATTTGTGTAGTTCCTTTTTTTTTCCATCACACCTTTGTCTAACGAGTATCCCTCCAGGACCACATCAAATCCTTGAGATTCTTGTCTCATTTGTGTGTGCATTACATGCATACCATTTCTCAATTTCAGGTACTTTCTTATGCATATTCAGATGTTTATTCTCTTTCATACATTTCATGATGACACACAATTTTCATGGACCTATCATGCCTCTCCCTTGTCAGGATTATGAGGGGTTCTACTATTGGTGCTAATGCTTCCTTGGTTTTTCTTTGGAGTGAGCTATGTATTCAATATGTGTTCCTATTTACTAGCTAGATGTAGTGGTTGTGTTTTGGTGAGATGAAGCTATTACATATTGACACTCTTGCATTCAAATTATGTGGAGGTGACCTTCCATCTTCTATTGATTAAATTTCTTCAAACTATTGGAACATGTATTTTCAACTAGTAGTTTACTCTTGCATGGTTGAGTAGTGTTGTTGGGGTCACTCGTGTATATTCATGTGCCATCTATATCTTCAACTGAGATGTTTTACCTTTCTTTTCCATCTGATTGTTTGATTAGTATTGTTGGGGAAACTCATATAGATTCTTGTCTTCTTGATCTTGATCATCATCTTGGTTTTGGAGAATGTTCTTCATGTTCCTATTCTTTTGGGACATTATTTTATTGGAGACTTCTTAGTCCTTCTTTCTCTTTTCTCTCTTTTGGAGAGGAGTTTTTTTCCCTTAGGGTTTTTCTCCTTTTCTCTATTTGTGAGAGTTGCATTGGTTTGCATATGAGTATTTGATCAAGGCTTTATCTTTGGGACTCATTCATGCACGCATTTTGCATTCATCTTTAGCTTTTTAGCCACTCCCTAAACTTATCTTAAGGGGCCGTGTTGGAGTAATTAGGACATTTATCTAATTATTAATTAATTAGGTCCTTTAATTACTCTATTCACTTAAGCTAAATTTAGGTGTTTTTTAGCTTTTATTTAATTAGACTAATATTAGTTTCACTTTAGTTTAGCTAGAGTTGAGATTTTTTAAGTTCCTCAAGCTTGCACTTTAGTTCTCCTATTTTTGCTTTAAAGCATATTTTGCTTTCTTTATAAGCATCACATTGTACAATTGTAATTATTATGTAATCTTTGTTTTTGAGGAATGTGGCATATTTTTCTTGCTCTTCTCATTTGTGGAAGGTGTTCTAGTTTGTTGTTTGATCTTGTAGGCTTGTGCTTCAAAATTAAACAAAATGATCTTGTTTTGGATACACCAGTTCCCTTAGATGAATGTGACAATATTCCATATGTTGAAGATACATTAGAATTTCTAAATTATTGGCAAATTATTTCTTCTAATTTTCCTTAAGAGACTTCATGTATTCCAACATTAGGTGATGTGAACACATCATTTTGGGATGAAAAATGTGTTGGAATCAAGGGAACACTGAGAGGGTGGGGGGAGATCAGTGTTGAACAAATTTAACTTTACTAACTTGATCTTTCAACAACTTTATGCAAATGAAGAAAAGTAAGTGCAAAAACATAGAGCCAATATCAACAACACCATAACACCAAGATTTTTACGTGGAAACCTGGTTAAGGGAAAAAACACGGTGGGATTCAAACCCACAATATTAGTATACTCTATTAGAAGTATAAAAATATTACATAAGGGGAATGCACATGCATTCAAGCACATTACCTAGAGCTCACTACTCAATTACAAATAAGGGCTACAACACGGAAGGCTCACTGTGTTACAAAATGATTATAAGAGATACAAGAGAGTTTAAACTATTTAATAGCATCAACAAATGCTTGAGTATAGTTATGGTTAAGTACAAAATACATGATCACACTCTGCTCAGCTACTCTGCACTGTTATGATATTCTGCATTATATCGGAGCACAAATCTCTCAATCACACAAGTGAAACTGTGCACAATTGCTCATACATGCTTCTTACATCACTATTGACATACCAAATGATCATATCAATCAAACTAATATATCCCCATCATCGAATTAAATCAATTCCATGCTAGCCTAAAAACCACATAACATGCAACATGAAATGTGTTACCAAAGTTGGCTCAATCTGATCCAAAAATAACTAAGCAGACCAAAACAAGATGTCCACATGCTTCCCAAATATCGGCTCATCGACCTCAAACACACAAACAACCATCAAAATTACTCTACACGATCCACACAACTAATCTTCACACGCTACTACACAAACATTGTTCTACCAGAAAAGCCATCTACCGGATCTTCCAACCAACACCAAACTTAACATCGGAGGCCACAAACCTAGAATAAAGTAAATTTCATATCCACAATACATCTCCTAGATCTGCAAAGAAAAATATTCAACCAAAATAATCCGTTGACCACCAAACTGTACACTCTACTGAATACACTGTTCTTGTTACCGAACCTCACTAGACCTCAATCAATCTTCCAAAATGAATGAATCATGAACTGCAAATTGGATATCTGACTCAAGTTGTCATGAATGAAAACAACTAATCATCAGTGCAATGTCTCTTTCCAATAAAATGCAGTCTAATGATGTACACTAAAATTTCATGTCCACCATCAATTATTTCTTTTGATGATATTTGTATTGCTATAGATATGGATAATTTTGATTCAATACATTAAGATATCCATTTCCTTCAAAATGTGGCTACTCGAGATGAATAATAGAAAAAAATGTAGGTTTTATGTCGAGTCCCACATTTTAGATTTGGGAGATTCAATACAGTAAGATATCCATTGCCTTCAAAATGTGGCTACTTGGGATAAATAATAGAAAAAAATGTAGGTTTTATGTTGAGTCCCACATTTTAGATTTGGGAGACATCATTGATGATATTCATCTTCTCTTTAATAGAGTTGAATATTCTTTAGTTGTTGTGAGGGAACACTATAACCCTCTTGTTCATTCTCTAAGTTGACATTCATTACAATTTGGCATGAGTATGAATACTTTGAAATAACATTTGGAGGAAGCATATTTGTCTTCAAAGAAGACACTTAAGTCTTTGGATGTTTCTCTACATTCATCTCCACTAGATTTTTGGTTTTTGATTTCTAGTAGTATGGCCTAGAATGGTTGATTTGGAAGTGGAAACTTCCAACATCAACATGGGTCCCTTGAACAATTTTTATAGACTACAAACATCTTGATATTTCTTACCAGACATTAGTTTTATGAACGGGAAGACATCATACACACATCTTTGGTTTCATTTATTCCTAAGAGGAGGAAGCTTGTTTGAGAATTGTGGACCATCTTCTATGTTTAGTTTGGAGCATCTACTATTGGTATAAATTTTACATTGAGGGGGGACTCTATGGTCTCTCTTCTCTCTTATGGAGGGGAATGTTTCCTTACATGGGTGTTTTTCCTTCCCATTCTTCTTTGAGATTATTTATATTGTATTTTTTCTCTTTTAGGGAGGAGTTTCATCCCACTTGGTTTCCTCTCTTTCTCCATTTGCGAGGGACTATATTTTTACATGACTCCCTAGCATGGCCTAGTAGTTGAGACCCATTTTTCAAATTTGCATCATTTCATATGTTCAACATTACCCCTAAATTTCACTTAAGGGAATGTGTTGGTGTGAATAGGGGTGTTTCCTATGAATTTTTCCCCTTTATAGTGTGAACAAGGTACATTATCTAACTAGTTCTTAGTTAGGACCTTTTCACAAATGTTAACATGTTAATTTACTTAGCGAGTTAGGAATATTTTTAGAAGTCTCTTGTAGAGATGTGATCTTATTCCCTGTTTTATACACGACATAGGATTAAGTTGTGTGTCATCATCCAAGTTAGTCATATCTCTCAATCTTGTCTATATAAAAATAAGGTCTCATATGTAAATTTCATTGTATTACTTAGATTGTACATGCACATCAATTATCATATTGATCTAATATATTTTGCACATTATTACAAATTTATTCTTTTTTCTCTCTTGTAGAAGGTTCTTTTTGGTTTTTGCAATCAATCTTGGGATCTTGAATCCTAAATAACTCTAAAAAAATGTCATCAATGACTATTTAAGATCAATCATCAAATCACTCACATGTACACACTATAGAAGTTTGGAATGATCCTTAAAGAAATCAAAATCCATGCATTGCAAGAGAAAATCCTCTAAAAAGGGAAAATCAAGCTCAATTTAATGTTTGCATTTAATTTAGAGTAGTGAGTTTAATATTATTTTTAATTTCTTTTGTTGCTCTAAATTCATTATTTCAATTTTGACATGTCTAGTTCAAAATGGTGACAAGTCCTGTGAGATTGAGCTCACCCATGCACTAACAACTACTTGCACAATTTTTATGCATGAGCAAAAGATTAAAATGAGAAGTGTGGATGATTTGTTCTTGTAATTTTGATTTCTAATGTTGAATTCATTTTTTAAACTTTTTATTTTAGTGATGACAAGTGTGGTTTAAGACCTAGATATATAGTTAATGGAACTAAAAGAATCATATTTGTAACCATTGAAAATCTCATTAGAGATCACTAGAACTCCATGTTACGGTCATGCTACTAAGATTTGATTCCAAAGCTTAAGCATGTAAAACAATTGTGTTCCTAAATTTTGGTGGTAATAATGTAGGAAGAATTGCATTCCATATCCATGCTACACGGATTTGATTCTAGAACTTAATCATGTATAAATAACTATATTACTTTTTTTTAGTGATGATAATAGAAAATTTAAAGAAAACGTATCTTAAGTGATATTGTTTATTTCTTTGGCATGTTGCATAATAGTGTGCAAGATTTTTTTTGGTCCAAAGGATTATTTTAGCTTCCTTGGTATAATGGTATCTTATTTTATTTTTTTATGACTTTGTATAGTAGTAGTTTAGGGGTATTTTTTATAGCTAAGAATTATTTGAGCACAAAATCTTGTTCCAACCCTCATTTGCTGCCAATGGCCCTAATTAGATTATTGATGTTTTTTATTAAAGTAAAAGTAGGTTTTGAAGGGGCCCTGAAAACCTTTACAAAATGACCTTACAAGATAAAAGCATTAAGAAACCAGGAGGAACATACTTTAGAAAAACGAGCAAAATAACCAGAAAAAAACCAACTAAAAGCCCCAAAAAACTAGCAAAGACTAGCCAGACTAGACAAAGCATAGAGAAGGAACTAATTTATGTTTTTCAGGGCATTAGCCAAGTTACTGCTAATCCCATACAGATCTTTGATATTATCCTTAAGATTAGGGATTTCCTTAGCAGACGTAGCAGCAACTTTCCTAACACTCACTCTAGTTTTCTTTGCCGCTCCACCAAGTGTAGCTTCCTTGCTCCCAATCTCGATTGCATCTTCATCCATGTCGAGGTCCACCACTAGTTTGGGAGATCTAGAGTTATCGAGGACCTTAGAGATATCCTCTAGGTTCTTTGTAACAACAGACAAGATATTCGGGATCATACCCAGCAGGTTTTTCATCACCACTTTCCCTTATTCGAGATAGTCAATCTGAGCTGTCATTTTTTTAACTTTTTCCTCCATGTCCTGCTTCCATTGCTTCTGATTCCTGTCATCTTCCTTCCTTTTCTCATCCATCTGTTTCCCATTTTTTTCCAAGTTCTTCAATAGTTCATATGTCCATCTGTCATATCCCAATCTAACCTCAGTGAGTTTTTTAAGGTTATCCAGGAATAACCCTTCTCCAGCGCTCTCCTTATCCTCACTCAAACTATCCTTAGCCATTTCCTTCTCAGGTTTCTTGTTCTTCTCCCTCTTAGAATTCATATATTTTTCCTCATTATCCTTATCATCCTTATCCACCATAGGTTGGCTGTTGTCGTTGCCTAAGCTAGCACTATGAATTGGGATATCATTGTCGGACTCGTTCTCACCTTCTTCTTCCTCTGCACCCACATCCTCATCTTTCCAAATTTCCTCACCCTCTGACTCATCCATTTCCATTTCACTACCCTCTTTTCCAGTTTCCTCTGTATCATTCTTTTCATCATGGGCTTTCATCTCAGTGGCGCTCTTGCTTTTTTTGCTCTGAGTAGCCTCCTCCTTATTGGGTTCACCTTCCTCGAGCTTTCTCTTTCCTTTCCTTAGAGAAGCAGACAACCTCTTATTTTCTTGCATGACAATGATTTTATAGTGTTCATAAATGAGCAAAATGAGCCCACAATGGAGCATCGGGTTCGATGGATTCTTGTTGTGTTTATTGAGCACAAAGTTATAAGTGTGGACCCTGGAAAAGTGGCCCTCAATAGTTAAGTATTCCATGATGGTATTCAAAACCCAGCCCCAGATTTTTTTAATATTGGAGGCTTCAAAATAACCCCCTGTGGCTTTTCCAATTTTAGCCCTCTCCTTTTCCTTACACGGGAAAAGTTTTACCGCATTATTGGAAACTTTAAGATCTCTAAAAAAATTGAGCCCTGAGTGGGGCATACCTATCATAGTCATGATGATGCCTGTGTCCAATTTGAACCTCACACCATAGATTTTAAAAGACCCATTACTCTAATTTTTGAGTTATTTTGGAGACTGCAAGATTTACCCTACCTTTGTCATAATCAACCAGCTTCTCCATGAAACTTGTTAGGGACCCTTTTTCCAGCTTCGCCCAAACTTTCGGCATATCCTTCCATCTGGGAGTGTTGTCTAGTTCCTCCCTCCTTAAATCACCTCCCATATTCAATTTTAGACTTTCACCTCTGTTCTTTTGCAAACTCAAAGCTTTCTTCTCGTTGTCTCTCAAGATTTTGAAAAAAGATGACCCACAAAGTGTGCAGGGTGTTATTATATTTGATTAGGATTCTGCCACTTTACCAAGTAATCATTACCTTTCTATCAATGCATAAATTACTCATATCAACTATCATAATTATGCGGTCCTTCTTTCCCCGTAAATCTATCCTTTCTAAGGAGCTCTTTAATACTCATATTAATTTCTTCCCCATGCCAAATAGTTTGAGATTCAGAATTAACGACTAGGTTCACCAGACAATCCACCACCATATTTTTCTCTCTAAAGGCTTGTTCTATTATTATAACTTTAAAACTAGCAATAATTTCCCTAGCTTTCAAAATTATGTTTTCTATAGACCATGATGGCTCGGTTTCCCCCTTCGAGCACTTAATAATATTAAGTGAGTCTCCCTCCAGCCATAATTTATCATGATTTAGGTTCTTAGCAATAATTAGAGTATTCAGAGCAGTTGAGACTTCGACATAATGACTAGTTTGACTCCCCAAAGGGCCAGCAACCGCCACTAGGCAACTTCCACTAAAATTCTTGACAATGCCCCCATAACCAGCTTTACCCAGATTCCCCTTAGAAGCCCCATCAAAGTTGGCCTTTATCCATCCCTGAGGTGGAAAACACAAAGCAAGACCTTCCCTACCCTTCTCCTTACTAGATTTGGTAGTAGAAAGGTTCCAAATATCATTGAAGTCTTCTTTAGCAACTGGACCATAATCAATGCCATTGAGGCATTCAAAGATACTCTTGTATATTTTATCCATCACCACTTCAGGGTTGGCACTTTTATCCCTAAAAATCCTATTGTTGTGCTCTTTCCAGATGTTCTAGATAACATTAGGGAAGGTTAGTTTCCAAAGCTCCTCAATCTTTGGGTTGGAATTAGGGCAGTACCATTGCTGCCAAGATTCCCCTAGAGAGTTTAGAAAGACCCAGCTTAGCTTCCACCATTGATGGAGAATAGGGCTGACAGAATCTTCTTCCCTGCAACAAAGAGAACACCTGTTAGGAAAAACAAATCCTCGCTTTTGAAGGTTGTCCAGAGTTAATACCTTGTTTTGGATAAAGATCCAAAAAAAGATATTGACTTTAGGAATTAACTTCTTATTCCACACTTTATCCCAAATAGGAGTTTCTTCCATAACTTTATTTTGGATAGCCACAACCGAAGACATAGAATACTTCCCATCCGGGGTTTCCCTCCATATCAGCCTATCCCCTTTGTTGTCTCTCAAAATTTTAGAAGAAATCACAATCTCAAGAAATTTTAACCCTAGACAATGCCAGCTAAATTCAATCCATTTCCCATTTCTCCAGTAATCTCTGACCAAACCCCCATACCTATTTTTAAACCAATCTTTCCAATCATAAAGGATTGGAATTTCCTCCAGAGGTTTATCCATAATCCATCTGTCTTCCCAAAATCTTATGCTTCTACCATTCCCCACTTTCCACATTCTTCCAGCTGCAGCCCAACTTTTAGCCGATTGAACTGCATTCCAAATTGCAGAGCCTTCAACAATAAAAGATTAATCTAGAAATTCTTCCTCAGAAGGTTGCATGTGAAGATATTTATTTCTCCAGATTAAATTCCATTCTCTTTCCTCCCCTTTCATTCTCCAAATTTGTTTTGCTAAAAAGGCATTGTTCATAGATCTTATATTCCTTAAACCCAACCCCCCAAAGGCCTTGGGAGAGAAGATTTCATTCCAGGCTATAAGGGGAATTATATTCTTGGCTTCCACTCCCGACCAAAGAAACTTTTTTTGGATTCTTTCAATTGCTTCCACAAACTTTCTAGGGATTTTACACAAACTGAGAGCATAAACATGCAAGTTTTGGAGAGTTGCTTTGAGCAACGTAATCTTGCCCGCTTGACTAAGGACTGCTCCTTTCCAACCTGCCAGTTTGGAGTTGAATCTATCAACCAACTTAATCCAGAAATTATCCGCAGGCTTAATACAAAGGGGAAGCCCCAAATAAGTGAAGGGAAGCTCAGCTATTTTATAACCAAGAATTCTTTCAATCCTTAATTGCCTTTGAACATGGGTATTGATGAAGAACAAAGAGCTCTTATCCCAATTAATTTTTTGACCAGAAGCATATTCATAAATATTCATAACATTCTTCATATTTTTAGCTTCCCTAATAGTAGATTCCCCCATAGTGATAGAGTCATCAACAAACTGTTCATGAGTACAAGTTATATTGGAAGAAGAAGGTTTCAATCCTTTGAGATTACCTTCTTCCACATTTTTAAAAATAAATATACCCAAACTTTCAGCTAAAATAGTAAATAAAATTGGGGAGATGGGGTCCCCCTTTCTTAGACCTCTAGTGCTTTTGAAGAAACTTGAAGGGGATCCATTGACAATAACAACAAAATAGGAAGTTTCCATCAATTGAGAGCAAAGCTGAATAAATTTTTCTCCAAATCCAAAGACTTTCATAATCCTTAAGAGAAACTGCCAATTCACTCTATCATAAGCTTTAGCCATATCTAACTTGAGAAAAAAGCCTTGATTTTTAGCCGATGTAAGGGAATGAATATTTTCATGAACTAAAATAATGGAATCCAAAATCTGTCTTCTGGGGACAAAACCATTTTGCTGGGTAGAGATAATTCTAGGAAGAATATCCAGCAATCTTGAGGTAAGAACCTTAGACAAAATCTTGTAAATAAAGTTACAGAGACTAATAGGTCTAAACTTATTAAGAGAATCAGCTCCAAAAATATTCGGAATTAGGACAATGAAGATCGCATTCAATTCTTTTAGAAGCCTTCTAGACCCAATGAATTCTTTAACTCCTTTAAAGATATCAATTTCCACAATATGCCAAAAAGATTGGTAAAAGAACATTGGAAAACCATCCAGTCCAAGAGACTTATCTCCCTAAAAAGAGAACATCGCCTTTTTGATTTCCTGACTGGAAGGTATTCAGGACAAATGTTTGTTGTCTTCCTCAATCAAGGTAGAAGGAATAGCTTGCGGCAGGAGGTTTTGGTTATTGATGTCAAGGTTATCCACTTCGCCCAATAGGTTGCTAAAATAGTCCAGAGCTTCCTTTCTTATATCCTTCTCATCTGTTAAAATCCCCCTATTACAGGATAACCTAGATTTCTTGTTAACTGCCCTGTGCTTAAGAGCAAATAAGTGAAAAAACCAGGTATTTTTATCACCTTCCTTCAAATACAAGGTTCTTGATCTTTGTCTCCAGAACGTCTCTTCATTAGAAATAATAGTGTGGTATTTAGACAACAGACCATTTTCCACAGACCTCAAGTCTTCTGAAAGCCCATCCTCTTGGATTTTATCTTGAACTTCTTTTATTTCAGATTTAATTTGAATTTTACTCTTGAAGATATCCCCAAAAATCTCTTTGTTCCAAATTTTGATTTTAGCCTTTATAATATTGAGCTTTTTAGCTATTCTGAAAAGAGTCATTCCCTCAACCTCAGAACTCCACCAATCTGCAACACAAGCTTCCAGATACAGAAGGGATGACCACACTTTTTCAAATCTAAAAGGGAAATTTCTCTTTACAGATAAAGAATTGGTAGTAAAGGAAATAGGATAATGACCAGAACCAATCTTGATAACAGACGCCAAAGAACAACTATACTTAGATAACCACTAAGGAGTAATTAAGGTTTTGTCTAACTTAACTTGAATAAGATCAACTCCAGTTCTTCTATTAGTCCAAGTATAGTTAATCCCTTGGAGATCCACATCCATAAGAGCTTGATCATTTATGAAATCCATAAGATCTTGTTTACCATCAAGCTGCAAGGGGAGGCCTCCCATCTTGTCTTCCTCTTTAAGCAGAGTATTGAAATCTCCCATTATTATCCAACTTTTATCAACAAAATTTAGTCTGTCTTCAGCAATACTTCTCCAATATTTAGCTCTCCTAGATTTGGTATTAGGTGCATAGACATTAGTGATAACCCAGACAAAGTTATCCTTGATATGCTGAAGCTGCACAAAGTTCCTATTAAATTTAGAAATAATTTCCTTACCTTTAATAGTTTTTTTGTTCCGAAAAATTGTTGTTCCTCAAAAGGCTCCCTCCGAACTAGTTCCTATAACTCCATTATTTTTAAATATTCTAATCCTTTCCACTTCATCCTTACACATCTTAGTTTATTGAACAAGGACCACATCTAGTTTATGATCTCTTATAATATTATGTAACACATCCTGCTTGTGAGGGGCATTCAACACTCTTATATTCTAGGAAATTATCTTCATACTTTAACTGGCGATAGAGCTGACTCGATGGAGCTCTGTGTTCCATCAGCACGGTTCTTCCAACTTTTTTGTTCCCTTTGATGTTTTAGAGAAGGTCTCCCCTAATTTTTGTTTTGGCTTCCAACATCTCCCTTTTTCTTATTCTTGCTTCTAGTTGCTATACCTCCATTGGGTCCCTCCTTATTCGATTTTCCCTCTTTCGTACCAAGAATCCTAAGATTTACTTCCAGGGCTTCCATTTCCACACTATGTGATGGGGTTTTGCATTGAAATGGCTTTGGGCTTCCACTGGTTAATAGCAAAAGAGGCTCAAAATTAGAAATATTTAAATCCTGCGCTTCATTGAAGTCTTCCTCAACTGTTTTTGTATAAGATGATGCAGACACATCGTCATTGGAACTTTCCTCTACTTTCTCCTGACTGACTGGCCCTCCCTCTTGGTCCTCTGGATCATTTTTTTTATTTGCCTCTATCCTTTTCTCATCTTCTTTAGTACTTTCTATTTGATTATTAGAACATAACATCCTTCTTCAACTCATTTTATAGCTCAATCACTTCCTTATCTGGATCACACTCTACTGATGGGTCTTCTCTTTTCTCTTTCATTTGCCATTTCTGCTTCACACTGCTATCATTCTTGTTGTTCTTACCCTTCTTAAGCGGACAAGGTTTTGCCCAATGGCCTGATTTTTTGCAATGAAAGCAAGCAAATGGGAGCGATTCATATTCAATCACTTGGGTGTATTTCCCTAATTTAGATATAATCTCAATAGATTGGGGCATGTCCGTCATTTGATTAACATTAACATAGATGTGGGCAAAAACTAACCTTGATTTAGCTGCAGTCATTGGGTCGATCAAGAGAAGTTCTCCAAAAGAACTTGCTATCCCCTTGAAGACTTCCTCATTCCAGAACTCCAGCGGAAGGCCTGGGAGGTGCATCCACATAGGCGTTGGCACAAAAAATGACTCATCGAGAGAAAGGTTTGGAGCCCATTTTTGTAGAGCCAAAGTTGACTTGCCGAACATACATGGGCCTTCCAGGAGACTTATCTCCCTGAAAAAGAGAACATTTATTCACAGTGTATACTCTCAAGTGATAAATGATCAATATGTGGTTTGTAAACCTACTTCTAAATTTTATCAAAGGTTGTAGACATGTTTTTGTTAGTAAATTATTTGAATGCAATTAATATTGTATGATGAATACTTATTATTGAAACTAAACAATTATGTTATGTAGTTACATTAGACAAATACCCAAAATCAAACAATTGTTTGTATGTGTGATCAATTGCCATATGATTCTGTTGTACCTTAAGTTGATATTGAGAATTAGAAATGGTTTAGTCACTTGTATTTCCTAAGTTCATATATCTATGCTCTTTCCTAAGTCATACGACAATCATGGGAATTGTAAATTATGTGGATATTTTCTTTTTCTTTTTCTTAGTGGTTTATTGACTTAGATTTTATTACAAATAATTGTTAAGAATGGGTGTCTCAAAATTACTGGTTGAAATCTTGATCAGATTGCATTTGGTTTTTGCAGTAAGCAGTTCAGTGTGGAAAAATTTCATGTTGTCAATCCTGGAGATGCAGTGAGTTCAATAAGAATTATACAAGTCTTGGTGACATCAAACGTTGAAGTCATTTTAATGCCCAACAAAAGTGTTATCGACAAAAATTGAGTTTTTGATAGCCGAAGTCACCTTTTTGTCCGATGAGATCTATTCAATAAAACTATTTAGTGTTAGGCGAAAGTATTAATAGTAGAAGTTAAGTTTTTAGAAAAGCCATTTTAATGCCGATGTTCGATTCTATATCAATAAGCTGATATGAGACTTGTGGGGCCCATTGACATAGCACTATCAGGGATCAGAGATTAGGTAGAACAAAGCTTGTGAGAACTAATGAGCTAAACTTCCATCGGGTGGTGATAAGCTAATAAGCTTTGAGATGGTCTTGTGGGCACCACAAGTGACCTAGTTTCATCTACTGAGTTGGAAACTGATGGTTGGTTGGTGTTGGAACATTTGTCAATAGCCTTTGAGACTTAGTAGGGACCACATGTGACTCAATTTGACCTACTAGGCTGGATGTCGATAATTGGTTAGAGATGGAGTCTGTGGATCACGGTTGGAATTCGGTGTAGATTACACACCGTGCTTTCGACAACTGGAAATTTCGACAGTTGGAGTCACAAGAAAACTGAATCAAACCGTTTTTCCTAACAGAGATATAAACATATAAGGAAATGATTGTAGAGCAGTTGGAAGAGAGAGCATGGTGGGTTGTAATTCTATTGAATTGTAGACAATCCATGTGTGTGGTTTGTGGGTCAAATTTTGTCTATAGGTTGATTGCTGCTAGAAAAAAGACTGTGAATATACACTTGAGAGTATAATCTATAACTTGTATGTAATTGTCTTATTACTGTAATAAAAGTGATTTTACTTTGGTGGTGGGTTTTTTTACCCGTAAGGGTTTTCCCACATAAAATTTTGTGTTTGCTTTGTGTGGGACTCTTATTTTGTTCTGCTCTATTACTCTGGAAATGTGCACCTTAATGACTATAATTTGAAATCAAAATTTATCCCTTCTTCTCTCTTGTTTGAGTTTAACACTGTGGAAGGCATATTCCACGTTGTGCTTTTCTAACAATAATTGGTCGAAGTCTTTCTTCTAGTGAAACATAAATATTCCCTCGAGGAGTTATTATTCTTGGCTAAGAAAAAATCCAATTTTATTTGGTTTTCACTAGGTGAGGTGGTTAACCACCAATAACTAGGCTTCATGAAAAACCCTTGCATCATGAATTCTCACACTTTGTAAGGTATATTAGAATTTTTCTATATAACTTCTATATCCTAGCTTAAGAACCATTAGATTACAATTTTATAGTGGTGTTAGATGTTAGTTAGATGAGAGAGGGGGGGGGGGGTGAATTAGATAAACTTACAATTCTATATATTCTTCAGATTCAACCTCGATAGAACTTACTTGATATGCAACTATGACTGTAAATCATTCAAACTCGTAAACTGATAAACTTGAAACAACAAAACATATTTAACACCAGATTTAACGTGGAAACCCAAATAGGGAAAAACCACTGTGGGATTTTGAACCCACTAAGAAAATATACTCTTCTAGAGTATGCTCGGTTAAAAGCCAATCCTGTTAAAGATTACATAAACACATTGCTAGACGTGACCCGGTCAAGGGATTTCCCTCAGATCTATCTGAATCTTGCAATTTGTTAGAAGTGACCTTGTCAAAGGATTTCAAACACTCATTCATAATGTTACCTTGCTAGAGGATTTACATATAAGACTATTAGGTCCACTCGGTTAAGAGATTTCTTGTCACTTACAAAAATAAATAACAGTAATAAAATATATCTGCAACTTCACATCTGAAATGTTAAAGAAGACTCTATGTGCTCAAAATAATCTTGTCATAAGACTTATCTTCCTCCTTGCTAGGCTTCTCAATCTGTTCTTCAATCAGATCTTCAATCTTCTGTACTCGATAATCACCTCTGCAGTATCACTGCTCTTCTATTTTCCCACATACTTTGTTCATCAAATTTTCCTTATTTATAAGCAATTCCTAACCGCTTAATCTCCTTAATCACATTTCCCATGATTAATCTTAGCCATCAGATCTTTAAACTTGACTAGGTTCATTGAATCCTTCGAACTAAAAAATGTTTTATCTTGCCTTGAAACTTGTATTCCTTCCTTGGTACTTGTGCTCGGTTATGACCATTCAATCTGTGTTGTAGATCCAACTCTTGAATTTTCATTGTCGTTGATCCTTAACAAACTTCTTGCACGACATTCCAATCTTCTATAAATCTCCAACCCATTGGCATCCTTCATTTAATAATGTATTTATTCATCCAATGCATTTTGTTACTGCTCGGTTGATACTCGATAAATACTAAACTTTACTTGGTAGACATTCTTTCTTCTTTAACCTTGGTGTTTACCGACTAGCTCCTTGCTCGGTAAAATAGAACAGTATCAAACCTTTACTCATTCTATTGCATGAAATATTTTCTCCTTCATATTCAGTCTTCGAATACACATATGTAGGATATCAAAACAATCAAAATAACATAATCTCATCACCGTCTAACTCGGTAATAGTTGCCCATTGAATAACTTATTACTCCCCTTCATTTTCACATTCTTTCTGTGTCACTTACCGACATCTTTATACTCATCAAAACATACTCTTCAAGATATGGAAACATCATACTGAATCAGAAAAACAATTGCTTGACATCAATGACAAAATAATATTATTAAGACAGTAATCATCCTTTATCAATTATATCATCAATCTCCAACAACCTTCTCAATATCATCATACCAACAAACTTAATGTAATGCCAACTATCTCCCCCTTTGGCATTGATGGCAATACCAACTTGATTTATTCCAATTGATTCGGACTGTTGTTATTCTTCTCCTGTTATCCTTGAGCTGTAAAATTCTCCTATGATCTTCTCCCCCTGTCATTAGTCTTCTCCCCCTTTGACAACAATGCCAAAAGTAAAAACTAATCCATGATTACTTCCCCTGTGAAGTAATTTCCTTGCTGTTAAACCATATACAAATGTATCATCTTAGTCTCGGTCAGAGCATCTTGTCTTCATTCACTATTTCCTGCACAACTTTAGATGACCTTCTAAAGTGTGTAAATCAGCATCAACTCATAAATAGTATTCTATAGTCACAGAATTAATGCTTTCACCGAATTCTGTTATTGAGTACTAGATAGGGGTAGGACCCCTAACTTACTTCTGAGATACTCAAAAGTGTCCTTTGGCAGTGGCTTTGTGAAGATGTTTGCTAATTGTTCCTTTGTGCTAACATATTCCAGCAAAACTTTGTTTTCTTGAACTTCTTCTCTCAGATAATGATACTTTATAGAGATATGCTTTGTCTTAGAGTGCATTACCAGATTCTTTAAAATGTTAATAGCACTTGTATTATCACAAAATATAGTTACTGGCTCGGTAACTGTCTCATTCATACCTTCCAACAATTGTTTGATCCATGCTATATTGGTACAATTCAATGCTGCAACGACATATTCAGCTTCAGTTCTTGACTGTGAAATGCATCCTTGTTTCTTGCTAAGCCAACTCACTAGTTTTTCTCCCAAAAAGAAAGCTCCACCGCTTGTGCTTTTCCTGTCATCAATATTTCCTGCCCAATCAACATCAGTATAGACTTTTAAGTCAAAATCATTCCTCTTTTTAGATAGTAAACCATAATCTTCAGTGCCTCTCAAGTATCTGAAAATTCTCTTGATCGCTATCATATGGGTTTCTTTGGGATCTGCAGAAAATCTTGCAGTTATACCTACTGCATGTGCTATATCAGGCCTACTGTGAACTACATATTGTAACTTTCCAATTATAGATCGGTAAAGTGTCTCATCAACAGATGTAGATTCATCATTCTTTGATAGTTTACAATTAGTAGTCATGGGAGTACTTACAGGTTTAGAATCCTCCATTCCAAATTTCTTCAAGATTTCCTTTATATACTTGGATTGAGTAATGAAAATCCCATTTTTCATTTGCAGTATCTGTAAACCTATAAAATACTTTATTTCACCAATTAATGACATCTCAAATTCTTTGCACATTTCATTTCCAAAGTTCTTACATAAAGAATCATTTCCACAAAAAATAATATCATCAACAAATATGGCTGAAATCAGTATTCCATTATCCTCATCATTCTTCATATACATGTTTTTTTCACTAGTCCTCATAAATCCAATCTTGATTAAGTAAGAGTGCAACCTTTCATACCATGCTCTAGGTGCTTGCTTTAGGCCATATAAAGCTTTGTTCAACTTACATACCTGCTCTTTATTCTTCTCTTCAATAAATCCTTCAGGCTGTTCAATATAGACTTCTTCTTCTAGTATACCATTCAAAAATGCAGATTTAACATCCATTTGATATACCTTGAAATTTTTGTAAGTAGCATATGCCAACAATATTCTCACTCCCTCAAGTCTTGCCACAAGTGCAAAAGTCTCACCATAGTCTATTCCTTCTTCTTGAGCATAACCTTTGCAAACTAGTCTTGCTTTATTCCGAATGACCTCACCTTTTTCATTTAGCTTATTTCTGAAAATCTACTTTGTACCAATTACATTTTTCTCTTTTGATCTTGGGACCAGTGTCCATGTTTCATTTTTCTTGATTTTTTCAATCTCTTCTGTCATAACATTCACCCAATCTTCATTTCTTAATGCCTCTTTTACTATCCTCAGTTCAAACTCGGATATCAGACATGTGTTTTGTCTCAGTTTGTTCCTTGTCATCACTAGAGCATCCTTATCTCCTATAATCTGACTTGATTCATGATTTCTTCTGACATATTTTGCTAATATAGGCTTAGTAGGCTCTATATGATCTTCTTCATCACTCGGTGACTGAGTATTTTCTTCATCGGCTTTCTCGGTTAGACTTCTCGGTTGTACATCTACAAACTCTTCATTATCTTCTGGTTCTTTGGAGTTTCCTTCATCATTCCTTTCTACAAATTCATTAATTATCACATTTGCACTTTCCACTATTTTGTTAGATGATTTGATTAGACATTTAAATGCTTTACTCCTAGAGGAATAACCAAGAAATGTTCCTTCCTCACTTTTTTGATCAAATTTTCCATTTCTGTCATCTTTGTGAACATAACATCTACTTCCAAATATTTTAAAATAACTTACATTTGGTTTCTTGTCATACCAGATTTCATACAGTGTCTTCATAGTTCCTTTCTTCAGTTGTACTCGGTTCAGGGTGTAAACTGCTGTGTTTATTGCTTCTCTCCAAAATATTTGAGGTACTCTCTTCTCTATCATCAAAGTTCTGGCACAATCTACAATTGATCCGTTTCTTCTTTCAGCTATCCCATTTTGCTGTGGTGTTCTCAGTGCAGACACTTGTCTCTTTATACCATGATCATTGCAAAATAAGTTAAATTTATCTGAAATGAACTCTCCTCCTCTATCAGATCTTAGACATTTCAACTATCTCCCTATTTCATTTTCAACTCTAGCCTTATACTATTTTAACATTTGAAAGGCTTCTGATTTCTCTTTTAAAAACATAACTGACATCATCCTTGAGTAATCATCCACAAATAATATGAAGTATTTATCACCATAATAACTTTGAACTTTCATAGGACCACAAATATCAGTGTGTATAAGATCTAAAATTCCTTTAGAAGTGCAATACTTACTTGTAAAGCTTGATTTTGTCATCTTACCCATCTGGCATCCTCAGTATATAGCATTCTCATATTTTTCCAAGCTCGGTAGACCTCTTACTCGGTGCTTCTTACTTATTTTGATCAGGTTATCAAAATTTACATGACAAAACCTTTTATGCCATAACTAGGTATCTTCTATTTTTGCATACACAATTGTTCCAAGTTGAGTCAAGATGAAATGTATTACCTCTTGTTTGAGTCCTGGTAGTAGCCAACTTTCCATGTTTGTCATGAACTTTGACAATTCCTTTCTAAAATTCTATTCGGTATCATGTATTGTTTAGCTATGCTAGACTCAACAAATTGTATTTCAGACCTTCAACCCAATATACATCATCACATTTAGCATTGTCAAGAAGTGTGATAGATCCTTTACCTTTCACAGGACATGGTGCATTATTACCAAATCTTACATAACCTTCATCATAATCTTCTAATTTAACAAACTTGTGTTTATCACCTGTCATGTGATGTGAGCATCCACTATCTATGATCCAAGAATCATTATTATTTATGTGTGATATTAAGGATTTTTATTCATACATTTCTTCATCTGATCCATCTTTGATAGCCACATATACAACTTCCTCTGTCTCAGTCCCATCAGATTTATCATCATTGGATTCCTCATCAGCTACTAGACATGTCTTTCTATCTCCGCTTCTGAAGTCTCGGTGCCCTCTGTATTGGTTGTCTTTCTGTCTGTCATCTCGGTATTCTCTATTTTCACTAGATTCTTTGTCAGGACATTTTGAAGCCATATGTCCAATTTTATCACAATTAAAACATTTCAAAGGTAACTTTCCTTTATACTTACCTTTGCCTCTTGGTAACCTTCTGGCCAATAATGCTTCAAACTCTTCTTGCTTTCTGATTTCCTCATATAGTTTGTGTACTTCTTCCATGTTTTTGCAAAATCTCTCACTTGCTCCACTGTGATTTCCTTCAACATACTTATACATTCTATCATTGTAATCATTAGATTCATCAAGATGAAAAGAACTGGATGAAGATTCAACTTTGTTAACTGAAGACCCACTGTTATCAAAATTACTCAACTCAAAAGCATGTAGCTTACTGATAGTAGCATCCAAAGAGACTGGCATGTTTGGTACAGACCTTAACTCATTAATTACAGAGACTCGAATGGTATAAGGAAGTAGAAGTGTTCTCAACAACTTACTTGTTACATCCTTTTCTTCAATAGTTCCTCCTGCTTCTTTGATTTGATTGACAGTTTCCTTTAACCTTGAACTATATTGGATTATGTTCTCACCTTCATTCATTCTCATGGATTCAAGTTGTCCTCTTAGACTGTCTACTTTTTCTCTTTGAACATGTTCATCGCCACCATACACATATATAATCTTATTCCACATAGCTTTGGCATCATTACAACCTTCTAGATCATTAAACTCTGAGTCGGTCAATGATGATGTTATTTCAATCATTACTTGAATATGTTCTTGCTTTACCTTTATCTCTTCCATTGTCATCGGGTAGGTGCTAGGTGTAGTGTAATCATTCTCTAGATAATATGTTGCATATTCTCCAATTCCTAATAAGTGCAGCTTCATCCTTTTCTACCATGTGGAGAAACTTGACTTGTTCAACTTTCTTCGGATCTTGCCTCAAGTTCCTTTAAACTTTTCTATCGAAGTTCTAGCTCTGATACCAATTATTAGTTAGATGAGGGGGGGGGGGGGTGGGTGAATCAGATAAACTTACAATTCTATATATTCTTCAGATTCAACCTCGGTAGAACTTACTTGATATGCAACTATGACTGTAAATCATTCAAATCGTAAATTGATAAACTTGAAAAAACAAAACACATTTAACATCAGATTTAACGTGGAAACCCAAATAGGGAAAAACCACTGTGGGATTTCAGACCCACTAAGAAAATATACTCTTCTAGAGTATGCTCGGTTAAAAGCCAATCCTGTTAAGGATTACATAAACACATTGCTAGATGTGACCCAGTTAAGGGATTTCCCTCAGATCTATCTGAATCTTGCAGTTTTTTAGAAGTGACCTTGTCAAAGGATTTCAAACACTCGTTCAAAATGTTACCTTGCTAGAGGATTTACATATAAGACTATTAGGTCCACTCGGTTAAGAGATTTCCTGTCACTTACAAAAATAAATAACAGTAATAAAATATATATGCAACTTCACATCTGAAATGTTAAAGCAGACTCTATGTGCTCAAAATAATCTTGTCATAAGACTTATCTTCCTCCTTGCTGGGCTTCTCAATCTATTCTTCGATCAGATCTTCAATCTTCTGTACTCGATAATCACCTCTGTAGTATCACTGCTCTTCTATTTTCCCACATACTTTGTTCATCAACTTTTCCTTATTTATAAGCAATTCCTAACCGCTTAATCTCCTTAATCACATTTCCCATGATTAATCTTAGCCATCAGATCTTGAAACTTGACTAGGTTCATTGAATCCTTTGAACTGAAAAATGTTTTATCTTGCCTTGAAACTTGTATTCCTTCCTTGGTACTTGTGCTCGGTTATGACCGTTCAATCTGTGCTATAGATCTAACTCTTGAATTTTCATTGCCGTTGATCCTTAACAAACTTCTTGCATGGCATTCCAATCTTCTATAAATCTCCAGCCCATTAGCATCCTTTATTTAATAATGTATTTATTCATCCAATGCATTCTGTTACTACTTGGTTGATACTCGGTAAATACTGAACTTTACTCGGTAGACATTCTTTCTTCTTTAACCTTGGTGTTTACCGACTAGCTCCTTGCTCGGTAAAATAGAACAATATCAAACCTTTACTCATTCTATTGCATGAAATCTTTTCTCCTTCATATTTAGTCTTCGAATACACATATGTAGGATATCAAAACAATCAAAATAACATAATCTCATCATTACCTAACTCGGTAATAGTTGCCCATTGAATAACTTATTACTCCCCCTTATTTTCACATTCTTTCTGTGTCACTTACCGACATCTTTATACTCATCAAAACATACTCTTCAAGATATGGCAACATCATACTGAATCAGAAAATCAATTGCTTGACATCAATGACAAAATAATATTATTAAGACAGTAATCATCCTTTATCAATTATATCATCAATCTCCAACAACCTTCTCAATATCATCATACCAACAAACTTAATGTAATGCCAACATTAGAAAGCCAACATTTCATAAGATTACTCATTGATACTTTTGAGGTATATTTGTGGGCCACTATGTAGTTGCACATTTAACTATTGTAAATTGTTACTCCATATGTGCTATTATTTCCCCCCTTTATGTGGAAATTAGTCTAAAAGAAAGCTAAAATTTAATGGCACCTAAAATGTGATAGCAAGCTAGATGGAATGACTTGACTTTAATATGGAAAATCATATATATCAAAATAAGTTCCATATAAGATCAAATTGTAAACCTTTTAATATGAATGATTAAGATATCCTTGCAAATTAGAAGTATGATGATGACGGCGATAATTTTTTTAAAAATTAAAAAAGTTGATGCCCAAGTACATCAAGTCATATTTGAAAACAATGATGACATTGCTACACAACTCATAGAAACAAGATCCAAGATTTTGTCTTATAAAAATCTTAAAAATTTGACTCACATAATAATTTGGAAGTATAACACATGTTTACACTCAACAAAATATTCTAGCAATCCTACAAGCCCAGATAAAAAAACTCTAGAGTTGACCAATGTAATACTTTATAAAGGAAAATCGGTTCTAGTACAAGATCCTTAAGACCCAAATCAAGTTATGTTTGATTGAATCCAATAGTTAGATTAACAATTAAAAAATTTCCTTCCTACATAAATCTTAAAACATCTAAACCTTCATAGATAAACCAACCATCATTCCTATTATCTAAATTTTGAATCATCAAAATTTGACAGGTCTATGATCAGCCTTGCACATTAAAAAGAAATAAAGGCACACAAAAAAAATCTTCATATTGTCATTATTTATCAAATTGAAGTATACAAATGAAGAATTCTTTCAAATGCAATGTATTTCAACAAATGTATATTTCAAAACTGCATATGAAAGAAGCTTTTTCATTTACATAAGATGTGTAAGGACCCATGCAAGTCGTGGGTATGACTAAGGAAATTATAATAAGTAGAATGATAAACATATGTATAAATAAAAGGAGAGATGAAGAAGGATCAGTCAATGCCTTTTGAATGATGAATCGTTGGTTTGTTGAAGCTGCATCCTTGTATCTTCATGCTCCTAGTGATCCTAGAGTACCTACAGGGGGTGTAGAACAATTGTGTTAGAGCTCAGGATCATTATTCTTCTAACCATCTACTCATACATACATAGATATATATATATATATATATATATATATATATATATATATATATATATATATATATATATATATATATATATATATATATATATAAAACTATAAAATGGAGAAAATCATATTAGATCAAGCAAGAGAATCAGAAAGATCAAAGTGACAAATCATCAGAAGCTTCTAGCTTCTTGTTTTTATAACTTGCTTGTTCACTGTGCAGGTATAGGATAACTTTCCATTTTATGAATATCATGTATGTGGGTTAAAATGGGCTCCCACAGGGGTTGAGCTCATCATACAAGTCATCACTCATAGGGTGGCACTAATTATTTGTTAAGTATAGAATGCAATGGTATCTATGGTCCCATATACTAACATTCAATGATAGTATAAACTGCCATCCAATGACAAAATATACAACAATGAAAATAATTACACTCAATAGTCAACAAGTGACTAAAGTCATCAAATAAGTGTGATAAGGGTAGAGTAATCAATATGAAAGTATAAGACTAAGTGATTTCAAGCTATTATTAGTAAATGCCAAACCAAAGCATGCTAATGAACAGTGCAATATGTGTATGCCTACAACAAGGTGTGCATTATCAAGGTCAAATAGTAATCAGAACAGATTAGACCTACAAGAGTAAAGGAATGACAAGCTAGCAAGCATTGAGACTACTGGGTATGATCAAGTAGTGAATATAAGTACATCAAAAGAATGTGATTACAACCATGGCACTATGCAATTATACACACAATAGACAAACGATTCACTAGAGCCAACTCAAGGAGGGAAGAATGTTCTCAGAATGCATTGAGACAATGCAAAAGGATGGATATCATGGCATTAATAATAAGTATTCCATTGTAACAAATCTCAAACTGTGATTATTATTCAATTAATCAATACATCATATGTGTTCTTGATAGAAATAACTTCATATGTTGTTATTTAAGAATGCAATAGTACCAGTATTGTGTGCAATTATCTTCAGAATAAAAGAAGCAACACATTCAATGCCACATATAAAAACCAGTTAAGGTTTTTATTGTTCCATTCCTTTAAACTCTAGCTTCATGTCTCAACATGTTTTGAGTCCTTATGTACAAGGGTTCAACATTTAGATGTTTAAGCCAGATGTTTGAGTTTTAGATATGCCATGGCTTCAAGCGTATCAAGGTTTCATATTCCCAAGTTTTGAGTGGTGATTTGTGCATTTGTTTTAATGTTGTTCATTAAAAGTGAGAAGATCTTTTTCAATGTGATGATTTTCAGTTTTAGTTTTATAGCCGAATGGGGTTTCATCATAAAACAATTCAAAACCCTAGTCACATTTTATAACTGTAACCCATTTCTTGGGTTTAAAGCCAAAAAAGTTTGTTGTTTCATATGTTTCGGCCTTAGATGGAGAGTTTTCTATTCAAAGTGCCAGTACATTTATAAAGGAGACCAAAACCTAAATAATTGCAGAGTTACAGAATGAAGAAGGGCCGAAACCCATGTTTTCAAATACAAAAAATAAAGCTATTTCTTATATTTCTTAGCCTACAAAATGGAAGTCTTTCGTTCAAAACTTGTGCAAAGTAAATGGTATAGTAAGAGTTGAAACCTTGTTTAGGGTTTATTTAAAACAAGTGATTTCATATATTTTTGATCTCATACATGTTACAGAACATAACAACAATGCAAATAGAGTGGAGGTTGAAACCTATTCTTGGGTTTACAAATACAATCAACTACCTCATGCATTATTCGGCCTCATATATATAACATAACAAAAATAAGTAGTGGAGGCCGAAACCCATCTCGAGTTTTCAAGCATAATCAACTATTTTGTTCATTTTGGCCCATATATGTTTCAATGAAAAACAAAGGAAATTAATAAACAAGAGTCAAAACCCTATTAGGGTTTAAATAAAACAAATGTTTTCTTCTACTTTCGGCTAACTGGGCATGTCCCAATTCAAATGCAACACAGATATCAAATAAATAAGTCGAAACCCATAATAGGGTAGATACACAGAAAACATGAAGCAATATCATGATATTCGGCCAACATATATTTCTCAGAAGGTCGAAAGTGAGTTCCAGAAATACAAAGTGATAGGACCTAAAATTTTGTTTTGCAAAATTTTGGTCACTCGGTAATTTTTTGTTTTTCTAGATTTATTTTGCCCCATGTCAAAGTTTCAAGGTTTAGGGTTTTAGGGGTTGTGATTTATGATTAAGTCTTGTTAAAGAAAAACCCTGAGCCTATTATGTTCTGTCATTACCTTTTTCCACTTAAGCCAAGGGTCAGTTGTTGTTGGCGAGGCCATTATAATTCTTAAGTGTTAAGTTGTGTTCGACTGGTCCCTCTATGCTTTTTCCTAAGTTGCACGAAAAATTTCCCTATGGTCGGTTCCCATTTTAATATTTGTGCTTGCACCTATAGACACCTAAAATTGTCTTGTCTAGTTAAATAAATATTTTTATTTATTTAATTATTTTAAGCCAAATTCTTCTATTAATTAAATAAATCTTTATATATTTAATTAATTCATTAATCCTCTTCTAGCCTTTTTCCTCATTTAAATAAATACTTATTTATTTAAATTATCATTTTTTGAAATTAAATAAATACTTTTATTTATTTAATTGATCCCGCTTCTTCTATTAATTAAATATATATTTATTTATTTAATTAACTCATTATCCTTTTCTACCTATGACACATGTCATTCATCTCTTAATTCCTCCACTACCTACCCTCTTAATATTTTCTGATTTCTTCTACCTACCCTCTAATCCTAGCAGACCATTTATCTTTTACACCTCTTAATCTTGTCCCTCCATTTCCCTAAAGTGTCTTCTATATAAAAGGATACTTTCTTTCATTATCAACCCTAATCATCTATTCAACTACGCATTCAAACTTTCATATGCAATCAAGTCTACTTGCAACCACATTTTTGTTCTTTGTTGAACTCTTGTGCACAAATAAAATCTGAGAGAAAATATATTAAGCAAGATCAATGGAGATAGGAAGAATAGAGATTCAAACCCTAGTGGACATGTGATGGTATAATCTTTGTGATATTATTGATTTTCATTGTCTTAGGTAATCTTCATATGTTATGGTGGATCTTTGTTGTTGTTAGACTAGGGTTTTGTGGTTGAATTCATTTAGTTTTTCAATATTGTTGTTTCCATTATTCACTTTTCACCATACACATTTTGGCACGCCCGGTGGGACATGGATTTTTGTTAGATCTATGTTTTTTTTTTGTAGGTTTTTCTAACCCTATATTGTTGTTTTGTAAAATGATTTGGAGAATAACCTTGTGCAATTAGGGTTTTGGACACAAGATCAAGATCTTGGAGAGATTTGATCGGATCTCACAAATGGCTTGGACTTTTTGTACCAAATTTTGTTTTCAGGTTGAGCACAGTATAAGAAGCTCTCAATCCAAAATTCATAATTTTTAGAGCATATTTGCATTTTCTATGAATTGTTTATGATTTTTCATTAAAAAAATAATCTTGAGAGAAAATTAGCGAATTGTTCTGATTTTTTTACATTTTTTGAAAGTTATCAGAATTCTACAGGGGGTCTATTTTTTGTGATTTAAATTTGGGTGCAAAATATCTCATGCAAAATCGGATCTTTAAAAATTAGGGTTTTGCATTATTTTGATCATATCTCATAAATGGATTGGAATTTTTGCATAAAATTTTTTGTGAAGGTCAAGAACAGTATCAAAAGTTCCCAGTGAAAAAAAAATGATTTTGCGGAGCATATTTGAATTTTCTATGATTTTTTATGCATTTTCATAAAAAAATAATTTTGAGAGCAAATGAGCGAATTTTTTAGATTTTTTTATAGTTTTAGAAATTTATCATAATTATACATAGGATCTGTTCTTTGTGATTTTTAATTTTGATGCAAAATATTTCATAAAAAATCGGATCTTTAAAAATTAGAGTTTTGCATTATTTTGATCATATCTCACAAACTACTTGGAATTTTTGCAAGAATTTTTTTTATGCAAGTTTGAAAGGCCATCAAGATTTTACAGTAAAAACTTTAGATTTTAAAGATCAATTTTGCATTTTATATGAATTTTTATGATGTTTCATAAAAATATAATTTTTGGAGCAAATTAGAATTTTTTGGGGATTTTTTTACATTTCTGGAAATGTCTTGAAATTTTATAGGTGGTATGTTTTTTTTATGATGCAAAATAACTCATGGAAAATCAGATCTTTGAATCTATCAAAAAACGTCTTGTTGAAGGCCCTAAAATTTACCTAACTTGTTTGCTTGCAGGAAGGGGTAATCATTTGAAACAACCCAAACTACTAACAAATATTTGTTATAGGATCTTGGCAGGGGTTTTTTTTCTTTTGATTTCCATTGTTTTTTTTGTCTTCTTAGTCTAGCAAACACTTCAATTGGTGCACTAAAATTGAACTAGTGTCTTTTGTGTCTTGGGAAATAGGTTCTTTATGTTTAATCTTTAGAGGGCATGCCTCCCTGTGTGGTCATTAGGACTACTAGTGAGGAGGGAATGACCCAAGTGGTAGCAAGGTAAACCCCCCTCTTCCAAACCACTATAAATAATTGTATCCATGGTGAAAGCCATGGGTAACATGTGTTGATTAGTTCAAACCGAAACTATGTCTCCCCATAAACCCGTTTGATGAAATTTATTTGATCAATAGTAGGTAGTAACCCCTACCAATTGGGAGCCTTTTGTATTTACATAGTTGAAAGTGCCGCATGTATGGCCACACAAGCGAATGCCCTTACTAGCACCTTTTTTATTTTAGAAAGCCAAAATCCTTCTAGTTGTTGGGGTAGGAGGTTGGACCTCTGGAGCGGCCCACACACATACGGTTCTTAGTAGAGGTACAAAGTTCACCACGGGGAGTTTTCATGGGGACTGGTGCTTGGTTGCCCCAAAGAAGTGAGTGCCGAGGGTGGAGCTAGTGGGGTCAACCATCTACGTATCCGCTTTGAATAGCGTAGCCTCAGGGGAAACCCCATGTGGGATCAACAACTATTCTCCTGGCCAACCATAAGAATTGTGCTTGTCTTCTTTTAAACATTCAAACATTCACGATCAAACATCAAAACATTGTGTCTTTTGTGTCTTCAAGTGTATGCAAAATATTTTTACATCAAACAACACACTTTCTTTGGAGTCATTTTGAGTCTAAACACCTGCAAACATTGAGTCCTCATCAATATTGTGTCATCTTGTCATGAAAATGGTCAAAAATTCAGATTTGGTCACAACAACAACTTCACAAATTGGAAAAATTGTACTCAAGTTTTCTAAACGCGTCTGTGTCCTGTAATCACGTCTGTGTAGGATAGAAACGCATCTATGTCATCATAGCAAATTGCATTCACAAGATTCTCAAAAATGTGTATGTGCAGTGTCTAACCACGTCTGTGTTGGGTAACCGCATCTATGAAGTATACAGACACGTCTATGTTTAGTATTGGGAAAATTTACAGTCCAGCAAACAATAGCAATCAGTTTCAGAATTCATGAGCTTCCTAGGTTATTTCTCTGGGTTTTCATCTAGAATTCAACCTATTTATGGGTCTCACAAAGTTCATCATTTCTTTACACCTTGCATTACATGCACATTTGTCTAAACTTGAGTCAAAAGGTCACTTGCTTGTCCTCATCTTGCTTTGTCAACACAATACATACAATAACATTTTGATAAGCAATCCCTCATCAAGGTCTATCACCTTTGGGTCTCATTTGGTCTTACTTGGAGTCAAGGTCAACTTACCTCATCAAGAGATCTATCATCTCTTTGGAAGTCATACCTACTCTACTACATACATACTTGGTCTTACACTTTGGACATTGCAAGTACACCTCAGATTCATTTACATTTTACCTAACTCTCGATCTTCCATTTTCATCTAGTCTCACACATCTTGGTCAAGACCTAGGTCATGGTTGAAACTTGTTCCCAAAAATCTAGGAGAGAAGCTAAAGAGGCTCAAGAGTCCGCAAACATGAGTATGACAATGATATCTTTTTCAATTCTGATCATACCACATTACCTGACATGGACATCTATAGAAACATTCAAAATGTTGAGAATAATGACGATACAAACAACAATGATGCACAAAATGACAATGTGGACAATATTTTAGTATATTCAACAGAAGTGGAAGACTCTATCATGGATCCCCATTTTAATAGATTGGTGGAAGAGATCATGAGAAGAGATAGACAATATTTCTTGCAAGTGATGGCACAAAGTGTAGCTAAGATACCTCATGATTTTGACATGTTCTAAATGGTGGAAAATCAACCTATTCAAGAAATTCAACTCAACATGGATCAAAGGAGACCTCATAGTGGAGGTACTAGATCCCCAATACACATGGTCAAGCTTATGATACTCCCAAAATAACATCTCATGAACAACTCCGTCTACGCAGACCTTTATGGAAATCTTATGTAGATAAATACACTCAATCACATACCAAAGATAAGGACCAACCTCAAAAGAAATTGGATATCTAGAGGCATGCTTAAAATTTGGACACAAGAAAACCCCTGGGGACAATACACAAGAGAAAACTCATGACATGCCTTATGACTCCATATCAAGTGGTCCCTGCATTATCATTATAGACCTCCTTTATATGATCATGTTTACAATCAATACCATCCATATGTTAGGATTCCCAAAGATATTGCGAGGGGGGTTGAATCAGTATCTGATTGGTTAGTGAATTTTTTGAACTTATTATATGAAAAGCATTCCAAAACTATGTACCGGTAAACCAAAATTAATGCAGTAAATAAGAACAACAACCACAACATGAAAGACACACCATAAAACAATATTTTTAACAAGGAAACCCGGTGTGGGAAAAACCTTGGTGGGATTTGTGACCCATAATATTTGCTTACTGGCCAATAAGAGAAGATTACTATTACAATAGGGGCCTGCACATGCAGGAAGGCCAAGTGCCTAGAGTTCACTACTCAGTTACAAAAGAAGTCTCACTAACTTACAAAAATGGATTATACAAATCCAATGTCATGTACTGCTTCAGATCAACATCTGCTATGTTAGGTTCAGTATCGGTTTAAGCTCTGTAATAATCATAAACCCTTATCCAAGATATGCCTTACAATTCACACATTAGGTCTGCAATAATCTAACCATATCCACTTTTTCTAAATGATCTACAAGATCTCATACTTATATGAGTCTTATTACAATCCGCCATGTCAGCTTACAAAAAGATTTTACAATTAAATATAAAATACAATTAAACAATATTCCTGTCGGTCATGGTGTCGGTAATCAATCTTTTCAATGCAGGTGAACTATATGCTGGTGTAGAGTCTGCCAGTGCTGGTGCCTACCGGTAACATATGATTCTAAGGTTGCCATCAATGACAATACTTTTAATCACCTACAATTTCTCATTGGAGTGTGAATTTTCCAACAATCTCCCCCTTTGGCATTGATGGCAACACTCATGAGAAAAATCCAAAAGGCATCCAAAAATGTTGTCCAAAAAGAATCTAACAAAATGTCTTATCAAAACTGTGTTATCAAAATGTGTGCTCCCCCTGAGCTGATGATGTCTTTCTTTTGATCATTTTTCTCATCTCCACTACTCCCCCTTTGGAATCAAATGCTAAAGCAATACAAAAACCAGGTTCAAATACAAAATACCAACTTATTCAGTATACCAACTACTCCCTCTGAGAAGTAGCTCTCCTCATCAAAGCCGGAATAAAAGATTTATCTGTTAGTTCTATCGATTGATGACAAACATCAACTGTCTAAGTTTCTACCGGTGGGGGTATGACCCCAAGATGATCTATGAGATATTCAAAAGTCTCCTTAGGCAAAGGCTTAGTGAAAATATCTGCAATCTACTCTTTAGTATTCACATAAACTAGTTTTACTTCTTTTGCTTCAACATTCTCTTTCAGAAAATTCAGTTTGATAGAGACATGTTTAGTTTTAGAATGTAGTACCAGATTCTTAGATATATCAATTGTTGTTGTGTTATCACAATAGATAGTTATAGGTTCTTTGCATTTCACCTTTATGTCCTTCAACATTTTCTTAAGCCATAATACACGTGTATAGTTAGTTGTTGCTGCAACATATTCCGATTCAGTTGTTGATAAAGATGTGCAACTTTGTTTCTTACTCAAGCAAGAAATTAATCTGCTTCCAAGAAAAAATGCTTCGTTGGTGGTGCTTTTTCTATCATCTACATCTCCTACCCAATTTGCATCTATGTATGCACATAATTCAAAGTTTTCATCTCTAGGATACCATAGGCCAAGATTTGTAGTGCCTTGTAAGTACCAGAAAATCCTTTTTACTGTTGATTCATGATTTACTTTAGGATTACTCTGAAATCTTGAAACAATACATATTGAATTCATAATTTCAGGTCTTCTTTGTGTCAAATACATTAAACCTTCAATCATGGACTTGTATCTTGTTGGATTAACGGGTGTTGATTCATCCTTCAAATATAGTTTATCAGTTGTCAATTGTCAAATGAATTTAAACCAAAATTAATTTAACCAAAACTCAATGCTTAATACCGGTAAACCAAACTTAATGTCGATAGATAGTTTATCAGTTAATTGCAGTACCGGTAAAGATTAATGTATGAAATAGAAAGACAATAACATTCACAACACATAACACTGGTCTTTGTACGTGGAAACCTTGTAAGGGGAAAAACCACGGTGGGAAACCTTACCCACAATCAGATGATACTACTGCAGATAGTATGTGTATACAATAGGGGGTCTGCACATGCAAAAAGGCCAAGCGCCTAGAGCTCACTACTCAAACACAAATAGGATTCACACTAACTACAATTGGATGGTTAAATCCAATAATGATGTACTACTCAAAATAGCATCTTCATATGCTGGATTCAGTACCAGTTCAGTTCTGATATGTCTTCACAAAACCTTCCTTCTACTTTCAAATGATGTATGCATGTATAGCTCTGCTTATTCTCACATATACCTTATTACAATCTTTTTCACATTCACCTCTCACTACTACTTCAATCAAATAAGATCTTACATATATACCAAAGCCTAGGACCAAAATGTATAGGTCGGCTTTACAAAAGATATTATAATAAAAACAATTTACAAGCAAAACAATAACCGATGCAATATCTGATTCAACATGTCAGCTTAATGCATTTACAACATTAATAAATCATCTCCATAGGGTGTCGAATAGATAAGTCTGTTGGTGCTTATCCTAGACCTATTTGTCGGTAGCAGCAAATATGCAAACATGAATATACCAATGGACAAGTTTCCAAGACACAGTGTCCAAATGATGTCTTTGACAAAACCAAGTGTTTTCCATGTCATTCCAAGTGCCCGTGAACAAGATATCCTGTCGGTGAACAAGATACTGGTGACTGTGCATAAGTCACTTGCTTGTCGGTTAACATTGCCAGAGTTGATAAGTGTTGACATCAATGACAAAACCATATCAACATATCCAAAATACCAACACCATATATGCAGTATCCTCCTCCTCCACCCGGTGGCTCAAGCATGGTATATGGTCCAATAAATCAGTCTCCACCCAAAAACAATTTGGAACAGTAGATAAAGGACTTACAAAAGAAGATGGAGGATATCAATACACCAAAACTAGCTTACACAATGACAAATGTATGTCCCTATCCATTTGATAAAAGCATTCCAATGCCTCCATTTCCTACACATTTCATAACGCCAAAGTTTGATAAATACAGAGGCAAAGGGGACCCTAAGGCACATATAAGATAGTTTTTCATAGCTTGCATTGAGGTAGCAATAGAAGAAATGTACTTGATGATATTGTTTCCACAAAGCTTAGGTGAACAATCTATGGAATGGTTCTCCCAACTTCCACCTGAAATTAGGTCATGGGGTGATCTAGCAGAAGCTTTCATACAACATTTCTCATATAACATAGAGACAGATATATCAGTTTCCACTTTGTGCAATACCAAATAGAAAGATGGGGAGTTATTTTCATCATTCTTACAAAGATGGAGGAATTTAGCCAGTAGATGCACTTGCAAAATTCCACAAAAAAAAATGGTAGAGATGTTTACACAAAATGTCAACAGAGAAATTGGTTATGACTTGAGGAAAGCCTGTTTGTCCACTTTCAAGGACATCATTTAGAAAGGCTTAGCAACATAGAAGGTCTTAAATTAAGCAAGGAATCATCAAGATATTCAAATAAAATAAAGAGGATTTTAAAGGAATGGACAAGCCACGATTTTGGAACAAGAACAAGAACACAGTAAATGATGGTATTGTTGATGCTAACATAGGGAGACCAAAATCATTCTTTCAGGATCAAGTTCCTCTACAAGCAACCAAGTAAATACTCAAGCGACTTCAAAACCACGAAGGAAATACACCCCATTGGGAGAATCACTTGAGTTAGCTTTTAGGAAGCTAGTGGCAAACAACATAATAACAATTCCAAACAATCCTCCATATGAGCCAAAAGTCAAACCAAATTGGTGAAATGTCGATGAGTATTGTGAATATCACAAGAGCAAGAGACATAAAACAACAAATTTCCGTCACTTGAAGAACATTATACATGATCTTATTGATAGAGGTGATATTGAGATCGAGGGACATACATCCAATCAAGAACATGAGATGTTTAAGGAACCATTCCATAAACATGACAAGGTAAAAGCCAAAGCCATAGATGATAAATCTTACTATACCAAAGTGTCCCATGATTATGATTCAACCGTTAATCACATTTCGATGGACAACTATGTTTCTACTATTATCATAAAGGACAAAATGCTTGAAAGTTCTACTCAAAGAGCCAAAGTTGTCCTAAAAGGCATTGGACCTTCTTCTGAATCTACCTCTGAATGTAATGTCACAACTCATCAAGGTAAGGTCACCTTGCAAGGTGCTCCAGCTAAAACCACTACTTCCTCATCAGCCAAACCTGAGTACAACCTAGTAGAATAATTAGGGAAGACACCCGCACGTATTTCAATCCTAGAACTATTGCGTATCTCTCCTTTGCATAGGGCCATACTTGACAAAGTCCTAAGAGAAACCTCTATACCCACTGATTTGAATGTGGAGCAATTTCAAGCCATGGTGGGATACCTTTCCATTCCACATTCCCTTACATTCATCGAAGCTGACGATGCCTCCGTAAGCCAATCACGTAATGCACCTTTACACATTGAGGCCTTCCTAAACAAACACCGAATAAAACAATTCCTAATAGATGGAGGAGCCGGTCTCATTATATGTACTTTGAACACAATAATACAATTAGTATATTCAAATAAAGTTGTGAATGCTACAAAAAGATTTACCGTCAAGGCATATGATGACGAAGAATGTTCATCCAAGGGCACAGTCACCTTACCTCTCAGAATTGGGCTAGTTACAAAGGATGTGGTTTGTCAAGTCCTTGATCTAGATCTCACATACAATATACTCTTGGGATGCCCATGGATTCATGAAATGAGAGTTGTTCCCTCAACATATCATCGATGTATCAAGTTTCCAAATAATGGAGTTGAAGTGACCGTCAAAGATGATCCAAACCCATTCATATATTGCAACAATGTGCAACCTAGATCAGAAATAATAATCCCAATTAATCGAGAGGTTGTTCCTTCATCAACATATGTTGATCCAGAATCCTTGAAAGCTTCTACATCAAAACAAGCAAAGATCAAAGAAAAGTTCAAGGTTAAAGACATGGGATGTGGTGAGTATATCTTTCATGTTGATCAAATCCCACCATCTCCTAACACATTTAGTCAACAAGAACAACCTACAAAAAATTTACAATGCCAAGGAATTGGGTACAAACCACCTAGTGTTGTGGCTACTAATTCTGAATGAAAATCTCCTATAGTGGTGCAAGCAACTCTTGATATCAATAGTCCTAAGAGTGGTTCCAACAAAGAATCTATTGAATATATCATCATCCCTCTTGAGAACTCACATAGCTTTACCATTTCATCCACTCCTCTCCTAGACTTGGATCAACAAGAATCACAAAAGACCTTACTTATTGGGGATCAAAAATCAAGCTTTGAAAAGAAAAATCTAAAAGTCAACAATAAAGAAAAGTCCTTTAGTCCAAATCAAAATCAAAAGCTACTAGACTTTGCAAAAATAAAAGTGAAGGATAAAAATCGTATGAAAGAAAAAGAACAAAAGTTGATCTCCCCTAATACCAAAATAACTGGGGGGAAAAGTTCTAAAATTTCTAGGCAAAAAGAATACTTGTTGATCCTAAGTCTCCATCATGTCATGATTATTTCAAAAAATATCAAAAATACAAAAAAATCATAAAAATAAAAAATCGGTACTTAGTGAAAACCTGGCAAACAGGCACCTTGTGACACAAAAAAATTGAAAAAGCAAAAAAAGTAAAGAGAAATAAATTCATCCAATGGTGAAAACCACTTTGGTGGCACCCTGGGCAAGTACCATGGTGAAAATCAGGTTACCAGTGCCATGCGTAGACACATTGCTCCTCCCTCCTTCAAGAATCAATCTCATCCTTTCACTTTCAACACACTCATAGCCTATCCATCCATAATAAACTTACCCATTCCCATCATGGCTTGTTATTGATCTACCTAAGATTGGTTATCCATTCATAATAAACCTCCCTTTTCACCCCTTTCCATTCATAATAGATCAGGTCCTATCTGTGGCTAAGCCAAATCCTAAGTCTAGTGATGGGTGTGAAACTAAGAGCATCACACATTCTGAGGAGTACAGTTTCTTCTAGTTTTTTTAAATCTATCCACGCACAATCCACAATAAAGCAACACTTGTATCACAGATCTACAATAAAGTTTCATCTTCTCCATAATAAAGTATCAGTTTCATGGATTCAGTCAGTTTCAAATGAGACACAAGCAGCAACGGGCTTCAACAAATCAACTCTTTCGATAGACTCAGACAACATTATGGTTCAGTGCTATTTATCCTTTTGTGAATGAAAACATTGTGACCACAATCAAATAGACTTGTACAAGTGACAAGAGACACTAAAATTGAGGACTATAGTGAATGTTGGTGTCGAGTCTTGGTTTTCTTTTGATTTTATCTCCAGGTTGTCTTTGACTAGAAAGGCAAGGATGGGATATGTTCACCTATTGTTTTGTTGTCTGTGGATTGTCTCTTAGTAATGCTATGACTTGTCCAAGGATATGAGGACACTGTAATTCTAGTGTGAACTGGGGCATTCTTTGTTTGCAACTATTTGATCTCCATGCAAACGGGTACAGTGACTCTTTGGGTTGAACTTATATCTGGATTGTCATGACCTATTTTCCATAATAAAGCTCAATGATGATAATAGCACAATAAGCTCTTTCACTTGCATATATTCTATCTTTCATCCCCCTTTCTTGATTGACCTCCATTGTCCTTCTTGATTATGTGTAGCCCATTATCACATGACTGAGTATAATGACATGCCAAAAATATTTGCATTTCATGTAGTCTACATCTGCATCATCACATATTAGTGTTTCATACATACATATAGATATCACAATTGCATCACATTCTACACACAACACATGTTTACACATCATGCATCTCATCTCGTACATAATGATATCATATCACTATCATACATCCATCTATCACTGATATTGGAGTTGAGGGAAAAATCAACTCTACGACTCCCAAAGATCACCTGCATGCAAACCTGTCACAGAAGGAGAGAAGCAAAAAACTTATGGAGGCCAGAATTCAAAGATCCAGAAAAGAGGAGTCATATTGATTGTGCAACAAGAATGCAATTCAATAATTATAGTTGTTATGAAAATACAAAGAGAGAATCCTTATAAAAGGATACTCAAAACCCTAAAGGAGAAAACCCTAAAGAATTATAAGATTCCTAAGTTTAGCTTAAGCATAGAGTATAATAGACTAATAATTAAATAAATAATTATTGGCTAATAAAAGATTACTCTAACAACTGATTCATATTTGCATTTGCATAACATATTTAAAATATAAAGAACAAAAATATATTGCATTTCATCATGTACATATTAGCATCCATATCATAAGCATCATATAAAAATATGCAAGCAACATCACATAAGTACACATGCATATAGATGTCGCAAGGATGAATCATCTCATATATATATCTTAAAAATCATAAGTGTCATGATACAATGATGTCAAAATAAATATGGCTAAAAAATCACCCGAAGGTGTCTACATCATCATACAAAAATGGTAGAAAAACTAATACATAGGGAGCCCTCCAAGGATATGATGAACTCCCTCCCTTGGAGCCAGCTAGCCTCGACGGAGTCTGAGCCTTGGAAGTCCCCACCCCAGGATCATATCTCCTACCCCCTCTATCTGGTGGTGGTGGAGGACCCATGACTCCACCACTAGATGCTTGTCTCATGTCTCTCCCTCCAGTGGTCGTCGTAGTCCATGATGGTCTCTAGAAGCTACTAGCCCGTTGATCTGGTCGCACCACTCCATAATACAGGTCTCTCCAATAGGTTATCTCCTCCCCAGTCTATAGAACATATGTGTATCTAGCCCATGTGTCCTCTACTACCTTCATGCCTACCCTCAGTGTTGTCTCAACCTCCGTGTAGCACTAAATAGCCCGATCTCTCTCTCGCTCAGTGTCCCTCAATTGTCTCCTGAGCCTAGCCCCATCTCGCTCCAGCTCCTAGATCTCATCTGCCTATCTTTGGTAGATCTCTCTCAAGGATAGTAGCTCATCCTCCTCCTCTCTTCCCTACTCCCCTATCCCTGTGGCTACTCTTGTGGTTGTCCCTATCCCTGTCCATGTCCCTGTTTGGGAACTTGTGTTGTTGGCACCTATAAAGGCAATCCACCTCTACCCCTGACTACAGGAGACTACCTGTCCTCCCCTCCATTTCTCCTCTAAACTACTCTCCTCTCTTCTACTGCCCCTCACCTCTATTGCTGGTCTCTACCTCCACCATCCCCACTATCATCTCCACCATCCCCACCATCACCCTCTATCGGCTCCCCTAGATCTGTCAACTATGGAAATGGATGCTCTACCCAATATGTGTTGTACTTCGCATCCATCCATGCATCCTCCACATCTACGCAAATATCTTAAGGCATGGGAACCATCTCCAACATCTGCGTCACTACCTAATCAGAAGAAATTAACAGACCTAAATGTGCTTGATCCCTCACTGTTTGTGCATACATCCCTGAACCCCGTGGCATCCATTGTATCCTGACAAACTACCTACATACTCTATCTATTAACTACCGCTCAATAACATATGGCATCCGCCCAATCAAATACCTACTCCTGAACACATATGGTAGCTCCACTGCATCATCCTCCCACTCCTCACAATATCGATAAGGCCTTCATACTACACTGTCTACCTCATTGATCACTTGATGCTAATACTCTAGCTTCCCAATCTGTGGTTGATAAGTAATCATATCATACAAATGCACATAATTGCGCCCATGGCCCCTACCTCTAAAGTGTATCGATCATGTAACCGGAAGATGCTCATATGCCAATACCTGCAATAATGTCACTCCGTACCCCAATCCTATTGATCCATGATACACAAACTGATGCAGCTCATAATACAAGTTTGCCAGTAGACACGACCCCCATGAAAACTTGGTGTGCTCAGTCACCAATGTCTCAAGAGTCCTCCCCCATCCCATAACCAACCCTCATGTCGCCCTATCTGGAGAGAGGAACCCACTGATAACTCCTGCCAGCACCACTGATAGACCCATTCCTATAGCTGTCATGGTGTCCCAGACCACATGTCCTGCCCTCATCTCCAGTCCTGGATCCCGGAACACTACTCTTAGTGCCTCCCTATCTCCCTCTCGATCGTAAGGAACCAACTCCCCATCGATCGATATCCGTAGTATCTTGTACACATCCTCTAAGGTGACTATCATCTCACTCATCAACAAATGAAATGCGCATGTCTCTAAGTGCCATCTCTCATCTAATGCAGTCACCAACCCCATTTTGCCTGAAACTCAGGAATAAATATAATATATTGTAATCCCATGGCCTCAACTCCTGCTCTATCCTCCAATATCAGCTCTGGTCATAATCCCTGAGTCGAAGGGTATCTCTCCCGTGACTCTAGCATAGGTGGGGCCTCCAGCAGTCAAGAAAATCAACTGTGTCAATCCTAGTAGTACTCCCTATTCATCACAAAGTGCTTCTTTTTTTTATCCTAGTGCTTATATCTATCATATGGCACTCTATCGTATTAGTACTCCCTATTCATCACAAAGTGTTGCTTTTATCTTTTAGGGCACCTACTTGAGTTTATCCTTTTGAGTAGCTTATCTAATTGACAACGTATGTTCTATCATAGAATTATCAATTTCAGCCTAATCCAATTGACAATGTATGTTCTATCACAAAATTGTCAATTTCTATGGTACTCCCTGTTCATCAGAAAGTGCCTCGCTCTATCCTATCCTAGGGCCTCTTCTTGAGTGTATCTTCTTGAGTAGTTTCCTGATTGGCAACGTATGTTCTATCACAAAATTGTCAATCCTACCCCTATTTGTTATTCTAGTCTTCCCTAGAGGACCCGTCTGAGTGTATCCTCTCAACATCTTATCCAAACAACAACGTATTTTTATCACAGAACTGTCGATTCGACCTTGAAGACATAAACGTGCATTCATGACACAAACATGCTTAATTACTTCCCAAACATTCCTAAATTTCACAAACACGTCGGGATTACACATACGTGCCTCTGCCATGCATATACGCACCTGAATTTCACAAATGTGCTCGCATTTGTCATAGATGCTTTTCCAACCATAGACACGTTTACACTAGACACAGATGCACCTCACCTACCCAGATGCGCTTGGCACCAACACAGACGTGCCTTATTGTTTTTCTCCCCCACTTGGAATTTTTCTAGACCTACCTAACATGCATTTATGACAATAATTAATGCAACAAGGTACAAGGAGGTTTTTTGGTACTCACTGGCTCTCCTGCATCTGCTGGCCTCTGATATCGACGAACGTGATCGAATCTATGCACCAATGCCATCATTGTTGACTGCTCTCTGCTCTCTCTGCACTCTGATCTCTTAGGTGTGTGGATGGCAATAAGGATGTTTTCCCTTGTAGTCTATCTTATAGACTACCCTAGCCCTAGTCTCCTGAGTCAGTCTTCTTTATCCTGTGACTCTGTCACTCTATCCTATCTTGTCAGTCATTTCTAGCCTTTCTTTCCTATCGAGAGATTGTCTGCGATCTTTTTAGACATTTTCATCCAATCTCTTGAGGGGACATATTATTCCCATCTTGGGCCAACTTTGTATCAATTCATCTTATCTTCTTTGAAACAATGCAACAAGCTGCATTGTCTCAAAGAGGGGCAAAATGTAGACACCTAAAATTGTCCTGTCTAATTAAATAAATATTTTTATTTAATTAATTATTTTAAGCCTAATTCTTTTATTAATTAAATAAATCTTTATTTATTTAATTCATTCATTAATCCTCTTCTAGCCTTTTTCCTCATTTAAATAAATATTTTTATTTATTTAAATTGTCCTTTTCCTAAATTAAATAAATACTTTTATTTATTTAATTGATCCCACTTCTTCTATTAATTAAACAAATCTTTATTTATTTAATTAATTCATTATCCTTTTCTACTTATGACACATGTCATTCATCTCTTAATTCCTACACTACCTACCCTCTTATTATTTTCTTATTTCTTCTACCTACCCTCTAATCCTAGTTGACCATTTATCTTTTACACCTCTTAATCTTATCCCTCTATTTCCTAAAGTGTCTTCTATATAAGAGGATACTCTCCTTCATTATCAACCCTAATCATCTATTCAACTATGCATTAAAACTTTCATATGCAATCAAGTCTACTTAAAACCACATTTCTGTTCTTTGTTGAGCTCTTGTGCACACATAAATTTTGAGAGCAAATATATCAAGCAAGATCAATGGAGATTCAAACCCTAGTGGACATGTGATGGTATAACCTTTGTGATATTGTTGATTTACATTGTCTTAGATAATCTTCATATGTTATGGTGGATCTTTGTTGTTGTTAGGCTAGGGTTTTGTGGTTGAATCTATTTTAGTCTTTCAATATCGTTGTTCCCTTTTTTACCATAAACAACGCCCATTAATTTTTCTTGAGTCTAGTTTTTTAAATACTTTGGCCTGTGGATAAAGGCAGAACAGATTTGATGGTCTGCACTTCCCCGTGGTTGAAGGTACAAGGAAGGTAAAGACCACAACATCACATGATGATGCCACATGTCCTCGACGGAGAAGGGTGAGCCAACGGTTTGACCTTTCAACTTTTAATGTTACCGGTTCCCAATGGGTAAAACCCGAGTTACTAAGGATGTATGTTTCTGCACGTGCTTATATTCAATGATGATATTTTAATCCTGGTCCAAGAAGTGCTCGAGAGTAAGTGGCCATTTTTAAGTGATCATTGCGGTTGGAAAGTAAACAAAGAGTAGATCCAATAGTTTTTGTAACCCCATGATCAAGAGATGCGAGGAGATTATGGACTGCGACATCATGAGATGATGTCATGTGTCCAAGGCGGGCCAAGGAAAGCCGATGGTGGGGTCACTGAAAGTGGAGAAATAAGCGATGAGTTTGATATGCCACATCATGCTAAGGGTGGACCTGCTTGCCACATGGGAGGGTCAATATTAGATTGACTGGTTTGGTCTATGAGATTTGCCAGCGTGAAAGATGATCGACAGTTGGGTTTTAAACTTTTCAAATGCAAGTTAGAGCCATTATTTCGCTCACGCTAGTAATAATGGTAGATGAGACATTGGCGTTTCATTCCAGGTGATAATAAAAGCACCCTCAAAGCAATTTTTGATTCATAAAGAGATTCATAGCGTTTCAGAGGACATCCCCATGACTGAAGAAGATTGAGATGGTTTCTTGCAACACAAAATTGCTATTCCCCTGGTGTAATAAAAATAGTAAGTTTGTCTGAGCTTTTTCATCTGTTTTGAAGCAATTGCTATTGTAAATTATGCACAAAATTGTAGGAAAAGAGTTTCAATTGTTCTAGGGTTAGAAGCTCAACAGAGAAAGGTGAAATTTGCTTGAATTACTATGGTAATTTAAATATTGTGTTAGCCCTAGTCTTTTCCTTCCCAATTTGAGGTTGTAGTAGAAAATTTTAGTTCCAAAGATGGCTCCCTCATGAAAACATTCAGGGCAGACTGAATAGCTGAAGAGGAATTTTTATGATGATTTCTTGGACCAAATGAAGCCCTTGACAAATGATAGATACCAAGGGCAGAAATTTGTTCATGGAAAAACCCTAGGAGAAGGGTTAACTAATAAAGTATACCACTTGGTAGATGCTAGGATACCAATGACTGGGTTAGAGATGTTCAAATTATGGTATGGATGGAGAAACTTACAATCCCCACTCTCAAGTCCCTGGTAATATGATTCGGGTAAGTTAGTGGTGTCGCGTTTGTTCATGGATGTCGACCTTCTTAAGGCTATTGCAAACAGATATGACCCTGTCTCAAGGGTTATAAGGGGAAATGAAGGAGAAATTCTGCTGACAATCAGAAGAGAAGAATTCCAAGATATTTTTGACTTATATGAACCATTTGCTAACCTGGTGCAAGTAGGTTTGAATGAGTTAAAGGCAGAGTATTATAAAATGAAGGATTTCATTAGAAGTAATTTTCTTCCAATGCATTTGGCTAGAGAAGGAGATACAACATATTACATTGGCCCTAGTTTAGAGGAGCCATTCCCTATTGGTGTTTTTGCTCCTTATTTTTAGGCTACCTTTTTCTCTCTACGTCATATTTTGGGTTTCAATCTAATTGCAGTTATGCCACCTAATTTCATGTATATCGCCATGCAAATTCAACATCCAGATTATATAGTGGTTTTTGACTTTGCCCCATACCTTGAAGATAAGATTCATGAGGGGTTACGAGATATTAAAAATGAAGTGGCTAGTGCTAAATTCTAGTACTATTCCTTGCTCATGCATATGTTCCTGTATAAGAATGTAGATTACTTTGAAGGTACTATGAACCTCAAGAGGACAATTGATAATAAGGAAATTCCAGTGCAACTTTGGAGCACAAATATGTCTTGGGACAGACAGGAGGCTACTTTTGTGAGATTTGATAACAACTTTGCTTCTAGGTTGAGACAAATGTTGATAGTGAACCCACCAAGGATCCTCAAGGAGTTGCATGATTTTGTAAGGCCTAAAGAGAGGTTGCTACTTGTGAGGATTGAGCACAATTGGGGGGTTTCATCCCTTATCCTGTTGGCACTATTATTAGAATCTATGGTTTTCCTGCTCAGCCACATGTATTGCCTTTTAATGTTCCTTTGAGAATGGGTTTTGTTGAAGTAATGTGGCAGATAGGGTGCATTCATGATAAATAATTAAATGGAAAAGGCAAAGGAGCAATTTTCCCCGATTATACTATCATCCCATATTTTGTGATTCTGAAAGGAGGATCTGAGCATTTTGACAAATTCTTTGCACCATGTCATTTAGGGGTGAGCATAGCTAGACACAGTGACCCAGGGGGTTTTACAACATTTTCAAGACAAGAATAAAAGGAGGTGTATTACCTCATGAGCATAACTTTCCTAAGGGTATAATTAGAAATGAGTTTGATTCCATGACTCGGGAGTAGAGGAAAGAGAAATGGATAATTTTTCAGGAAGTTATGGGCTGAAATTCAGAAAATGGATCCAATCTATGATCCAACAAAAGATTTTACTCAATTTTGTGTTAAAGTCGATTTTGTTATGAACAATTTTGATGAGTCGAAGCTTGCAATGAAGGAGAATAAGGCCAAACTTGAAGAAGTTCATGGCTGACAAGTTGAAAGAAGAGATGTACAGTGTCCAACACCCATCACTATAGAGGAATCAATTTTGATTCATCAAAAGGGGATGCAACAGTCAAGCTCACAACTTCCTTTGCCTCAAAGAAACGATGGCATGATATAAAAGAGACATGTTTATAAGTCTTCTCAAAAGAGAGAAAGAGAAGAAACAAGTGATGAAGAAGAGAGCAACAATGATAATGGAGGATTAGTGAGGAGAAAAGGTAAAAGGATAATGAAGACAGAGCCTTCCCCAAAGATGAAAATCGAGCCTTTTAAAGGAGTTAAGATCATTGATCTTGAAGACTCGGATAGAAGTCATTCGTCACCACCCATACCCTTTTCACCCATAAGGAAGGATGAAGAACGAATGGAGGAAGATATGTTTGTAGCAACAAGTGCAGAAATCAAAATTGGTATTCCTCTTTTGCCCCCTAATTTGGAGTTGGACCTCACTCCTTTAGATATTCAGGGTAAAGCTTTCAGGGATGCAAGGAAGGAGGCATGTGATAAGTTTCTTGAGGATGATACCTTTATGATAAGCCCAACCTTTTTGCAATTAGTATGGAAGATGAAAAATGAAGAATGCAAAAGGAGAAGTGCTGAGAAAAAGGCCCAAAGGCCAGATACGTCTGATCAACAAAATCAAGAAGAGGTCAAGAATGAAATGATGGAAGAGTTTAAGAGAATCACTGCAAATGAGGGAAGGATGATTATAAGTCAGGCTGGAATTCTGATTTTACCAGAATGGGACATAACAGATGCAGTGGCCTTTGATACTATTAATAAATCAAAAGGCCATCAATTTAGTTCAGAGGAGGAAGCAAGGTTGGCATTGAAAGGATAAGATTTTTTAGATGATTATGCAACCTTGGCAATATGGGCATTAGAGGAAGGACCTAGAAATCCTAACATTAATGAGTTAAACCCCAACTTAAGGGGATGCCTTATTGTAAAGAGAGCATCTGACACATCAAGTGTGGATGCTACAAAGTTGAATGTTGATGTTGCTAAATTAGCCCATGAATCTTCAAAAAGAGAAGGTTTGGAAAAGGCAGAGTTAATGAGAAAATTTGATAAGATTTTCAATGATTGCAATGTAGCTCAACAGAGGTGTGTAGAGTTTCAAATGAGAGTGAAACTCCTTGAGCAAGGATAGAAAAAAGTCTCCTCCTCTGTGCTTACATGGACATCAACGCCATCAACATTTAGGTCATCACTTGTTATCCATGAAGAAGAAGCAATTCAACCTGACATAAATGTTGGTATTCCTAGTATATCATTTGTCCCATATGATCATGACAAGCCTCAAGCCACTAGATCTATTGATCCAAATCAATCTCAGCTTTTGGAGAAGATTGTTGAATTAGAAAATAAGTTGAAGGAATCAAAAGATCAATCAACCAAGAAGCAAAAGGAGATAGTTAGCTCAATGCTAACTCATTTAAATGAAAAGGTTGATAGAAGACTTAATAGCATTCATGCTTTGTATTCTTTATTATTTAATATTATTCAGAAATTCAATGATGATAAAGAAGTGGCAATCCCTTTGTTCATGAAATGGTTGCAAAGGGGAAATGAGCTCAAAATAATGTTTATGGCTTCCAAGTATCATGCTGAGAGGCCACATACTCTCCAACCAACATATTTGTTGGTAAAATCAATGCAGGAAGCTCAAATTCTGCCAGAAAATATAGAAAGAAATGTAAGGGAATTGATGAGAAATTTTAGTGAGTTGAATGGAACTCTTTTGCCAGCTATTGAGGATGAAAATGGGACAGTCAAGCCTCTACAATTTTGGAAGGAGGAGGCATAAAGAGTCATCAGTACCCAGGTAGAGTTAATATGTGAAGGGTTGAACATGGATATGCTGGAGGATAGAATGGACAAAATAATTGCCACAGGGTCAGTTTTTGAATATTTTGAAAGAGAGGAAAATCAAGTAGCCGTTAAATACACTCCATATAGAGATAAAGTTGATGAAGTCATGAGTTATGAATGGCCATCTAATGAAGAGTATAATGGATAGAGTAGGATGTATCTAAATGATGAATAAAGGTTGTAAACAATTTGATATAACTATTTTTGTCTTCTAGTGGCAGATATCTTTTGAACCGGAACAACAATGATGGTGGTAAAATTCATCATGAGTTTTAGAGAAGTGGCCGTAGATTTTGATTTTGAATGAATGAAATCGAGGATGGAATATTTTTATAACAAAATGCAGTTGTATGTGATCATTTTGAGATGAAAGGTGTCTCCTATGTCCCGAAGCTTGTTAGCTCCCTTGTTTTTTATAAAAGGGAATTCAGGGCTATGAGACGGGGTTCTGATTTTGGTCCCTTGAGTGTGTTGAATTTTTGGTTCCATTAGCAAAGTCTAGGTGAAATGAGTAGATTGTAAAGTTGTTTGTAGAGCAAATAGAAAGAGTCTCGTGTCTGGTTTTTTGCAGGTTCTTGAAGGACTTAAATGTAAATTGTGTTTTGACAGAGATAGCTGATTTATTCAATAGAAATATAATTCAAATCCATTTCTCTCTAGTGTATTATTCTACCATATTTTGAATGAATAACATCAAGGAATTTTTCATTCATTGCACTATTGTGGTGTATGTATTTTTTGTTCATTCTTTGGTCTAAGGGGCCAATTAAATGCTTGAGTAGAATTTCAGAGTGGTAGGGCTATTGCAAGGATTTTGATAAGTAGTTTTGGGTTGGGGTTGCAAATGTGATGCATTACAAGGCAATACTATCTTAGATCTATATGTTGTTAGATAAATTCTGTTAGAATTCATTTTATGTAGCATGAACTCAAGTACCCAATGGAGTAAGGCATTGATTGTAGCTTTTAATCATCTTTAGTGTCGATTTTATATTCAAAATCACTAGCAATTTTCTATACTTGGTTAAATATCATAATATATTTCATTTTCATGTATGTTGCTAAGTGCACATCATCATCTCATGCTCCAATCAGTTGAGGATCACTAAGGAATTTTCCATTCTTGAGCATTCTTCCTTTCTATCGACCCTTTACATGAGATTATCTACTTTGTTTTATGCATAATTTGTGAGTATGGTGCAAAGATCACAAATTGGCTAAGGGATCACCCTCCTAGGTCTTGCAGAGCCCAAAGTGCAGAAGGATTTGTAGATCCTTGTCGCAATTGGTCCAAGTCTGAAGGATATTGATAGTTGGAAGTGGCTTTCCATAGGTATTTTGAGAAATCAACTTGGTCTCTGCCTTGTAGCAATGTAAACCTGTTTTCAGGCACCAACACAAAGACTAAAACCCTAAAAAAATTGCAAAACAACTTCTTTCTGTTCATGTGAATCAAGGAAAAGCAAGCACAAGATACAGAGAAATACCAATCTTGTGAGTTCCTAGTCCAAGAAAGGCCCAGATGACTGCAAGTTAAGCCTAGTTCGAGCCGCAGAGAGCCACTTCCAACAATCAATCAAACCCTACAGTGGTGACCGAGAGAGACACAAGAGCATGTGAATGCATTTGCATCTTTTCCTATCTTTTACCTTTCTTATTACCATGCCCTAATCCCTTGGGATTTTGACAGGTTTATTTTCTTTTAAAATGTTGTTAACTATTGTATCATGTGGTTGAGGTGTGGGCTCCCACATTTAAGTGGTCGAGCCTAGGGCTCCCACTTAATTATAAATTAACTTATGCTTTCAAATGTAATGAATACAAGTCATGCTTTGAATATACCATTACTAATATAGTAAATATAATAATAAATTATTTACTTTTTATTTATATAAATAGAAGTAATAAAAAGTAATATAAATATTTTTAAATCTTTATACTTCTATTTATTTAAATAAAATAATTAATATGTTTTTGCACTTAGGAATTTTTATTTCTATCATATGAATACATGCATAATCCATAAATTGTAAAATAAATATTTAAGTGATATTGTTATAAATCACTATTAATATTTATTATATAGATACAATAAGGGATGAAGTCATACATATATAATAAATATTAAAAGTGAAGTCTTTTTTGGCTAAGCATTAATATTTATTCTTAAATTTCCCTTATTACACACACATGCATATGATAGAAGGTGATCATTTTGCAGTAGTTTCAGTGGATATTAGGTAGTTTTCAACAATTTGGGTCCTATTTCTGGGATCTTTTTGGTTGTGCATTCACATGAGGACATATTGGCAGTCTTTTGGCATCTTTTCATGCAGTTTTGGCATCTATTTTGGAGGGTTTTCTATTGAGATTGGATTTGAGACTTGAGTTCATTCTTGGAGAGTGGAGTTCTTTCTTTTAGGGTTTGCATGCCCTGTTACTGTATTTAGAGGGAAAAAAAATTAGTTTCTCCTTGGTTCTTGTCTTTATTATTCTCTTTCCTTAAGAGAATTTTTCAGAGATTTGTAACTCATTATTCACCGATATAGAGATTTACAACAGTTTTAGTTCTATATTGTTTTCAAAAGACTCCTTTTATTTGTAGAATTTCATGAGTTTGCATTTGTAGTTGTGTATGTCCATGACAAATTTGATAGAAGTAATTTTTATGTTTCATTTGAAACCTTGAATCTTTTGTCTCTTTAGTGTGCATGCATCCATTGTTTTTCACCAAATCACAAGTTTTAGTTTATGTTGCAGGTTTTCAATCAATTTGTGTTGTGAAATCACTATTTCCTCCCAAATTTACTAATCCCTTAACCTTTCTAGGAATCATTTTTCATGATTGAAAAGATAATTGCCTTGTGTGAGCAAATTTCTGATAAGTTTTTGTGAGTTGTTAGCAAGTTTCATCATCATAGTTTTGGTGCATCGCCTCCTAGAATAGTTTCAGTTTCAGAATTTCAAATCATTTCTCACTCTTTTCCTAGCCATCATTAGTTTTAGACGGTATTCAAAGGGAGCCGACCCATAACCCAAAGATTTAGTTCTCATTCTGAGTTCACCGACAACTCAAGATTCTTTTCCATGTTGCATGAGATTGCTTAAGTACTAGTATTGATTTACTTGGCAGAAGCGAGTGCATCCTTCGTGACAACAATTCCATTAAAAAACCTATTTTTAACTATAACAATTCAACTTTATCTTACTCTTATCATCATCACTCAAAGGCACATGGTTTGCCCAAGAAACACAAGCTATGAAAGATTGTCTCCAATGATTATAAGGTAAAAATAGAAAGTTGTGTCACACTTTTATAGAGGAAAACATTGATCCAACTTTTAACTTGAATTGTTAGAAAGTGACATATGTTTTGAATTTTGGAATTATGTAAACATATTTTTTAATGTATTTTAAATTTTTGTAATATTTTTAAAATAAAAAAATATTTGACATAGTTTTTCAATAAAATAGACACTATTATTTAGTTGTTGATAAATTGCTAAAAAATGAAATTAAATGTGACACCACTTTTTACATAGTAAATTTTATTTTTTCTTTCAATTTTTTTTGTATTTATAACTTGAAACTCTATTGCATGGAGAATTATTTCTTCTCCATTTTGATAAATAATATTGAAATTTGTATGCACTAAAAATATAATAGTTTCCATGAGATGTCACCTTTTGTCTTAACTATTTCTAAAATAGGAAAAAAATGTCATTTTGACATAAAATCTTTTCTCTAATGCATCATTTTTTTTCAAAATTTTTAAATTAATTTTAATATTTTGTCTTGACAAGATAGCCAATCTTATATTTTGGTGTTGATGACCTACTTCTAATAAATGAATAAAATTATTAAATGATTGAAAAATAATTAGGTATGTAGTCACCTAAAATTAATTAAATTAATAATTAATTAATTTAAGCTTGTCAACACAATTAACCAATTTAATTGTGTTAATTATCTTTGCTTCAAGGTTAATTAAATCAAATTTAATCAATCTTATCTCTATAGTCCAATAAATTAATTAATTTCCCCATTCTTCTAAATTCCTCTTAGTTAACTAATCCTAATTAATTAACTTAGCTAAAGTGATTCCTACAAATCACTTTTCCTTATCCCCACTTAGCCTAATTAATTATTCTAGAATCATGCTTATCATTATTCTCTAATTTCATATTCATCCACTCATTCTCTATCCTCATGCCACATCCTCCTAACTTTCCCACTTGCATTCTAATCCTTCATTAACTCACCTAATCAATCCCCTTAATCATTGAGAAGGTTGTAGCCTCTCTGTAGTCAGTGAGACTCTTTTATAATAAGCAGTACACTCAAGGCAATGTGCCTTCCTGCAAGTGCAGGCCCCTCATTGTAACACATACTTTCTGCAGAAGTATCATTTGATTGTGGGTAGGCTTCCCACTGTGGTTTTTCCCTTTCCGATATTTTCATGTACAAATCATGGTGTTATGTCGTATGGTTGCTTTGCATTAATTATTTGGTTAATTGTTAAGTTGTATTGTTTGCCGATGTTTGTTTCTACTGGCATCTATCTGTGCTTTACTGGTACTTGATTTGTTTAAGGTTGTATTGTGGATTAAAAGTTATAATCTGTTAACAACTGATTCAAACCCGCCCCCTCTCAGTTGTTCACCGGTTATCCTAACAATTGGTATCAGAGTTTTGGTCCTCTTTTCAGAAGCTTCGCTTGAGGTAGATCCTATGGCAACTAACACTTCTAATCCACCGACAACTATCTTCATAAGAGAAATCCCTAAGCTTGATGGAACAAATTATGGGATATGGAAAATTTGAATGGAGACTCATCTTAGATGTCTTGGCAAGGATATTTGGGAGATTATTGAGAAAGGATACACACCTTATGATCTGACATCTGGCAATCCTGCTCCTGCAAACTTGGATAAGAATATTGAAAATGATTGCAGAGTTAGAGAAGTCCTCTTGTGTGCACTTACTCATCAGCATATTATGGGATTGACTGACAAATCATCGGCTAAGGTTATATGGGACAAATTGCAAACTCTGAATGAAGGTGACCCTACTGTCAAAATTGCTAAACTTGATGGTTACCGAGTAAGATATGAAAACTTGAAAATGGAAGAAAATGAAAGAATTGTTGTGTTCATGGAAAGAGTAAATGAGATTGTTATGGGAATTCAATGTTGTGGAGGATTTCTAAGTGAAGATGAAATAGTTTTCAAAGTCTTGAGAGCCCTTCCACTAGCTTACAAAATTTAGGCAACTGTAATTAATGAGTTAAGAATAATGGCAAACACTTCAGTCAACAGAGACATCCTAATTGGGAAATTGTCTACTTTTGAGCTTGAAGAATTTGGATCTTTTGGCATTGTAAAGTCTGAACCTGCTTTTCATGCATCATTATCAACATCTACTGGCAAAAGTGATTGGAGAGTCCTATATGCAAAAGAATTGGAATACATGAGGAAAGAAGATGAAGAGCTTGAGCAGCTTGAAGCCTTATTTGCTAGAAGAATACCTAAAGGTCGAACTAGAGTAAGTATGAAGGAAAAGAACCTTTTAAATGTTTTGCATGTAATAAGATTGGTCATTTTGCATCTAAATGTCCTGAAAGGAATGCAAGGTTTGAGGAAAGAGTTAAGAAAAGTTTTAAGCCTAACCCAAACAGATATAGATTCAAGAAAAATAAACAATGCTACATAGTAGATGAGGAAGGAGTAACTGATGACTCTGGAGATGAACCGACATAAGACTCTGCTAGTGGATCTGGAAATGGAAAAGAATGGGTGTTCTATGCTTTGAAAGAAGATGAACCAGAACCAGCTATCAAAAATGAAGAGAAGGCCCTAGCAGGAAAAGTTGAAGATAAGGATGAATGGGTAATTGATAGTGGATGCTCACATCATATGACTGGAGATAAAAGAAAATTTCTGTCCCTGCAAGAATACAATGGCGGTCAAGTCAGATTTGGAGATGACAAGGCATGTATGATCAAACGTAGAGGTATTATTTCTTTGGATGGTAAGCATAACACTGATAATGTCTATTATGTAGAAGGTTTAAGGCATAATCTTTTGTTGGTCAATTAGTTGATAAGGGTTTTCAACTTTGGTTTAAAGATAGAAAATGCAAAATCATTAACAAGACTGGTTAGGAAATTGCAACCGATATTCAGACAGGTAGTAATATCTTTCACTTGAACAGTGGTAATAAGACATGTTTAATTGCTCATATTGATGAGAGTTGGCTATGACATAAGAGGTTGTGTCATGTTAATTTTGATTGCATTGTTAAGATTAGTTCAACTAAGGTAGTTAGAGATATACCTAAGATTATGAAGCCTCATAATCTGGTATGTAAGGAATGTCAATTGGGTAAGCAAGTTAGAAGTTGTTTTAAGAGCATACATGATAAATCTAATGATGTACTTGATTTGATTCACACTAACTTATGTGGTCCAACAAGGACTAGAAGCTTTCAAGGTGATAGGTATTTCATGCTGATTATTGATGACTATTCTAGAATGATGTGGGTGACTTTTCTAAGGGAGAAGTTTGAAGCTTTTGAGAAATTCAAGATCTTTAAAGCGAAGGTTGAAACAAAAACTGGATTGAAAATCAAATATCTAAGATCACATCATGGCGGTGAGTTCACTTCTCATGAATTTAACAGTTATTATGAGACAAATGGAATCAGGAGACATCTATTTGCACCTAGGACTCCTCAACAAAGTGGAGTAGTTGAAAGAAAGAATAGAACCATTTTGGATGCAGCTAAATCAATGATGATGGAAGCCAAATTGCCTCATATCTACTGGAGAGAAGCAGTGAGTATGATAGTTTACACATTCAACAAAGTTCACATCAAAGGTGAAACTGGCAAGACCCCTTATGAACTATGGTTTGGACATACACCTACTGTTAAGTATTTCAGAATTTTTGGAAGTAAATGCTATATCAAAAGAAATGATTCAATTGGAAAGTTTGATCCTAGATGTGATGAAGGGATATTTCTTGGTTATTTAATTCAAAGCAAAGCATACAGATGTTATAACAAAAGATTGTAGAAAATTGTTGAGAGTGCTAATATAAAATGGATGAACAGTATAGAAATCATTCTATATCATATGACAGGGAACCGGTAGTGGAAATGATCATAACTGAACCGACAATGCCTCAACTGGTACAGGAAGTTGAGACAGTTACACCAGGACAATCAGAACATTCAACTGTGACTGATGATCAGAGTGGTGAACCTGAAGTTCAAAAGACACCAAGGTATGTACGATTAAATCATTCTATAAATCAAATTATTGGAGATAGAAACAAGGGAGTTATGACAAGAAGAAAACTGGCAAATGAAGAGGTATGTCTTATTTCTCAAGTTGAACTGACAATTGTTATTGAAGCTTGTAAGGATAAACATTGGTTAAAGGCTATGGAAGATGAATTAGATCAAATAGAGAAGAATGAAACTTGGTCTTTAGTTTCTCGGCCTAAAAATAAGAATATTATTGGATCTAAATGGGTTTTAAAAAATAAACTGAATGAGGATGGTCAAGTTATAAGAAACAAGGCTAGATTGGTTTGTAAAGGATATTCTCAAATGGAAGGAATTGGTTATGGTGAGACATTTGCGCCTGTAGCTAGAATTGAAGTTGTTAGACTATTTCTTGCCTATGCAGCTTATAAGAACTATAAGGTTTATCAAATGGATGTCAAATGTGCATTTATGAATGGTGAGCTTGAGGAAGATGTTTACATTGAGCAACTTGATGGATTTTCATTGACAGATGACAAAGACATGGTTTGCAGATTGAAGAAAACTTTATATGGTTTGAAACAGGCTCCTAGAGCTTGGTATGCAAGGTTGGATAAATATCTATTGAAGCTTGGTTTTACTAAAGGCAGTGTTGATAGTAATATATATTATAATATCATTGATAATGATATTCAGATTATTGGATTTTTTGTTGATGATATCATTTTTGGAGGAGAAGATAAACTGTGCATGAAATTTGCTAACAACATGAAAAATGAATTTGAGATGTCCATGATTGGTGAGATGAAATTTTTCTTCGATTTGCAAATTACTCAAACTGACAAAGGCATTTTTATCTATCAAACTAAGTATCTAAGGGAATTGTTGAAAAATTTTGGTATGGAGAATTCCAAACCGGTAAGTACTCCTATGGCTACAAGTGAAAAATTGTCTATCAAGGATACTTCTACACCAGTAAATCCTACAAGGTATAAATCTATGATTGGTGGTTTGTTATATATACTAAGACTAGACCTGATATTATGAATGCAATAAGTATTGTTTCAAGATATCAAAGTAATCCTAAAGAAAATCATGAATGTGCAGTAAAGAGGATATTCTAGTATTTGCAAGGAACAACATAATATGGTTTATGGTATTCCAGAAATGATGATTTCACTTTATGTGCATATACTGACTCAGATTGGGCAAGTGATACTGATGACAATAAGAGAACTTCTGGTGGAGATTTCTTTCTTGGAAAGAAATTGGTTTCATGGATAAGAAAAAAATAGTCATGCATTTCTTTATCTACTACAGAAGCTGATTAGTTGCGGCAACAACTAATTGCACTTAAGTTTTGTGGATGAAGAAAATGTTGAAGGATATCAGAGTAAATTGTAGTGAACCGGTAGTTATCTATAGTGATAACTCTGTAGCTATTGACATGTCTAAGAATCTGGTATTTCACTCTAAGACTAAGCATATTTCAATAAAGTACAACTTTTTGAAGGACAAGGTAGAAGCAAAGGAAGTCAAATAGTTTATGTGAACACTAAAGAACAAATTGCAGACATATTCACTAAACCATTGTCTTAGGAATCATTTGAATATTTAAGAGATAGGTTAGGGGTTTCTATCCCTCCAGCAAAGACTTGATTGATGAAGTTTGTCATCAGTCCGGCATGTATTATTAGAAACATTATTCATTTTGACACTGATGAGTGGTGCTACTACTCAGGGGGAGTAGTCAGCTTTGAGATTCAGAGGTTTATATCATTGTTTTGGTATTTTTGTCAGGTTTCTGGCATTGATGTCAAAGGGGGAGTGATAGTAATGTGAGAAACCATTTTGAACCTTTAAAAGATATCATTCACAGGGAGAGAGCAATTGATTGTTAGTTATCTTCCATAGGGGGAGACTTGTTTGGCATCTCTTGCTACTTAGATGTTTTTCACATCTAGTGTTGCCATCAATGCCAAAGGGGGAGATTTGGATGAATTGATTAGGTGTTGCATTGATGTTTTGTCATTGATGTCAACACTAGCTGATATGGATGGTTACCGGCAGAAGAGATTATCTGTTGGACACTTCAGGCATGTTTGGATCAATGAAGTATATTGGATTTCATGAGTTATATGCTCCATGAGCATGTTTTGGTCAGTTGGTATTGGCTTGGTAATTGCATGTTATCATACACTCTGGTAAACCCTTACCAGTATTGGTTTAAGGCTTTACCAGCAAAGCTTTCATTGAGGAATTGTAACAGGATGCATAATTGGTGTTGTTGTAGCTTCTTCAAGGATTTCAGGATGCTGAAGATGTTCGTTGATCGTGCTTCAATTGCTTGAAGAAATTGCTTTGGCATGGTGGACCTAGAATAGGTCTGATACCTATCTAGGTTATGGATCGGTATCATGCTAGCGTGTACTCTACACGTTACCTAGATGATTTGAGATGATTTATGGATTTGTTATTATTGTTTTGGTCTGAAGCCGACATGGCATATCATTGTAATAAGGAATTATGTAATGATATTGTTGTAATATCTTTAGGTGGCCGACCTAATTGGTTTAGGCCTTAAGGTTTGTATAAATAAGAGATAGAAAGTCTTTGTAAAGTATCATGGTTATTGAAAAGGTCATGGTCAAGGAATGTAATGTGTGAATATTGCAATATCATTCAGGCAGAGGAATTGATCAATCATTGGTGATTGAATTGGATTCCGAAGAGGATTTAGTCCTCCAGGATTGAGCTTAATCGGGACTATAATTAGGCATGGTATAAGTTATTTCCCATAGTTTAATTTATTGGATTGTTGTCCATTTACATTGAGAAGGTTGTAGCCTCTCTATAGTCAGTGAGACTCTTTTGTAATGAGCAGTACGCTCTAGGCAGTGTGCCTTCCTACAAGTGCAGGCCCCTCATTGTAACACATACTTTTTGCAAAATTATCATCTGACTGTGGGTAGGCTTCCCACCGTGGTTTTTCCCTTTCTATTTTTTCCACATACAAATCATGGTGTTATGTGGTATGGTTGATTTGCATTAATTATCTAGTTAATTGTTAAGTTGTATTGTTTACTGGTATCTATTTCTATAGGCATCTATCTGTACTTTACCAGTACTTGATTTGTTTAAGGTTGTATTGTGGATTAAAAGTTATAATCTGTTAACAACTGATTCCCCCCCCCCCCCCCCACTCTTAGTTGTTCACAGGTTATCCTAACAATTCACACATCCCCAATCACCTTGATTAGGGATGGGTCAACTTTGATCCTTTCAAGGAAATTTAAAATTCTTTATTCTTCCCATGCATCCTCTTCTCAAGGAATTTTTAATTCCTTTTTCTCTTCACAATGTACTTGGGATCTCTTCCCCATGTACCTTGAGAGGTGTGGAGACAAGAAATGCCTTTATGGCATATCTCTTGGTCTCCACACCTTGTCCTCTCAATCCATGTGCTCCCTCTCAAATTGATCTCAACCCTTCATCCCAAAGTCAATCTTGGCCCTTCATTTTGGCCTTCTGCAATCTATAAATTGGAGTCTCATCTCTTCACAAATGATCCACTTTTCATCTAATCTTATGTTGTCCATTTGAAATCTAAAATCATTCATCATGCCATCATAATGCCAAAATCTTGCCTCATAATCCAATCCATTAACCATCATGCTTAGTCTTTGAATCATATATCATCTTGTTGTGTAGTGGAGAGCAATCCACATCCCATCTTGGAGCTAATCCAATCAAGTGGAGAAGGGGCACATTCTTCACTTCACTGAAGGCTCAATTCAAAGGAGAAGGTAAATAGCAAGGTATAAATGGTTTTCTTTGCATTTTGAATGTTTATTTTGATATTTAACCATTTAATCTAACCTTTCATGTTTTCCCCTCTTCAATTTGGCACACTCAGTGGGACCCACGTCCCTTAAAAGTAATCATTTTTTTTTTAGTTTTTGTGATTTTAGCACGCAGGTTGACACTTCAACATTTCCACCCTAGTTGCTTCAATATTTCTGCCAGGGATCAACGTCTCCATTTTAAATATAAAAAAAATTCCCTGCTTTTTGCAAGTTTTAGCTTGTTTAACGTATCCAACTATTGTTCAACATTTTTGCATAGTGTCCTTAAACACTTAGTTTTGAGTTTAGATTTGATTTTCCTATTTTCTTCTTAAGTTAAAAAGAACAAAAAACATCACAAAAGGTTTTGAAAGAACAAAAACATTTGTTTATTTTTTGTCCTTAGGTAAATTAGTTAGATTTTTCGGGTTTTTGGCACATCAACGCTTGTGCAAACGCATCAACGCCTGCACATACGCATCAACTCTTGTGCAAATGCATCAACGTCTGCGCTTTTCTTTGGTGCCTGCGTTGAAGCAAAGCTCGCCTAGATTTTCAAATTTTCAAATTTTAAATATTTTGAATTTTAGTTAAATAGTTGCATTTAATTTTGCTAATTCAACGTATACATAGACACATCGACATCTGCATTTAGAATCAATGCATCCGTTGTAAGCCTTTTAAGGTTAAAATTTATAAATTTTCAAACTTTGTGTTTTCCCACCTTTCTGTTTGATAGTTGTGCGCAAGCTCCTTCAACCTCTGCGCAGACACTTCAATGTCTATGTAGGCACTGCAACATCTGTGCCTGTGGATCAATTCCTATGATGTATCCTTAGAATTTTTGGGTTACTGATCAAATTTTGAGTTTTATAGGATTATCTCATTTGTCCAAGACATAATTCTGAACTACTAATTGTTTTCCTGTAGCACGCTTGTCCAAGACACTTTTTTTTTTCACTTGTTTACTTTTGTTTTATGCATCCTGGATAGAAAACCATGAACATGTGGGATTAAAAGGAACAAGTGTTTTTTATCCATGGTTCACTTGCACGCTTAGTGTTGGGGGGACCTACTGTTGCACTCTAGTATCCTCTCCCCTCGCCTTCACGGATTTTGGGTTTAAGAGAACGAGTGATCAACAACACTCAATTTTTCTTTTGTAGTTGAGGGCTATTCTTGATTGGAGATTTCATCACCTCATAAGGGTAGTTCTAATTGGGTCACATCGGGGATATCAACTCTCCCAATGCGATCTTGAGTGGGTTTTCTGACCCTCTATATAAATAAGTTGGTCAAGTGGCTGAGGTGTTGAGTGAATTTGACATATGTGGGGGCCCTCCATGCACTGATAAGCTCACTTAGAGCCTTCAGTGGCTTGCTTCGAGAATCCATCGTTGGATTGGTGATCCCTCAGAAATTACACTAGACACTAGTTTTAGTAACCAAAATCCTACATTTGATAGTGTAGGGGATGTGGATCACACCCCAAAGTTACTCATCATGTATCCACTCAGGATGAGACATAAATTCCCCATAATTAGATCTTTGGGGTAAGAGAATTTGGTATGCCTGAGAAGTGAGTACTGTGGAGTGGAGCCAGTGCTACCATAATCTCTAATACTCTATTTTTTCACCTGAGTGAGGTGTTGCTTATGCAAGGGACCTATCAAGTGGTTTCCACTCTCTAGCCTAAGTTGTATGTCTTCAAGCGTGTTTTCATTTGTGCAAAACCTGTAAAATCTATTTGGGCTAATCTAGGCCCCTAATCCCTCTCACGCTTATCATAAAGAGTTATCTTGGCTAATATGTATTCATTGCTTGTTATCTCTTGCCAAATCAAACAAGTCCAACATTCCCACATCCAATCAAACCCTTTGAATTCCACCTTGTCACTATCAAATCCCTAACCCCTCATCTCCATCCAAATGATCATCAATCCTCGACCAAATATCTTTATCTTGTCATCAATCCATTCCTGGGTATCCTTCCCCTTCTTCTTCCTTCCATCAATCCATAATCATTTTCTTCTCACCTTCGAGGACTTAGCACATCAGCCTAATCAAATCTCCAAAAATACGAATTAATCAATCAATATTCCTTTAATCCAATCATCAATCATCAATCCTAATCCAAAGTCAACACTTTGTGAAAGTTTTATTTATACCTTTATCTTTAATTAATCATCAATTGGATTTTTGTGCTCGGGAAAGAATCTCCCCCAAGTACCTTTGCTTAATCATTTGGGTTCATCAAAACCCTAAATCCTTTGCCCTATTTTGCTTAGGAATGTAAGTCCACCCTAAGTAGAAGAAGGTTTAATCATTTGGATCCTTTGCCCTATTTTTCTTAGGCATGTAATACCACCCTAAGTAGAAGAAGGTTTAATCATTTGGATCCTTTTGCCCTATTTTTGTTAGGCATGCAAGTCCACCCTAAGTAGAAGAAGGTTTAATCATTTGGATCATTTTGCCCCATTTGCTTAGGCATGCAAGTCCACCTTAAGTAGAAGAAGGTTTAATTATTTGGATCCTTTTGCCCTATTTTGCTTAGGCATGCAATTCCCCCCTAAGTAGAAGAAGGTTTAATCATTTGGATCCTTTTGCCCTATTTTGCTTAGGCACACAAGTCCACCCTAAGTAGAATAAGGTGTAATCATTTGGATCATTTTGCCGTATTTTGCTTAGGCACACAAGTCCACCCTAAGTAGAAGAAGGTTAAATCATTTGGATCCTTTTGCCCTATTTTTCTTAGGCACACAATTCCACCCTAAGAAGAAGAAGATTTAATCATTTGGATCCTTTTGCCCTATTTTTCTTAGGCACACAAGTTCATGCTAAGTAGAAGAAGGTTTAATCATTTGGGCCATTTTTCCCTATTTTTCTTAGGCACACAAGTCCACCCTAAGTAGAGGAAGGTTTAATCATTTGGATCATTTTTTCCCTATTTTTCTTAGGCATGTAAGTCCACCATAAATAGAAGAAGGCTTAATCATTTGGATCCTTTTGCCCTATTTTTCTTAGGCACGCAAGTCCCCCCTAAGTAGAATAAGGCTTAATCCAAAAGTCTAAATTTTACCTAGCTCAGTTGTCACCTTGTTCTGTGGTTTGCATCATCAATTTCATGCCTCACTTAAGTCCTAATCCAAGGGCTAAGGTTTCATTTTAATCCAAATCAATCTTGTCCTAACCCAAGGACTAATCCAATCTAATCAAATTTAACCCGATCCAAGCAAATCAAATCAAATCAAATCAATCCATCAATCCAATCTAAAGTTGCTAAGTCCTAGTCATCATCATCATTTAACATCATCTCATTACTTTTTTTCGATCAAGTCTATCCAATCCCAACTTATCCCCCCATTCTCAGAATTTTGAGGTTACATGGCTACCTAGAATCCACATCCAAACTTCAAAGCTTGGTATGAGAAAATGCTCATGAAATTTCATGGATCACTCTATCAACCATCCACATCTAGCTCATACATGCCTCAAAATTATCCAACTTCCACCTATCCATGTCTCCCATCCCAGCCCATTTAACAATTCAATCCCAATTCATCTAACATCTTTTATCCTTCTCACTCTATTATAGCATATATACTATCCACAGACCTAGATGCCCGAAACAAGCATCATGTGTAGTCCCCTCATCCTCTTGCACTCTACACTTGGGGGAAAGATTCATCCAGGTCATCCTACCATCCACATGCTCTTTTATCCTCCATCTCCTATCAATAATCCTATCTAATTCCATCCTCCTTTCCTATCTTTGATCTTGACTATCCTATCCATATCCTCCATCTCATATCCCCCATTCTATCCAAACCCATCTTTATCAATATAGAGGCAAAATAATATCCATGCATGCTTTGGAAAAACAACTCTATATTTTTCCTCCATCCATATCCTTTCCACATTATTATTCCATCTCATACATCTTTATTCACCATCCTTCCATCCTTAATTGCACTACCTTCAGTGGGGCATTTTCCTCCTTTGCAACATAGTTCTTAGATCCCCATTTCACCTATCTTTCATGTTTTACTCCTCTATATCCTATCACTATCCTTCTACTAAATCCCTCCATCTCCTATTCAAGCAACCTCTTCCTCCATTCAGCCATCCTTTTATCAAGTCTTGGTTCTCCCTTGTCATTGGCTCCAATTCATTTATCCTATATCCACTATCCAATCCTATCTTATTCAACCATATTCTCCATCCCATCCAATCCTATCCAATCATTAATCCCTCTCCCATTTTATCTAATCCATTTATGATCCCCATCACATTGAGCTTTATCCAATCAAATTGAGCTTTACCCCATCACACTGAGATTCATCCCAATCAAAATTGAGTGTTTCCCATCAATATGAGCTTATATTGACTTGTGCATAATCCAAACACCCATCTATATTGTGTTAACCAAATCCAAGTAGCAATCCTCTCATCTGCAAACCCTACACAACCATCTTATCTGTTGTCTCCCATCAATCTATCCACACCTTTCCCATCGGGATGCACCCTTCCCATGCCTGGAAATTTATCCAAATCCATCACCTTCCCATCGAGATGTATCCTTCCCATGTCCGGAAGTCTACCCAAATCCATGTCCTACTCTTGGCAAGAGATATCATGTGCATTTTATTTGCATGATTGATATTTTTGCTTGGATTTTTATCTTGTGTCTCAGGACTATACCTATTAGGGCTACCTTGATCATCCTATATCTTGGTATGTCTTGGTTGGTGTATAATGGGGCATAGTTTTTGTGGTATGGTGTGTTTGATGGTTTCTCTTGTATGATACTACAGTCTCACATCTACACCATCATCGGTGTTTGTGAACCTATGTGCATAGAGATAACCTATTGTCTGAGAGTCTATTCCATGCATCGGATATTCACAACATTTTGACTTCTAAAGTTAGTGGCATCGATAGTTTTTTGCAAAATCAAAACTAGGTTTTCTCTCCACATCTACACAACAAGAAATCCAATCCACTTACTCCATTTCATTCATTCATCCCATTTCACCCATTTATCTTGGAGACTCCAATGTATTCATTCACTCCCCCTTCATCATCTTCATCTTTTCACTATCTAGTCCTATCCATTTCGAGATCATACCCGTGTTATTAGAACCCGCATGTCCTCTCAAGGGGGCATACCACTACCTCCTTGTCATCTTTCCTCATCTCACTTATGACTAGGGCATCATGCTACTATTTCTTATCCTTTCCATCCACTATGTTTTATTTTTCTTTGATATAACATCACTTCATGATGCTATATCAAAGAGGGGCAAAATGTAGACACCTAAAATTAATTAAATAAATACTTAATTAATTTAAGCCTGTCAACATAATTAACCAATTTGATTGTGGTAATTCCCTTTGTTTCAAGGTTAATTAAATCAAATTTAATCAATCTTATCTCTATAGTCCTATAATTAACTTATCAATAAATAAATTAATTTCCCCATTCTTCTAAATTTCTCTTAGTTAACTAATCCTAATTAATTAACTTAACTAAAGTGATTCCTACAAATCACTTTTCCTAATCCCCACTTAGCCTAATTAATTCTTCTAGAATCATGCTTATCAGTATACTTTAATTTCATATTCATCCACTCATTCTCTCTCCTCATGTCATATCCTCCTAACTTTCCCACTTGCATTCTAATCCTTCATTAACTCGCCTAATCAATCCCCTTAATCATTTACACATCCCCAATCACCTTGATTAGAGATGGGTCAACTTTGATCCTTTCACGGAAATTTAAAATTCTGTGAATCTCCCCATGCATCCTCTTCCCAAGGAATTTTTAATTCCTTTTTCTCTTCCCAATGTACTTGGGAGTTGTTCCCCATGTACCTTGAGAGGTGCGGAGACAAGAAATGCCTTTATGGCATATCTCTTGGTCTCCACACCTTGTCCTCTCAATCCATGCATTCCCTCTCAAATCAATCTCAACCCTTCATTTTGGCCTCCTCCAATCTATAAATTGGAGTCTCATCTCCTCACAAATAATCCACTTTTCATCTAATCTTATGTTGTCCATTTGAGATCCAAAATCATCCATCATGCCATCATAATGCCAAAATCTTGCCTTATAATCCAATCCATTATTCATCATGCTTAGTCTTTGAATCATATCCCATCTTGTTGTGTAGTGGAGATCAATCCACATCCCATCTTGGAGCCAATCCAATCAAGTGGAGAAGGGGCACATTCTTCACTTCACCAAAGGCTCAATCTGAAGGAGAAGGTAAATAGCAAGGTATAAATGGTTTTCTTTGCATTTTGAATGTTTATTTTGATATTTAACCATTGAATATAACCTTGCATGTTTTCCCCTCTTCAAGGTCTACAAATGGCAATTTATATATTTTTTTAAAATGTTATACATAAGAGTAGGAGTTGTTGAAATACCAAGTTTTTTTGAATAATTTTTGTTTTTGGAAAATTGCCTATAATGTGGTTTACACTATACATTTACTGGGCACTTTCAATTGGAAAAATTGTTGTTCATATCCAGTTTAGCTAGAAAGAATCTAGATAGACCATTTGTTTGACCAAATTTGATTTTTAGTTGGAAATGCTTAAATTCACTTGTGTTGATAAGTTGGTTGAAAGTGTGACATAGTTTTGTACTTTCACCCTGCAAAAGAAAGCCAAAAAATTATAACAAAATATATTGAATTAAGTAGTTGTGCCCCCATCCCTACGATTTCTTTTTCTACCATATTTTGAACCACATAACTTTGTGAAATACAAAGAAAGGGTTGATTGAGAGAACATGCAAAAGGGTTCTTAATGTCCTATTGAGAAGTTACACACAATGACATTTATCTAATTAAATTATTCTCTTAGAGTCTAGGGGCCCAAGATTTTGAATGGTTTTCACATCTACCTAAGGGATCCATCACAGTTTTTACAAATTTATTTAACAAACACTGCTACAACATTTCATGTCAACTTATAGTGATGTACAAGTCACACCAAACAAAGGAAGGGAAGCTTAACTAGTATATTCCCTTGGTCAATTTTGAAAAAGCGGTTGGTCACTATCTTCATTTGCCAACCTTAATTGAGAAAAATAATTTTGTTTGCAATTTATTTATGCTAACATATTTGACAAAATAATTTAAAAAAGTGTTCAAATTGAGAAATTCCTTTTCACTAAAGGATTGACAATTGTTTTCATAAGGATCATCAAATTAAAAAATAATCACACAACCTAAGTTCTTTAGCCAAAACATGAATGCTATTAGTGGAATAGTTATTGATTCCAAACATATTTAGGTAGCTCAAAATACTTCTAGAATTTATATTTCTAGGTGACAACTTAAATAGGAAGTCATAAGAAGGAACTATATTTCTTTGGGGGAATTATTAGAAGTTATATTTCTAGAATTGGTTGTTGCAAACATGATCATTTTTCTATATATGCATTTTCAAAGAAAGTAAAAATAAAAACACATGGTATTTAAGGATAATGAATATTATGAGTTTCAAAAAATCCAAGGATATTCAATCGATTGGTTTATTAAACTAAAATATTGTATCAAAGATTTGATTCATATATCATATTTTTGAATTGTGAGAAGTGAATCTATACCAAAGCATTTAGAAATAATGTAAACTAAATTACATTATTAAATTATACAAAATGATTGCAAATATGAAATAGATTCAAGATTAACCTAATATGATGATTATAGTGATTGCATATTCAAAATAAAAGTAGAAAATCAAAAATAACAAAGATGACACCAAATTAACATGGAGAAAACCTTTCAATAAAAAAAACTCCACACAAGAAAGAGGGCAAGAATATTATTATTCTTGATAGAGACTTATAGAAAAACACTCTCCAATTCACTTCTTTGAGCAATCCAACACCACTTGGGAACTTGCAACTCAACTATAAAACTAATATTGAACACTACTGGATGCTGAGAGGGGGGAGTGAATCAACATACACTAAAACTTAATTTGGTTTAACCTTTTACTCAAAATTCATTCCATCTAACATGTGCATGAAATTAAATAACTAAAACTAAAAGAGAAACAAAACATGAACACCAAGATTTTTACATGGAAAATGAAAATTGAGAAAAACCATGGTGAGAACTATCTCACTATATGATAATTATATTACAACATTTAGGCTAGAGGCCAAGGAGCTCACTGCCTCTAAGATGACTTGCAAAGTTAAGGCACACAACCTTAGGGAAAGATACAAAAGGGAATTGCAAATGTTGAAGATCACTTCTTCAGGGAAAGATACAATACTTTCGATAGAAAGACATCGATAGGGTTGAACCATAAATAACCGCATCCACTAAATGTTGATCACAATTTACAATTAAAAACACATCAGAAATTGTCTTCAGATCATTTCTCTGGTATAGTTTTGGACCACTCAATTGATTCACATTCGCTTTCCACAACATAAGAAACTCTCATCCATGTTCCCACAATGGTTTCATCCTTTATATACCAACTGCAACCTCAATGGAATCCATTAGGTTAGCCTATTTAGATATAATGTGCAAATACAAAAAAGTTGGCCAAAAATAAACTCCAATGCAGTACAAAAGGAAAATTGAGACATGTGAGGCATCACACCATGTTGGCACACCTTCTTGTTCATCTAAAAATATTGCCCAAAGATACACACACCACTACACGGGCCAAAACATTATAGGTCAGGTGCAAAAGATAATGTTGTCAAAGCACATCACCACAACTTTGCACAAATTTCAATGTAGGATACTAAGAGTACTTGGAAATGCCCAAGATAACATCAACAAATATCCATAATACTAAATGATCAAGTTGCATCATCAAAATACTAGCAGGTATAGGATTGCAATGCATTTTTGTACACTAACACCGAAATAGTCACACTTGACTAAACACCAACCATGGATCCTAGAAACCAACACCAAAGCTTTGAAAACTTCAAGATAAATCATTATAATTCTTCTGAAATAACTACAGATAGATTTTATACATCCCCACACATCTCCATGATCACATAGTTATCCCTACTGTAACTCCACTATACCAAACCACATCCAGAGCAAGGAATGTAACCAAGTTGCACATCTGGATCAACAAGTTTGACATCAATGACAACAAGAACTCTTATGTGCAACTACTACTATTTCAAGGATCAAATTTATAGATATCTATGAGGGGGGAAACCATTATAATAATCCAAAACAAGAGGAAAAAGGCACCTAAAAGATCCAATTCCTAGAGTAATGGGGAGTCAATAAACATAGTAAAGTAATAATTAAAATGGCATGGCTCTCACATAGGTTCCTAACCCACAGCCAATCAAAAATATAACTCCTCGGAGCACCATTATTTAAGAGTAGATAGGTGACTCCTCAACACTCCCTGAATCCTCAGAAGATCAAAATAGCTTCCACAAGAGAGAATGGCAAGATAATTGATAATGCATTGATTCAATATGAAATATACAATGAGGAACCTTGCTTAAAAAGGCAAGGTGAAATGTAGTATTACCCTTGATACAAACATTAAATGCATCCTGCAAATATTAAATGCTTAGATAACTAAAAGTAAATAAAGTGAACATGGCCCCATTATAACTAACTTATAGAATTCCACCAAGGACCTAAGTAAACTTAACATGTGAATAGGCCCCCATTAAAGACTAGTTAGAAAATAACCTTATTTACACTAACACCCCCCTTAAGTGTAGCTTAGAAAGTATATTATTATGCAAATGATGCAAGATGCAAGATGATGGTGGGTCCCGACTACTAGGCCATGTTAGGTACCCATGTACAATGAAGACATAGCATAATCTCTCATAAAAGGAGAAAAGGAGAAAGGATAAAACCCAATGTGACAAAAATCCTCTCCAAAAGAGAGAAAATATACAATCAAGGATGGCATTGAGGGCTCCATAATGGCCCCCAAGAACTACATACATCGTGAAATAGATCTATGACAAATCCAATCAATATCCCTTCATACATGTCACGAACCGTATTTTTAATAATGTGTTATTAGGAAAAATAATGTAGGCTTTTCATTATGAATTGAAATTGAAATGAATATGAACGTTTATTTTGATGATAATGTAGTTTGCATGCAAATGATAAGAAATTATTTGTGTACTTTACTCATGCAATATGCAATTAGATGGCTAGTATTATCTTTATTGGGGATTGTCATTACTAATGAATTATTGAGTGCAAGTAATGCAGGAACATGTGAACAAAAATGAAGGCAAGAATAGGACTCAGGTAGAGTTGTCTTAGCTTATGACTTTCATAGACTAGAGGAATCTCACACACGACAATAGAAAAGTTTGATTGTGCATTTGTGACTTCGTCGATGCTTTATTTTGATTAAAATGATTAGTAGTCGTTACATTGATTTCGTCTATAAAATGAAAGTTAGATGGATATTTAGAGTTATGAACATATCGACTTAATGTTCTTATTAAAGATGATTTAGTGTTCTACCATAGGAAAATGCAAATATTTTATGTTAATTATGGTTGACATGATTACAATTGTATGGAGCTCGTATGCATAAAATTCGATGATTGTTTATAAGTTATGTTGTATTTGAAAGTGAATGAAATGATCATGTCGAAGTAATAGTTTATAAGTATATATTACCATATTTATACTAAACCTTTTTTTTAAATGAAATTGAACGTTATATATATATATATTATTAATTTATTAAATATCCTAAAAAAGTATGAAATCGAATGTTATATATATATATATATATATATATATAATTAATTTATTAAATATCATAAAAAAGTTTTAATTAGGATTTTTATTTGTTTAACATTTAATAATTAAGTGCAAAGTATGTATTATTAAATATATTATTGTTTATGTTTTGAATAATATATATTAATGCTTATGCATTGAATAGCAAAGGTGGTGGGTAAGTCGATTGATAGAAGTCGATAGCTGACTTAACAAAATTACAGTCAACTCCTCCACGCGGTGGCTCACGACCTTTGGGGACGGAAGCAACTTGGCACGAAGTGCCATGGCAATTTGAAAACCACAAATCTCTCCATATCTCACGGTGGTAGTAGGAAAGACTGCAGTCTCCGCGGTGATAGTGGAGAAAGCAAATCATCTCCTCCATGATCCAAGGTCGACTCAACTGCAGAAAATGGTAGTGAGAACCCAACCACCCAAATGTGTTGATAAAATAGTTAATCAGAGGTAGATAGACTGGGGAGTCTCTTAGGAAGGAGTAGACGTGGGGAAGTGAAGTGAAAGACCTGTCAATGATGCAACCAAGGTGTCGAACCCATAGCAATATCTAAGCCAAGAATATAGTAGACAATGTAGAGAAAAATAGTTTAAATAGAGGCAAGGGCTCGAGAGAGGGGGAAGAGAAAAAAAGATAGGAAGATAGCAAGTTAGAGAAAGATAGAGAAGAGACAAGAGAGATTAGAGAGAGAAATTTAGAATAGAGATAGGAATAGAGGAAGAATCAATAGAGAATTTTGAACCATCAATCAAGGAAGAAGTAGGCCAACATAGAGGAGGCATGTGAGACTTCACCGCAAGCCAGTATCAAAGCATAAGGAGGTAGGATCTTCATCTATTTTTGGTCATTTTGCATTTAGAAATGATAGTGAAATGGTGCTATGGTTAGTAGAATGAGATTTGATTTATGACATTCCATGTTTACATTGAATTTGTTTTATTATTCTTTTGAATAGTCATAGAGAGAAAACATTAGGTGGTACATGGGATGAAATAGCTATGAAATGCATGTATATTGTTAAAGAATGGTATTTAGTGCTAATGGGTTAGAATAGATAATCATTTAATGAATGTGTACTCATATATAGCTCATTTATATGAAAAGATTCATACTTGCGCTACACCTTCTTCATTTTAAACTTAGTTGAATTATCTTTTTATTTAGAAATGAAATTATGTTTTCTTATCAAAATTGCGAAATAGTTATTCTACGAAAGATTGTTTTCAGATATGTGGGAATGAAAAAGTGCTTTATTTATGAACGAAAGTATTAGGAAATATGTTAGTTTTATTAGACCAAAGATTGTTTTCTTTATGAAATTGTATTCTTGATTTATGTGAACCAAGCTAGATAGGCTTGTGTATGGGGAAAGTTACCTTTCGGGACGGGTGCCGAATATGGAAACTTAGAGAGAATAGTTTGCTTTTCCAAACTATCTATTTTTGCTATGCATGGCATTATACTCGGCTGAATAAACCAATTGAATACACCATTGAAATAGATGGAGTTCTTTTATTTATACTCTCTACCATATCCTTGATTGATCTTGCTTGTTTCTTATTAGAATTAGAAAAATGAAAATGCATGTATCATCTAGGCATGCACCAGATTCCATCTTGTCTTTCGAATTCTTTTGCTAAGCAATTCATGCAAGGTCGGGTATTCTTGATTGACCAAGAATTCTAGGGAAGCGTAAGCTTCAAGGTTGGGCAGAAAAAGCTCTTGATTCTTGTTCTCCTCTTCATTTGAAGGACTAAATTGAAGCGACTCAGATTGGAGATCAACGGACACTCACTCTTTCATTTTATGTTTTGATTATACTTATGGCAATAAAAAGCCTAAACATGGTATAAAGATATTGTAATGAGATATTTATGCATTTCATTGTTATGAAAATTTCCTTATCTTCTATTGAAATCTATTATTGTTATTTCAATTTAGCAAGCTTGGTTTAAATTTAAGAATGAAATAGACTTATTATCTAATTTATGAGTTTATTTATGAATAAAGAGTATATTATATCTTATTTGGATCTAGAATAATTTACGTCTTTACATTTTGGTATCAGAGCCTAGGTTGTATAACACTAGGACCTATGAGTCACTTTGCAAGTTGACCATTGAGAATAATAACTTTTTGTTGAAACTTATAGAGATGGTGCGAACAAAACAAACAGCTCACAAATCAGTAGCTGGTTATGCTCAATACTTAAGGGTCAAGAAGGATCCTATATCTCCTACTAGGCGTATTGTTGATAATCATCCAAGTGGAGGATGGATAAGTGAGGAAGAAGATGTTCCTTCCGTAGAGAAACAAGTTTTTTGTTGAATCAAAAGAAAAAGAAATTGTTGAGATAGGAGTAGTCCCTACTGAGTCTCTTGAGGATAAAATTGTCCCTATAGAGGAGGAGGAGCCTGAGTTAGAATATTCTCCCATTAGGCCAGTTGTGATTAGCTCTGATGAGTCAGAGGGATATACCCCACTCAGTGCTTTTGAGTCAGAAGGTTATACCCCACTAAATTCCAGTGAGTCTGAAGGATATACTCCCTTGACTCCACCTGAAGAGTGATGTATTTTTGTAATGTCACTAATATCTATCAACAAATAAAGATACTATTTTATAATAAATTGATTTGAATACCTTTTTGTATGATTCCTATGATAGAAAAATATATGTACTATGGACCTTAGTTCATTTAACCATGTCGGATATCATAAAACTTGGATGCTATAGATGTGTCAATTATCTAACTATGTCCTATATTAGTATTATATTGGCTTTTTCCTTGTAATAAATATGGATATTAGTCCCTATGGCAATATTGTAATGGTATATTTATAGGAAGTTTGATTAAGTAGAAGCTATGGATATCGTAACCCTTGCAAATATTTATTTCTTTCTCGCTAAGAAATATTAACATTCCCTAATGCAGGAATTTTTGTATTACAATGGGTTCAAGGACCACAAGGGCTGGGTCTAGTAATGGAAATGAAAGACTCGATCAAATCCTTGAGCTACTGAACCAACAGACTACAAGAATGAATGGACTTGAACAAGAGGTTTGAAGGGTTGGTGAAGTCTGAAATGAAGCTCCTAGGGTTGAGGAACAACCAGATAACCGAGCAAGGATTGAAGGAGAATTGTCTAAGGACTTGAAAAGAATAGCCCCACCAAAGTTTGATGGAAAGAATTTTGGTGATACTACAGAGGCGTGGGTAATAGAGATGGAAAAGTACTTTGGTCTTCGCAACATGTCCAATAAAACCAAAGTAGTATGGGCTTCTTACCAGCTTACTGGAGAAGCTTCTACTTGGTGGGATAATGAAAAGTTTGAAAGAAAGTTGCAACTTGGAGATGCTACTTGGGAGTTATTTTTGCAATCCTTTAGGAAGAGGTGGCTTCCTCAGCTATTATTTGATAAGAAGATGTCTGAATTTCACAACCTAACACAAGGTGGCATGACGGTGACCCAATACTGGGAGAATTTTACCAGCCTTCTTAAGTATATTCCACAGTATCAGATCGATGCACGATTTCACATCCGGAAGTTCATCTTGGGTTTAAGAACTCATATTGAAGTAGAAGTGGATATACATAATCCACTAACTATGGAGGAAGTATTTGAGAAAGCAACCAAGCAAGAGCAGAAGTTGCATTAGTTGGCGAATCTCCGTTAAAAAATGTGAATACTAGACCAAGTTTTGGAAATAGGAATTTCCAGAAGAGAAACAACAACAACCAACAAATAAGGAATCTAAAGAGAGGACCCAACACTCAAGAAAAAGGACGAGTGAATCAGGATGGTAATAAGAGAGCAAATAGTAACACCAATTATACCAACCACAATGCTCGGCAGAACTTGGATAGAAAAAGGTCAGGTTCTCATTTAGGACCTAAGGACGGGTGTTACAACTATGGAGGGAATCATTATGCCTTAAATTATCCACATCGTACCCCCACACAAAGAGGAGCAAGTCAACAAGGATCTTCACAACACCAAATTCACACAGCAGTTGACAACCATCAGGCTAATTTTCAAGCTTCACCTATTCAGATGATGGGTAAGATTTTTGGGCAATCAGTTTCTATTTTAATAGATATAGGAGCTACTGAATGTTTTATTGATCCTAAAGTAGTTTCTAGATTATCTGTTAGACCTAGTTATATTTCAAATGCATGGATGGTCCAATATGGGAATCGAGCGAAACAGAGGGTAGATTCTTGTCTATTTTGCAGTGAACAAGAGATTTCCAGTTTTCAAACTCAAGTTAACCTTTATGTGGCACCATTAGGATCGTATGATGTGATCTTAGGTATCAACTGGCTAACTGAGCACAAAGTTGTAGTAAACTGTAAGGATAAGGTCATTAGTTATATAGATTATTTTTGGAATTCAGTTGAAATTATTGGGTCTCAAAAGCCTCTTGAATTGAGACACATTTCAACAATGCAACTCAAGAAATCCCATAGGAAAGGATGTTCCATAATTGTTGTCATGATAAGCGATTTGGATAATGTTGAGAAAAGCCCTAAGGATTATCCTGTACTTAGAGAGTTCTTGGATGTTTTTCCAGAAGACCTTACTAAGTTTCCACCAAAGAGAGAGTTTGATTTTTATATAGAACTCTTACCGGGAATAGAGCCACAATCTAAGGCTCCATATATAATGACAACAACAGAATTGTATGAGCTTAAGGCTCAATTACAAGAATTGTTTAGGCAAGGTTTTATTGGACCTAGTGTTTCAACATGGGGTGCACCAGTGATCTTCGTAAAGAAGAAAGATGGAACTTTTAAGGTTATGTATAGATTACAGGATGTTGAACAAGGTGACTATCAAGAATAGATATCCTTTGCCAAGGATAGATGAATTATTTGATCAAATGAAGGGTGCAACGGTATTTTCCAAGATCGATCTTCGATTAGGATACCATCAGTTAAGGATTAAGGATAAGGATATTCCTAAGACTGCATTCTGAACACGGTATGGACACTATGAATTTACAGTCGTACCTTCTGGTTTAACCAATGCTCAAGCAGCATTCATGAACCTCATGAACAGTATTTTTAGAGAATACCTGGATGATTTTGTTCTAATCTTCATTGATGACATTTTGATCTATTCTAAGAATGAAGAAGAACATAAGGAGCACTTAAGGATAGTCTTGCATCGGTTGAGAGATCGCAAGCTTTATGGGAAATTTTCTAAGTGTGCTTTCTTTCAGGAAAAGGTGCATTACTTAGGTCATGTTATAATTGTTGAAGGAATTTCAGTTGATCCTACAAAGATAGAAGTAATAGTGGATTAGCCAACACCTCAGAATGTTTCAGAAGTCCAAAGTTTTATGGGACTTGCAGGATATTAAAGAAAGTATGTGGAAGGATTTTCTAGGATAGCAGCACCTAATACTTTACTTCAAAAGAAGGAAAAAAGGTTTGAATGGGTTGATAAGTGTGAAAAGTCATTTCAGCTCTTGAAATAGAAATTGACAACAGCACCAGTCTTAACTATACCAGATCCCAATGGACACTTTGTAGTAATTACAGATACCTCGGGTGAAGGTGTGGGAGCAATGTTAATGTAGGAGGGAAAGGTGGTTGCATTTGAATCAAGGAAGCTGAAACAATATGAATTGAATTATGCACCGCATGACTTAGAGCTTCTAGTTATTGTTCATGCATTACAAATGTGGAGGCATTACCTTTTAGGGAAGCCTTTTGAACTAAAAACAGATCATTTAGGATTGAAGTATATCTTTACACAACCTAACCTTAATGCAAGACATGGAAGGTGGCTTGAATTCCTAAGTGACTATGATTTTGGTATTAAATATATTAAAGGGAAGGAAAATAGGGCAGTCGATGCTCTCAGCAGAAGAAGACATCTATCTACTATGGTTACAACAAGAACAAACTTCAAACAACAAGTGTTGCAGAATCTTTGGGAAGATGAGCATTACCTAAGGGTTAAGCAAGCCTTGGGGGAAGATTCTTCAGATCATCGCTATGATGGATATGAGTTGGAACCTGATGGTATTCTAACGTACCAAGGAATAATGTACATACTTGAAGGGAGAGAGTTGAGGAAGTTAATATTACATGAGATGCACAATACACCTTATTCAGGACACCTTGGAGTAACAAAGATGGTAGTTGACCTGAGATCTTTGTATTTTTTGCCTAAACTCAAAAAGGAGGTGATTGAGTATGTGGCACAATGTTTGGAATGTCAGCAAGTGAAATCTGAGCATGTTCATCCAGCAGGACTTTTATTTCAACATGTTATACCAGAATACAAGTGGCAAGTAATCAGTATGGATTTTATCCAAGGATTACCGATGAGCAAAAATAAGCATGACACTATCTTAGTAGTGGTGGATAAGTTGACTAAAGTTGCACATTTCATACCTGGAAATCTCAAGGATGGATCATTTGTTCTTGCCAAGAAATTTGTGCAAGAAATTTTTCGGTTGCATGGTGTACTAGAAACCATAATTTCAGATAGGGATACCAAAATTACTTCTAGATTTTGGACAACATTAAATGCAGCATTGGGAACCAGACTGAATTTTAATTCAACATATCATCCTCAGACAGATGACCAAACAGAAAGGGTTAATCAGGTTGTGGAAGATCTTTTACGAATGTATTGCATGGATCAACAGTACAAGTGGGAGGAGTATTTTCCTTTGGTTGAATTTGCATATAACAGCTCCTTTCATGCATCTTTAGGGATGGCGCCTTTTGAAGTGCTCTATGGCCGAAAGTGTCGCACACCTATCAGTTGGGATAGACTAGAAGACGGGATCATCATTGGTCCTAATTTACTTAAGGAAATGGAAGAGCAAATGATATTGATCAAGAGTAGGTTGAAGGAGGTAACTGACAGACAAAAGAGTTATGCTGACAGACATAAGACTTTCAGACAATTTGTTGCAGGAGATAAAGTCTTCTTGAGAGTCAAACCTCATAAGAGCTCTATCTCGTTTAGAAAATCATCAAAGTTGGCACCAAGATATGTGGGACCCTTTGATGTGCTGGAAGTTATAAATCCAGTTGCTTATAGATTAGCTTTACCACCTATTCTAGCTCGAATCCATAATGTGTTTCATGTTTCTTTGTTGAAACCTTATCATGCTGATGCATCTCATATTCTTGATTGGCGATCTTTACAGATACAGGATCCAGGGGTGGTGCTATTGGAGCCCATCTAAATCCTAGATCAGCATAGTATGAAGCTACGTAGCAGAGATTTCACTCGGTATAAGGTCCAGTGGGACCAATATTCTGAGGATAGTGCTACATGGGAGGATGTTGAGACGATTGACTGTCATTTTCCTCATTTGTTTTCTTAGAGAAAATAGTTTCTTATCATATGAGATACCTTTGAAACAATGATTTGATTTTATGATGTGAACTTGGATAGCATGTATACTATTGTTATTATTTATATTTGGAATTTGATGTATGGTTAACATTTTATGAGATAGAATTTCTATGTGCTTATTGGTGGATAATAAGACATCAAGACGATGTCTCTTCCAAGAGGGGAAGGATGTCACAAACCGTATTTTTAATAATGTGTTATTAGGAAAAATAATGTAGGCTTTTCATTATGAATTGAAATTGAAATGAATATGAACATTTATTTTGATGATAATGCAATTTGTATGCAAATGATAAGAAATTATTTGTGTACTTTACTCATGCAATATGCAGTTAGATGGCTAGTATTATCTTTATTGGGGATCGTCATTACTGATGAATTATTGAGTGCAAGTAATGTAGGAACATGTGAACAAAAATGAAGGCGAGAGCAAGACTTAGGTAGAGTTGTCTTAGCTTATGACTTTGATAGACTAGAGGAATCTCACACACCACAATAGAAAAGTTTGATTGTGCATTTGTGACTTCGTCGATGCATTATTTTCATTAAAATGATTAGTAGTCGTTACATTGATTTCGACTATAAAGTGAAATTTAGATGGATATTTAGAGTTATGAAGATATTGACTTAACGTTCTTATTAAAAATGATTTAGAGTTCTAGCATAGGAAAATACAAATATTTTATGTTAATTATGGTTGACGTGATTACAATTGTATGGAGTTCGTATGCATAAAATTCAATGATTGTTTATAAGTTATGTTGTATTTGAAAGTGAATGAAATGATCATGCCAATTCGAAGTAATAGTTTATAAGTATATATTACCATATTTATACTAAACCTTTTTTCAAATGAAATCAAACGTTTTATATATATATTATTAATTTATTAAATATCATAAAAGTTTTAATTAGGATTTTTCTTATTATTTAACATTTAATAATTAAGTGCAAAGTATGTATTATTAAATATATTATTGTTTATGTTTTGAATAATATATATTAATGCTTATGCATTGAATAGAAAAGGTGGTAGGTAAGTCGATTGATAGAAGTCGATAGCTGACTTAACAAAACTACAGTCAACTCCTCCACGTGGTGGTACGCGACCTTTGGGGAAGGAAGCAACTTGGCACGAAGTGCCATGGCAGTTTGAAAACTGCAGATCTCTCCATATCTCACAGTGGCAGTAGGAAAGACTGTAGTCTCTGCAGTGATAGTGGAGAAAGCAAACCATCTCATCCACGATCCAAGGTCGACACAACTGCAGAAAACAACAGTTAGAACCCGAGCACCCAAATGTGTCGATAAGATAGTTAATCAGAGGTAGATAGACTGGGGAGTCTCTTAGGAAGGAATAGACATGGGGAAGTGAAGTGAAAGACCTATCAATGATGCAACCAAGGTTTCAAACCCATAGCAATATCTAAACCAAGAATATAGCATACAATATAGAGAAAAATACTTTAAATAGAGGCAAGGGCTCGAGAGAGGGGGAAGAGAAAAAAGATAGGAAGATAGCAAGTTAGAGCAAGATAGAGGAGAGACAAGAGAGATTAGAGAGAGAAATTTAGGATAGAGATAGGAATAGAAGAAGAATCAATAGAGAATTTTGAACCATCAATCAAGGAAAAAGTAGGCCGACATAGAGGAGGCATGCGAGACTTCACCGCAAGCTAGTGTCGAAGCATAAGGAGGTAGGATCTTCATCTATTTTTGGTCATTTTGCATTTAGAAATGATAGTGAAATGGTTCTATGGTTAGTAGAATGAGATTTGATTTATGACATTCAATGTTTACATTGAATTTGTTTTATTATTCTTTTGAATAGTCATAGAGGGAAAACATTAGGTGGTACATGGGATGAAATAGCTATGAAATGCATGTATATTGTTAAAGAATGGTATTTAGTGCTAATGGGTTAGAATAGATAATCATTTAAAGAATGTGTACTCATATATAACTCATTTATATGAAAAGATTCATACTTGCGCTACACCTTCTTCATTTTAAACTTAGTTGAATTATCTTTTTATTTAGAAATGAAATTATGTTTGCTTATCAAAATTGTGAAATAGTTATTCTACAAAAGATTGTTTTCAAATATGTGGGAATGAAAAAGTTCTTTATTTATGAATGAAAGTATTACAAAAGATGTTAGTTTTATTAGACAAAAGATTGTTTTCTTTATGAAATTGTATTCTTGATTTATGTGAACCAAGCTAGATAGGCTTGTGTATGGGGAAAGTTACCTTCTGGGATGGGTGCTGAATATGGAAACTTAGAGCTCGAATAGTTTGCTTTTCCAAACTATCTATTTTTGCTATGCATGGCATTATACTCGGCCGAGTAAACCAATTGAATACACCATTGAAATAGATGGAGTTCTTTTATTTATACTCTCTACCATATCCTTGATTGATCTTGCTTGTTTCTTATTAGAATTAGAAAAATGAAAATGCATGTATCATCTAGGCATGCACCAGATTTCATCTTGTCTTTCAAATTCTTTTTCTAAGCAATTCATGCAGGGTCGGGTATTCTTGATTGACCAGGAATTCCGGGGAAGCGTAAACTTCAAGGTTGGGCAAAAAAAGTGCCTGATTCTTGTTCTCATCTTCATTTGAAGGACTAAATTAAAGTGACTCAGATTGGAGATCAGCGGATGCTCTCTCTTTCATTTTATGTTTTGATTATACTTATGGCACTAAAAAGCCTAAACACGGTATAAAGATATTGTAATGAGATATTTATACATTTCGTTGTTATGAAAATTTCCTTATCTTCTATTGAAATCTATTATTGTTATTTCGATTTAGCAAGCTTGGTTTAAATTTAAGAATGAAATGGACTTATTATCTGATTTATGAGTTTATTTATGAATAAAGTGTATATTCTGTCTTATTTGGATCTAGAATAATTTACGTCTTTACAATACAAAGGATAACAAGAGAGGCATAGGACCTCCCATAATGAGATAACCTATTGTAAAGAAGCAATGGAAGTGCTCTGTGGAGTAAAATCAAGAACCTTCAATTCAAGAAACAAAGGACAAGATATATTTGTGTATAAACATTGGAAACTCTTGATCAAGGAGTTTCATGAGAATCACAATAAGGAAATAGAATAAGTCCCGCTATGAAAGAACAACTAGAAAAAATTTAAACTAGTACAATCCTAGAATATAATGAAGCAATAGTTGATAGATAAATGATCTTGATAGATAAATGATCTAGAACTAAAATGAAGTGCAATGATCAAAATGACACCTTCCCAAGTGACAGTTGTCTAGGTAACGCTTCAAGGTAGCCATTGGGGAAAATCTAAAATAAAATGTACCTCAGGCTAGAAATAGAAGTGCATGGATGGCTAGGAGGATCTCCTCAATACATTTCCAATGCCGCAATAATCATGAAAATCAAAGATCGTGGAAAAAAAAGTTATGAGCTTAGGAGCCAAAAAAATATTTGACTTCAATAGTGAAAAATTTACATAAAATGATAGAACATTTAAAATAACTTGCTCCACTAGAAAGTAAATTGAACTAGCTTTCTAGAGATATCTTTATTTCAAAAATTTGACTTCATATGCAAAAATTATGGCCATTTTCCCAATCTTGGTAAATCTGCAAAAACATGAAAAAAATTGGCCCCAAAGGGCCTAGTCCCTGGGTGCCTATATGATCGACCACGGGTGGGTGGCAAAAAAAGGCCCCACCATCAATGAAGGTGGCACCCTTTGGGCAAGGTGGTGCTAGGGTGGTTGGCTATAAGTCACGCCACCTAGGGCTATAAGGCTTTGGCCACACATAAAACCACAATCGGAGGTAAAGTGCATAGTGCTTGACATGCAACAACACGACAAAAAAATATCATTGAATCCTCCAAGTCATCCTTGATTGTATCTTTTCTCTCTTTTGGAGAGGAGTTTTCTCTTATTGGGTTTTCTCATTTTCTCCTTTTGTGAGAGTTTTTGTTGATTTTACATTGTACATGGTTACCTAACATGGCATAGTAGTCAAGACCCATCATCATCTTCCATCTTGCATCATTTTCATAATAATCTACTCCCTAAGTTGCACTTGGGGGGGTGGGTGTTAGTTTAAATAAGTTTATTTCCTAACTATTCATTAGTGGAGACCTATTCACATGTTAAGTTTACCTAGGTCCTAAGTGGTATTGTATAATTTAGTTATAATGAGGCCATGTTCACCTTATTTACTTTTAATTATCTAGGCATTTATTATTTGCATTATTTGCATCATGCATTTAATGTTTGTATCAAGAGTAGTTGTCATACTACATCTCATCTTTCCTTTATAAGCAAGGTTTCTCATTGTATATTTCATATTCAATCAATGCACTCTTATTATGCAAGTTATCTTACCATTCTCTCTCACAGAATCTATTTTGGGCAAGATGCATGGATTCTAGGGGTGTTGAGGAGTCACCTATCTACTTTGACATGGTATTAGAGATTCAATGTTGCATTCAACAAGTGCAAATGGCAAGATAAATTGCATAATAAGAATGCATTGATTGAATATTAAATATTCAATGAGGGGCCTTACTTATACAGATAAGGTGAGATGTAGTATGACAGCTACCCTTAATGCAAACATTAAATGCATGATACAAATATCAAATGCCTAGATAGCTAAAAGTAAATGAGGTGAATGGCCCCATTATAATTAATTTTTAGAATTCCACCTAAGAGCTAAGTAAACTTAACATGTGAGTAGGTCCCTACTAATGACTAGTTAGGAAATAGCCTTATTCACACTAACACATAACTCTCTAATGGGTCCACAAATAGAACATGCAACAACACATTTGGGTGCCCCACTCAAGAAAGCATGCAAATAGAAATAGTCAACATGCATTGACATCAAAGACAAGATGCTTCCACTCCCAAAGTGGACACCACAATAAAATATTCTTCCAAGATGCTTTCTAATAGTCAGTGGCATGTGTCTACCTCTTTGGAATGCAATTACAATTTGTTGTAGAAAATAAATATTAAATATTTTAACCCACATATTCCCTAAAACACTTTCCAAGGAACATGGAGACACTTGAAAATGACTTAGGAATGTAAGGTTAGTGCCAACTATCGTAACACAAAGAATCAACAATTGGGGGTATACCAAGATCTCTTTCTAAAAAAATTACCAAACTCAACTGACTCTAGGTCAAGATGTTAAAACCAATAATGTAGTCATTAGTCACATTGAGCATTCAAACAACCATGTCACAACCATCAAAATCAAAACCCAAGATCATGTTGCCACAACTACGCATAACATAATCATTGTCCAAGGGCCTCACCCACTTACTCCTACCAAAATCTTCATCATGGATCTAACCTTTCTTGTGGAGCCAATATCTACAAAATTTTAGATGTTGTTTTCAATCCACAATAATCCTTAATTTGCCCTTGCGTAAAAACTATTTTTTGATCTTTGTGGTTTGCACTTGAGAAAGATAATTGCTTGTTCAATGTCAAGTTATGTAAATATGTCAATTTAACTAGTACATTAAAAATCAAAGACAACACTCTTAAACATAAAAAAAAAAAATACTCAGATATCTCTACAATATAAATCCCTTCATAGCATATATACATAACGATTAACAACTCTATACTACCTATATATAATGGTGTACAATAGAACAAGGTTAACCATCCTTCACAAATCAAGGAAATAATAGCAAGACCTTACCTAAAATTATTGCTTTTAGCCCTTGCAATTGCAAGCCCTGACCTAATTATGTTATTGCTTTTAGCTAGTACAATGTGAAAGGCTTAAAGACCTTATTCCATTACTAACCCATAGTACTACTCAATTACAAGGTTGTTGAAGAGATTAGGTCACCTAATTTTCTCAAAACAAGAGAGACATGCTTTGACTACTACTAATGATTGCTCCTTAATGCTTGTGCTCTTTCTCAATTTTGAATTTTGAGGCACCAATTTATGTATTAATTAAACACTTTAGTACACTAATCTCTATACTCGCTTGACTAAATTGGTCAAAGTGACCAAAGTTTTTAAGAATTCTATAATTATTTAGACGAAATATTTTTTAATTCTATAATTAATTTTAAAAACAGTAAAATTATGGGCAAACTAAAAAACAACTTACATTCAACCCAAGCCTGCTGAAATGAATGTGGAAATTTGAGCTTCTTCATGGTGGGTCAAAAAAAATATTGATTTCTATATTCACATGTCTCACTTTTCACATGTTTCATTGTTTGACATTTAATATTGTTTAAACATTTTATTATAATGTTATTTAAAAATTAATTTGCTTGCACATTAAATAAATTTTGATACAATGATTTAAAGGTAGGTATCAGTCACCTTGTATGAGTTGTTTTCTAGTTAAAATAGTCATTTGAGATCTACGTATCTAAAACTTTAAAAGATAGTAATTTTAAATTAAAAAATTATGCTTATGTGAATATCTATAAACATTTTTAAGGTCTATAACAGCTTTATTTTATGAAGTGGTAATTTATAAAATGGTGTTTTTTTTTTACTTTCACATGGTTGTATGTTTAGTCATGTCATGAAAATTAACATTTTTTCTGATGTTAATTTCAATTAGTCCAATTAAATGTATATAAATAAGTATAATTAATTTAAATCAATTAATGAATGTGCTAGAGATTAATGCTATATGAATTGAATTTGAGGATGGAAATTAAATATTAAAAACATAGATATTTAGTTATGGGATTGAAGAAGATGAATATCTCTATTGACACATTGAATTTAAGATGTCTTTGGATTAAAAATATGATATGGTAGTCTATAGATGATGGATTAAAAAACCATGGTGAGAAACACACACATACACACACACACAATTTAGACCAAAGGCTAGAGAGCTCACTAGTCTAAAAGATGACTTGCAGGCTAAGGCACACAACCTTAGGGCAAGATACAATGATTACTTACACACTTTGAAGATTAAATCTTCAGGGCAAGATACAATTCTTCTAATACAATAATATCAACAAGATTGAATTGCAGAAAAAACATCCACCAAAATGTTGATGACAGTTCACAATACAATATACGTCTGAAATAATCTTCATCTCTACTCCACTACACATTTGCCCCTCTAAATCTTATCACAATGACTTCGCACACAATATACACATCATACATACATCAATATAATAACTCTATCCTTTAAATATCAACCGCAACCTCAATAACATCCACTAGGTCAACCTAATATGATGTAATGTGTTCATACGAAACCATCAGCTGAAAACAATCTCAAAGGAAAATGTCCTCCCTATGCACTAAAAGGTCCTAAAAGTAGAATTAGAATGAGAAATGTCAACTTGTCCTCTTTAAATTCCATACTTTAAATATTTAAGCAAAACAACAATGCCATTTTGAGAGAGCTAGTGATTTTATTCTCTGAACAGTTTCTTAGAACTACAACTTCTAGAAGTGCTTCCTCTAATCAAGTTTGATTCTTAGTGACTCCTAGGATTATCTCAATCAGTCTTGGATGTCACTTTAGATAGCCCAAGTCATAGGTTCAACTCTCGATTTCCATGTGATGTAGATGAGGATCCATTACACATCATTCGAGAGGTTATAGGGGCCTCACCCTTGAAAGAGCTACACTTCAAGTTGTTGAGCTAAACTCTTGATTCCTCTTAGTGAAAAAAAAATGGTTCCTAATAATCCTTGTGGATTGACATCTTATGAAAGCCCCATTAAATTATATTTCAAATAGCTAATCACTCATTTTATTTATTCAAAATTAAAAAGAACTAGTTTAACATTGTAGAAAATCTTATGACATTCATAGTCCCATACCTCCTACTTTCTTGGAAATTTTTTCCAAAAAAAACTGCACCAATCCAAAACAAAGTTAGAAAGAAAGATAAAAAACTATCTAAAAGCCTGTGTCTCAAAAGGTAGTAACTCAACCTCCTTGCAAAAAACACTTGATTTTCTATTTTAGCAAGCAAAGCCAACTACTCTAAAAGAAGTTTGAAATCACATATGGGGTCCTTGCTAAAAGTGGCCTTGAATCTTGAAGTCCGAGTAAATCTAATGACCTTAAAGTATGCTGCTAAATAATCATCCAGTCGTGCCCAAGAGAGGTGGGCACTAAAAACATTAATTAAGTTAGGGTTGTAACAAAACTGTAAAGGTCTTGGCAGAAAAGCATGTTCAAAATATATGATAAACAGTTTCTTCTGACACACAACGTGCTTAAAGAATTTATATCATCAATTTCTTCTGACACACAACAAACATTTTTCTGTCATTTTGTTTAAAATACATATAAGCAGCTGACAGAGTCGATTCCATGCTATTTTATATACTTTTTAAATTATAATGTTAATAATAGTTATGTATATTTATGTGAGTGAGTATATGTTGTTACGAAAATTTTGGAAGTTTAATTTAGAAGAAATAAACACCATTTTCATGGAGGAGGTCTCTTATTTAATAAATCTGTTTTTCATTATAAGAAAAATTAGAATATAGATAAATAAGAGTCTTTATTTTTAAGTTTTCAAATTTATAAGTATTTCAAATTTAAGGAGTGCATTTAGAGTGACACAAGAAATTTTAGAGTTTAGTTTTGATTTGTCTAATAATGTATGATTGCTGACAATTATTTTTAGACAACTGTAATTCTCAGACTTTACTCTGACATCTTTCTTCAGATTGTCCTTTTATTCTTGCAACTACAGGTCTTAGACAACTGTAATTCTGAGACTTTACTCTGACATCTTTCTTCCGATTTTCCTTTTATTCTTGCAGCTACAGGTCTTATCAAAGAGGATGTCAAAACCATGGACCAGCTTTAGCATATCAAAAAGCAAGTAATACAATTTCGAAGTTGTATAAGTCTATAAGATATAGACAAAATCAAAGAGTATTACAATGGATAAAATGATTATCTCTTTGGGATTGTCCTTTTATTGTTGCAGCTGCCGGTCTTATCAAAGAAAAATGTCAAAACCATGAACCAGCTTTAGCATATCAAAAAGAAAGTAATACGATTTCAAAGTTGTATAGGATATAAACAAAATCAAAGAATATTACAATGGATAAAATGATTATTTTTTTCAACCTTCTGGGTGACTGCTTATTTCTTTCAAGCTTCTTGTGACTCATGGATAGGCTATTTGTTCTTTTTTATCAGCTACTTAGCCTACTTGTATTCATTGTAAATGGCTTTGTTCAATATTTTATAAAAACCTTAAAAAATAACAAAATTTGTAGATCACCTGCTTTGAAATGCTCCTAAAATTTTCAACAGCACAATGAAATACTCTCTCCTGTAATAAAAATGGCTTTACCAATCAAAGGAAAAATCACTTACATTTCAGTTTATTTCCAAAAAAATCCACGTTGTCATTTTAAAAAGATATATTTATCTCCTGAAGGAGTAAACTGAAGAGAAGCAAGGTTTCTTTTCCACAATTCTTCACTATTGTTTTATAAATGAGCATGAACATTAAATGTGAAAACATTAGGTTAAGACTACATATGCGTTTACATTCCTAAAGTAAATTACAGACACAAGACTAATATGGTAATGGTGGTTAACATAATGCCATATTTAATGTACAACTTAAGATGCTCAACTCTGTAGTCAGCCAAGTGTGCCGAGTTTGTTTATAAATAAATATTAGTTAGCCGAAGGTATAAAATGTGTAGAAGTTAGTTGGCCATTTGGTAAATAGATCTGAACAATAAACACAATTACATAACATAGATATATTTACCAAATAACCAACTAACTTCTACACATTTTATACCTTCAGCTAACTAATATTTATTTATAAACATACTCGGCACACTTGGCCTGTCTATGAACTCATAATAGCCTATTAATATAAGGTCTTTCATGTGGCAGCATCACTATGAGGAGAAGCTTCCAATTCAACAGAACTATTATGGCGCTGCACAACCAGAATGGAAGTTTTAATTAAAGGAGAGGATGCTAAAGCATCACCAATTGGACCGAGTTCTGGATCCTGGGGTGCTTGTTTGCCAGCCAGATCCAAAACCAATGAAGGTGCCCCACATCTGCCTCTGCCAACTATTAAGAGATCAAAATTAGGATGGTGGCCAATGCTGCTAATTGCTGAATATGGATCACCTACTAGACACTCTTGGAATGCTATAGCACCATCTGGATCTTCAATGTCTGCATTGATATCATGGACTCTGTTGAGACAATTCTCATCCAGTTGCTTTTCACCATTCAAATCCACACTAATTGGTACAAACTCATAGCGGTTGCTCAAAGGTTTTGACTGAAACATTTGGTCAGAAAAGTGCCCTGCATTTCCTTGGACAGCAATGTTAACTCTTACCTGAGATGAGCTCTGTAGAAAGTGAAATACAGTGAGCTTGACACCAGGGTGTTCTGCCATTCGACAACCAAGAACAAGAGCTTCCCTGTCATCTCCACCTCCAAAGAATAACACCGCAACCCTGTGATCAACGTTACTAGGTCGCAAAGGTCATGAACCCAGAACACATCTATCAACAAGAATACCAACTGTGCAAGGAGCATGATGCAATACATTCTTGTCTGCAGTCCTAAAACCAAGGTTGACGGTTTCCATTGTCCCATCTTGCCTTTGATATTTGTGAAATGGAAGAAGTATCAAGGAAGCACGTTTCTCTGATGCAGTGTTGCATATGTCCTCATGCATATCCGCAAAGTTTGAAATGGCCATCATGGGTCTCACTATCACTTTTCTCAGTTGACCATAAGCTTCAAATGCAACTAGAACTCTATTTAAGTTTAAAGAATTATCGATCGGCCATCCATCTTTCCTGGCTCGACTAACCATCATGATGGAAGATGATCTTTCAGTGATCTCCACGAGATGCATTATGAAAACCTGAAGCTTACACTTTCTCAAACCTCTTGAAGCTTCTACCAAGTTGATGATTGAAGGCACATTTCTTATGCCATGTACACAAGACAAAATCCGCAGTTCATCCTGAGGCTTGACAAGTTCCACCGCCCTTAGAGTGTATGGAACCTGGTTTCTTGCAGGCTGGTACAAACACATAACCACTGGTGTAGGCATGAAAGTAATAATGCCATTGACACTAGTACTGTGAAGGTCTCATTATTCAATACCTGCAAAGGAGTTACAAGAACACACTTATATTAAAAAATACAGCCATATATGAGAATGGGACTTAACAATATGCTTTTGAGTCCTACTCATAACATTAATCCATACAGAAAAAATGATTATAGGCTGAGACCCTTGAATAATTGCTGGCCCAAAAAATCAGTTACCAAATATTTCGCACTAATACAAGAAAATAAATACTCTGTTGTCAATGGTTCCTGCCTCCATGCAATCTTGTAGGGACTTTTCTATTCTAGAAATTGATTATAATCGTAGAAAAAAGAAACTATTAGAAGAAAATATTTTCCACTAGTTTAGGGAATCTTCTTTGATTTCTATCATTCATGAATGCTTGTTTTGTATGAGTATGAAGAAGAATAACAGAAAAACTAAAAACAGAACAATCTTGCTCCTAAGGGATGATTAGTATAATGTTTAATAATGAGTATACATATGTCAGTGGCATATGCAATTAGAAATGATCGTGGCCATAATATTTGAAAGTGTGTGATTGTATCAATAAAGAGACAGCCAATTTGAGTTTAATAATACGAAAGCCTTTGTGTAATTATGCGTACTCAATAAACTTAAAAGCTTAGATTTTCTTAACCAAAAACCATAAAATAACAGAATAAATATTTTTCAACATAAGGCAAGAATTCAAACTTCTCTGGAGACCTTCACAAAGTAATTGTTGTTACCAAATATTATTTGATGGAAAATAGAGAAAAATATTAAAGCAAGCTAATCGCCAATTTCTTGTGCATCAAAAATACAAGCCAACTAATAAAATTGCAAAACTTCTAGTCAAGTTAAAACATCAAGTATGCAATGCAAGCATAAATAAAATTTAGTGCTATGGATTTACTGAAAGTTGAATCTAGGTGCTGATCAAATAGCTTCCACAACATGTGGTTTCTGCTTTAGATAAATGTGACTGCAATCCTTCATCATTTCACTATTTGCCAGTGTCAAATATCCATTAAGCCTTTCAAGTTTAGTCTTACCCAAATGCAAATTCTTGGCTACGAAATCTCTCGAGAAGTAGAGACTTTTTAAAATAAAATTGGCAATGCCTTTGACAAGTTATAATAATGATGGCTTTGGGAGCAACAAAATGTCCTCTCACTGGGCATTTTCTTTTGCAGACTTGTTTTGAACTATATTTTTTGAAATTGTTAGTAAGCTTCTCAATGACTGTAAAGGAAACCCCATGCATCTGTGAGCTTCATGAAATGGAATACCAGAAATGATGGTCACTGTAGACACCTAAAAATGCCCATATCTAACATCACTTATTACACACTTTTTTCCATTAATTAAATCCCCTAATGTCCTAATTCTATTTTCCTAAGCCCTAAACCCATTTTCATATGTCCTAATAAACTAGTCCCCTTCACACTTCACATGATTTCATAAATATTCTTTCTTAAATCCCACCTTTTTCCCACTCAAAAATCCTAAAAGAAATTAAAAACTCTTTTTATTTCCACCCTCCATCTCATAACCAACACCATAAATCAATAAAATAATTTAATAATTCCTTTCATTTCATTTTCTTAGCTCTTTAGTATTCTAATGATGGATCACGGAGTGTGATCCGAAACGTTGATGCAAAAAACTGCTACACTGTCTAATCCAGAAAGTGTGAGATTATTAGCTATGGATTGTGGAAATCTGATATCATTAATAAATAATTCATTTTCTTTTCCACCCTCCATCTCACAACTACCCAACCAACTTGATCTCAGCTGTTGATCATCCATATAATCTTGACTATTGATCAACCCAATTTCAAACCTATAAATATACCCATTCCTAAGCCATTTTCAAGGGTCCTCAATTTGCAATGCATTGTAATGCTGCTGCTGTGAGCAACCAGATCCCATTATTCATTTAATAGAAATCAATCGACCATATTTGTTTATTTCATTCATATTTTTGCAGTTTCTGGCTCTAACTAAGGTGTTTGTTAGATATGAAGTAGGATTTACTATTGAGGTCTTATTCTGCATTTTCATTCATATTTGGCTGTATATAGTCACACTTCAAATTTAGAATTAGGGGATTTCAATTATCGTAATTGACATGCCTCACTTCAAAGGACTTCTCAATCTCAAGTACTGTAAATAGGATCAACTTAATTTATTGACACAGATATAGAATTTTATTTGTCTCTTAGATAATCTTTGGGGCCATGCAGTAACTCCCAGTGGTAACCCTTTGACATTTTTCCGCTAGTTGCAATTCCCTTGGTTGAAGGAATTATACTGAAAATTGTAGCAGTCTTTAAGATATACTCAGTCATTTTGGTTTATTGTTTATACTGCACCTGTATTATTTCTTAAGCAAGTTCTGAAACATATTCATGATTCCAAAAACAATCATTACCCTTTGAGCCAAATAGTCTGTAAATTTTATGTTCCTTTTCATATCATTGATCTCTACATTTTCATACCATCAACATTATCTAAATACTTAACAAAAGTCGATTATCCAAGAAATGCCTTTCAACTTTGGAATACTAATTTAATCCCTTGTTGACAAATCAACTTAATCCCGAGCATGTGGTTCAGAAAGATTTTAGTTTTCTCTATCAATTCCCTAATTGCTCAAGTGGCTTGCTCAATATCCAATTTTTCTTTTTGTGGATAAATGATGTAATAAAGCTTGAGCTTTGAATTGGCTAAAAGGTGAGTACCCAAATCATTAATTACCATAACATATGTCTTTCTTTCAGTAACAATATTTGCATAAATATGTGATGACTTAATTGCATGTCTGCTTGACCTGCTGTATTTCCAAAAAAAAATCATATGCAATCATATTTCCTCCATTTTCTTCCAATGTAAACATGATACAATTGACTTGTCTGAATATTTTAGAGCATATTTTGTGTTCATTTCTCTTACCACTAAAAACAAATTGAGTTTAGAATGGAAATTTCATGGGTTTCCTCTTTCTAGTCTTCATTTCCTTCAATGTTTAGAAGAAAATCAACAAAAAAATTGCTATCTACTTATTCTCACACTCCACTGTCATTTCCAATTATTTTCCCAATTGTAGGCCTATTTTTGCACGAAGTTTATAACCACAAACAATTACTCCATTTTTTATATGACTGCATACCAGTTGGAAGGAAACAAGGCACACTCTAAGCCACAGAAGAGCTAGTAGCTCGAGCAATAAAGAAATCGTGAAAAGATTCTAAGTTCAAGCTCTATGGAAAAATAACACGGCATTAGAGTTGTACTAGGACCCCAAGCCTAGAAGAATGGCCTGAGCGGTTGCTGAAAGAAAACAAACAGCGCCTGAAAACACAAAGGAGCCAGTAACTTGAGTTATAGAGCACCCCAATATGCCAATAATAGTCATGGGAAGTACCTAGATTGTCCAAGTTGGCCCATGGAATATAAGTGATTGCCTATGAGTGTCAAAACCTAAACGCTAAAACGATACAAACAACTTCTTTGTGGAACCACTTCAGCCTAGAGCCGATAAGGTGGCAGAAATGAAATTTTGCTTACCAAGACAAGCTTCTTCTTGTTGCTATAATGCAAGTTATCACAAAAAGTACTTCCACCGTCATTTCCTATTGTTCTCTTACTTGTAGGCCAATCATTCCACATTTCACAACCAATAAAAGTTTGTATTTGCAAGGAGGAAACTAAAGCTAAATTATGTGTTTACCCTTGAGGAATGCAAGCTAGAACTGACCTACAGCTACATTAAAATATGAATCATTGCCTATTACCTAGGCTCTCTCTTGAACCTAGAACTAAAATAAAATTTCATTTGAATGATGTTCAACACTCCCACACACATTACTTCTCTCTTGAAGCTACAACCGACCTGATGATTAATCATCTCTCACTTGGGCATCTTCATTTTTGAGCATACAACATAGCCAACTGTTTAGACAAACTAGAAATCAAACCCAAAACCCTTGTTCACCCAACAAGCTGTTACTTTATAGAGAATTTTTTTATCACAAGGTTGTATGCATTTTTGTTCTCTTGTTCTGCTTTTCTATTTCTGATGATGGATCATGGAGTTCAATCCAAAACGTAGAGAAAAAAAAAATCACACAGTTGATTTCTGAAGCTATTCATGTTAACACTATAGACTGCGGAAATCACATATCTACAAGGTTTTATACTACTAAGAGGAAGTGAAACCTGAGAACAACAAAGGCTCCTTTTTATGTTTTTTTTTCTTGTTATAGACTATATATCTAAAAATGAAACATAAGTTAACGAGAATGACAAGCATTTAGTAAAGTTGACTGACATTTTGAGAACAAGATAGAATGGAAACTAAAACAAGATTAGAGAAAAAAAAATCAATAACTAATATATAGTTTCTATCAAAGATCACCAGGGAAATCTAGAAGAGGTTAGAAATAAATGAGAAGTTTTAGAAACAACATAACAAACGCCTAATGAAGCTAGTTGACATTTTGGAAACAAGGCAAGAGAGAACTCTTTGAGGAACATAAATCTTTTTGTGCATGTGTGTGTATAGAGAGAGATTTGCATGGATACTACTGTGTGAATAGATGGATTGTCAAGTACCAGGTTATCCTTTGCTCAAAACCCCAAGGATACAAATTTAGCAATAAGTAAAGACGAGAAAGGTGCATTCCTCGCCTATTTACCCTCTTGTACTACACTTTCTTTTGGTCTTTTCGTAAATGCAATGTCCTAATGCTCAATTTGTCCGATTTCGCACATAAGCTGACCCACACCTAAAACCCATTAGCCACCATTCCACCTAAACAAGCCCCAAATGGTCCAAACCAAATCTCTCTGCTGCCATCCATGTTCCCTGGACTGCCATTCATGTTTCCTAGACTTGGTTGCAGGTCCCTCCAACAAAATTGCCCCTGCAACCCTGTCCTCCTGTTTCAAACCTATTTTCCCGCTTTCCTAAGCCTGCTCTTTCAAATAGTTTAACAATTACCTATTGGCCTGCACGCCAGATACTTTGAATTGAACACCAAGGAACTTGTGTTTAAGGACAAGTCCTAGGCCATTTGTTTAGCATTAATCAATTGGAGCTCATTCACACTACATCGCATAAAGACTAAAAGCATCACATCAACACCTGCAAAATAAATACTAGACTGTCAATATATCAAGGCATCTCGCATTTCTGCATGGTTTGTATTCTAACTTTTCCATTGGCAACAGAGATTGACTAATCACCAAGAAAGTTAAACAGATTCTCTCTGCAAACTAGTAGTCTCCCTAAGGTGCTTCTCAACACCACCCCTTTTTAGTTTCACAGGCACACAGGTACCAAAGAGTAAGATAGAGCAGATCAAAACCACACCAGGAGGACCAGATCACAGGTGCAGCCTGAACTAAGAGGAGAGAAAAACATTCTAGACAAGTTTGTGACAATGTATGGAATGTTGAACCAATTTCAGAAGGTAAATCGTTGATCACAGTCCAGATTAGGACATCAATAATTGACTACCCGAGAACAGCAAAGAAACCTAAGAACATTCTAACCCTCTCTTTAGGGATTACTTTTTTCAGTCTCAACTTTCAATATAGATCTGACTGCTATAGTGCTATGTACTATTTTATAACTGTTTTCAGATTCTAAATTACTGTAAATTGTATTTATTTCCCTACAATACCTAAGATAATTAAAATAAGATCTTTATCCAGGTTCCACCACCTTACAGAATTTGTACAATATGGCATCTACAAAGAAGGTATCGTAGGGCAACTAGGTGGTTGACTTGGCCATGACCTAAAAGACAATTTTGACCTTTTACACACAGATATAGGAATGTATATGGTACGCCAGAAAGAACGGGGCCCTGCACAATGCTTTAATCATAATAAATTTTTAATTTTTTTCAAATAACAGAGAAATTTTCAAAGACAAAAATCATAATAAATAAGAGACTCAAAGCTTAAGTTCCTGCTATTAGTAGGTAGAGATATAGTGATAGAGAGTTGTAGAGGAAAAGGTATAGGGAGAGATAAAGAGAAAGAGAGACATAAAGAGAGAGAGATAAAAGATAAATAAGTATATAGGGAGAAGGAGAGAGAGAGAGAGGAAGATATAGATAGATATATTGGAAGAGGGAGAGGGAAACAATAACAAATACATATGATGACAATGAAATTATGATTATGTGTGTTTGTGTGTGTGTGAGAGAGAGAGAGGGGCGGGGGGAGGGTAGGGAGATAAAGAGGAAAGTGTAGAGAGATGTAGAGAGATATATAGATGGTAAGATAGAGTGATAGAGAGATAAATATACCAAGAGATTTGGATTTGAAAGGGAGAGGGATAGATACAAGTAATAGAGAGAGGGGAAATATAGATAGAAAGAGATAGTGGTGGAAATGAGGGAGAAACAAGAAGTGTATGTTTATATGAGTGAGAAAGAGATACATAGTGATATACAAAAGGAGAGAGGGGGATAATAATTTAATTAATGTTGAATTCTCCAAGTGAAGTGCACTGGTGTGAGCATGCTAACAAAAACTATCACTTTTTTATGTTAATTTTGACAATCATTTACATGTCAAAATATTAATATTTAATTATAAAAATAATATTTTGAAAATAGATGCCAAATTAAAAGAAATATATGTCCTTGTCAAGAATTGTAATTTTAAATAGATGTAAAAATACTATTGATTATTAAGAAATTAAATAATAAATTAAAATTATAAAACAAATATATAAATAAAAGTTTAAATTTAATCTACCATTTCTAAATTCACATTTAATAACAAATATTTTAAGAAATATAGTAGATATTAATCCCTTCATAAAAATATTTAATAAATATGTGATAAATAATAAAAAAAGATTAAAAAATTAAACCTTATACTATAATTGATTTTGTGAAACTAGAATTACCAAATAGTAACCTTTCCAAAATAAAACTAAAAATAATATATAAAAGTAAAAAAATTAATTATGAAAATAGAATTCCGAATATAGTAACTTTTCCAAAGTAAAACTAAAAATAATACACAAAAGTAAAATGTAAAAAAAAATTAAATAATATAAATAAAAATAATACTATAACGAAAAAATCATATAACATTATAGACATGATAAATCTTATAATAAACTATGACTTCAATAATTTTAGTCCTTTAATTAAACCTCCGTCAATATCGTCCAGGAAGATTATTTAATACTAAATAATATCTTACTATTATTAAATATTTTTTTTAATTGTATCAAGTAAGGACTTCTAAAAACCCTGTCGATCTTGTTTCTAAATCTGATGATTTCCCTTCCTCTTCGGCCCCCAATCTGGGCGGCGTCTCTCCCTTAGTGGGACAGCTTGACTCTCTTACAGATGCTATTAATAAAGTCGTTCCAAGTTTCCCGAGTGAGAAAGATGTAATACTCCCTTCTATTGATGACTTTGCTATCTTTGGCACCTTCAATGCTGACCCTCCTCCATATTTTTTTGTATCAGAAGCCATCTCATAGTTGGAGGAATCGAAAGATATGGGCTTCCAGGTGGTAACTAGGAAGGACAAGCGGTCAAGGAGGAAGAATGCACAATAGCTCACACTGGAAAGAATTAGGGCACGTGGACATGTGCAGAAATGCCCCTCTGTGTCACGCATGGAAGAAGATGTTCTTAAAGCTCCGCCTGAGAGTAACTTGTCTGATAAAAATGGTAGGCGGTCTCTAGTCAAAACTATCATTAGGAATTTTGAGGGGCTTGATCAGGGTATCTCTGGCTTGGGGAAGACAGAGACAATCGTCCCTCCTCTCGGTAGTGACCCCATTCTACTGGAAACCAATCAATTTCAAATTCTTGATTCTCACTCTGGGCCAATTAAGGATTTGATTGATCATGTGGACTCCTGAGAAGAGGGAGATTGCCCTCGGCATTTTCAAGACACTAATGCTACGATATATGCCCCCCCTGTGTCTAATAAGTTGATTGATCCTAACAATGTGGTCTATGAGATCATCCATGCTGACCCTCTCATTGGTAGGTCAAACCCTAACAATTCCCCCACTCTTGTCAAGGTTGGCATAATTGAGAATGATTACTCGCAGGATGTCTCCTCGTTGGGCAACCATGAGTCTGAAGTTGAGATAGACCTAGTTTCCAACTACTTAGTCATGAGTGGTGAGGGGGTCCGAGAGAGAGGAGTGTTGGATGAGGAAATTTCTGAAATAGAGGCTAATGCGAGGAGGAAAAGAGGCAAACCTCTAGGATCCAAAAATAAAAACTCTTCGATACACAAGAAGTCTAACCGTAAATTTAGCATGCCCAAGTGTTTTAGCAGCTTCCAAGCTGCTAAGGAAGAAAATTAAGTAATTGTTGGTTATAAAGTGCATGTCATGGAATGTCTGGGGGGTGGAATCTCCCAACAAGAAATATATTGTCAGAAGAATGCTTAACCAACATAGAGAACTAGACATTGTCATGCTCAAGAAGTTAAGGCAAGCAGTTTTGCATTGGATGTTAGTTTGAATTTTGTCTGGAAAGATGCTCTGAATTTTTGTACAAACATGAAAAATGGAAGGGGGGAGTCGTGATCCTAGTCAGCTCAAAATGGAGAGAAGAAATTGTGTGCTTCAGTGTATCCCCATGTAACAGAGCAGTATGGGTTTCTGTTAAAAGTGGTGACAACACATTTGGTATTTGTATAGTCTATGCCCCTAATGATTATTAGGAGAGAGATAAGTTATGGCAATGGCTTGCTTCCCTACTTGACATCCCATGGATCATAGGAGGAGACTTTAACATGATTGAGCAGCAGGAGGATAAGAGGGGAGGTTTCAAAGTGGGTTGGAAAGGAGGAAAGAAAATGATATTGGACAAATTGAAAGGAATGAAGAGATTGTATGACCCATTAGAAGGTACGAGATCTTCCCATGGAGGTATTTGGTTTACCTGGTGCAACTACCAAAAAGGACAAATTAGGATTTATTCTAGACTGGACAAATTTTATGCCAATAAAGACTTCTTTTCCTTTTCTTGTGATTCTAAAGGTTGTCCGGTGAGAGTTTAGCCTTCCTCTCTCTCTGACCATCACCCCATTATTTTCCAATTCTCATTCAGAGACGGTTTCAAAGGAAACATAGAGGGTAGTAGCAAATTTATTCTAAATATAAAGTTGTTAGATGATTAGGATGTCCTTGCTGCCCTCCACATTGTTAGGCTTTTTAATATATGGAACTCTCACTCTAGTTCCCATATTGCTAGATGGAACGCCTCTGTGGTTTGTTGGAAAAATGTTCTTAAGACCAGGGGAAAAAAGAAAACCAAGGATGGGAGACATGTTGAATTTATCCTCACATCCAACCTGCAAGAGGCCGAAGAGCAGATCCAATCTAACCCGAGTAATGTGGTTCTTTCCCAGTCGATGGCTTTGGCTAGAGATAAACTTAGGAAGTTGTAGCATGATAGATCCTTAGGAGAAAGGACAAGAGCCAGAATACAATGGCTGCAATAGGGAGATTCAAGTTCTAAATTTTTCTTTAAGTATCTTAAGTAGAAGCAAACAAGGGACAAAATTGATAAGTTGTGGATTGAAAATAGAGAGATCTCTAGTGAGGATGGCATCGTGGCAGAATTCCTTTCCTTTTACAAGAATCTCTTCACTACCGAGGACTCACCCATATCCATCATTTCCTGGGAGAGATGTTTCTCTCTTATCCCTAAGATCCTTTCACCTGAAGATAACCGGAGGCTAAACCAACCTTTTTTCTGTGGAAGAAATCAAAAGTGCCATTAATTCACTACACAATGATAAGGCCCCAGGCCCGGATGGGTTATCCATTGAATTCTACAAAGCCAATATCAATTGGATTGATGGTGACCTGCTGGAAGTGTATAAGGAAGCCACTGGAAAAGCCTCCCTTGGGGCTGAAATTAATAGAGGACTTATTAAATTGCTTTCTAAAGAAGGGGATAGGCCCTTGTAAAAACCTAGAGACCTATCACTCTACTCGACGTCTCATATAAAATTCTAGCCAAAATGCTAGCCATCTAATTGGAAAATATTCTTCCTAGGCATATATGTAGCACTCAGACTGGCTTTATTAAAGGCAGATACGTACTTGAAAATCTGATCACTAGTTGGGAGGCAATGGAGTGGGCTAATAGTTCAGGTCAGGAGGCAGCTATGTTTCTTCTTGACTTTGAAAAGGCCTATGATAGAGTTGAGTGGAAGTTCATTATCATGATGCTTGAAGCTTTTGGTTTTCCTGAGGTATTTTGTCACCTTGTCCAGGTCCTACTCACAGATGCCCATGTGCAAATTGAAATTAATGGCTCTATTTCACAAGCTTTTCAACTTAGTAGATCCATTAGGCAATTTTGTCCTCTTACCCCTTCTATTTTTGTTATTGCATCGGAAGCGCTATACTACCTATTAAGAGATGACACCTTATCTCTTAGAATAAAAGGAGTCACTCTATCGGATAAATTTGACCTACTTGATATTCAATTTGCAGATGATATTGCACTATTTTTAGAACTTGCTAAAAGAAACATGGACTCCTTATCCCTTAAAATTAAGATCTTTTATGAAGCATCTGGTGCAAAAATCTCTTAGGCCAAATCGACCTTGCTTAGTGGGTCGGATCACCCTCCTGATTGGCTTGCTCCCTATGGGTTTCAGTGGGGGGGTCCTGACAAGATTGTCAAATACCTCAGGATTTCGTTCTCAGTATCCCTATGTCTAAAGGATATGTGGAATTGGATCAAAAGAAAGATTGAAAGGAATCTTAACAAATGGAATACCCAATACCTTTCACTGGCTAGGAGAGTACAAGTTTGTCAAAAAATCCTCTCTTCATATAGCATCTACTATGCATCGGTATGGATGTTCAATAACTACCAAATTAATGAGGTTCAAAAAATTATCAGGAATTTCCTATGGTCAGACGGAAAAGGAAATTGAAAATCTCACGCAATCAAGTGGCAATGGTGTTGTATGGATAAGGCTATCAGAGGTTTGGAGCTGAAGGATCTTAAAATTCAAGGGATCACCCTAGCAGCTAAATGGATTTTTCATGCATTGGAAGGAAATGAGCCATGGAAGGTGCCTATTAGGAATAATATTAAGTTGGGTGTTCCCAAGACTTCGAAATCCTGGAAATCCCTTCTTCTTAGTGACCTCTTAGCTAGAAATTTCTCTATCTCTACTGCGGGCTCGTCAATGTTCAAGTCAATTTGGAAGACGTGGGAGAGTGTTAGGCATAACATATCTAACAAATAGGTCAGCAGGGATGATCTAATTTGTGGGGAAAGGTCTATATGGTGGAATTTATTCCACAATGGTAAACCCCTTGCCCTCACTCAAGACTGCTCGGCTAGAAGTTGGGCTAACAGAGGTATTTGTTGATTTAAATATATTTGGTTAAATGATGATCTAATCTCTTGGGATGATCTCTCTGGTAATTATCATCTTCCTACTTCCAATAGGAGAACTTATAATATAATGTTTAATGTCTATGTTGCCTTACAGCTCCCCAAAAGATGTGTAACTATTGAAAATAGGTTGACCTCTCTTGGTGTGACAACACTAAGTTATATAAGTTGAATTCTATCTCAGTTTATAACTCTCTTATGCACAATGATTGCATTCTCAATCACATTAACTCTCTTTGGTATACTGACTTGACGCCCATCTGATGGGGTAAGCTGTTTAAATCAGTATGGAACAAGTCGATTGCTCCCAAGAAGAAGATTGTTAGATGGCTACTAATTACTGATAAGCTTCCTATCAGATTTGACCATAATATAGATGTGTTTTGTACCATTTGTAAAGTTATTGAAATTAATAGGCATTTTTTTTTTACTACATTATTGCTAGGGAAATTTGACTAATGTTTGGTTTCTCATTTGCATGTCAATCTTCTTGATATTGTTACCGGTTATATTAAAGGCCTTAAAAAAGACAGCAATTTATTTTGGAATCTGTTATCATGTGAAATTCTTTGGTATGTATGGAAGATAAGAAATGAAGATAGGTTTCAAGGAAAAGAGATGGTCCTTATTGAGTCTTTTCGTAGACTCACACATTATTTTGTCTCTTCTGAGGTGGATTGGTGATCAGGTTGAATAAGGAGAAGTTCCTGAGATTTTTGAGTGATGGCCATACCAGGATCTTTGTACATGAGCTCTCTCACGGCTACGCATGGCATAGGCTCAACGTTGAAGGTACACCCTTTGTTAGTGCCCTGGATGCCCTTTTGGAGGAAATCAAAGGCAATAGAGCCTTGATTTGCCAGCAGATGATATACTCAGCCCGAATGAGAGATGACAAGAGGTCGGTCTGGATGGAAGGCCCCATGGGTTGGGTTGCATGGATGTGAACTTTCAGTCATTGTGCATAGTATCATAATTTTGTATCTAATGAGATGTATAACACTTGTCAATCCTTTGTATTTAGGGATCTAGGAGAGTCGAACATTAACAGTCTGTTATAGTAGCATGAGTTTTTGAGGCCGATAAGGCTATAAAACTTTTAGTTTTGTACTTCTGTTTTGTTACTCTATAATCAATATAAAAAAAATTGTATCAAGTAATTTTTCAAATATATTTTTCTAATTGCAAATTTCCTTGGATAGATTCTTATTCTTTTTCAAATATATTTACATTTAAAAGATTTGTTAAACAAACAACCAATAATAACCCTTTGTAAAAAAAGAAAGAAAACACCTTCTATATTAGTTACTCATAAATTAAATAATAAACTTAATAACAACTTTTAATAAATCAATTATTAAAAGCAGATACAATAATTAATTAATTTTTAAACTTTTAAAATAAATTAAAAGAGTTGAAGTATAATAAATTTTTAATGTTAAATATTGTTTATTTAGGAAGTATTTATTTGTAAATTGAATTTTAAGATTAATAATATTTTAATAAATCAATAATTAAAAGTACTTATAATATTTAATTTATTTTTAAGTTTTAAAAATAAATTTATGAATAATTAATATTCATAGTTGATTTGTTTTTGAAAAATAAAAACTAAGAATAAAATAGTTAACAATTGAAAATAAATATATCAAGATTTTTTTTAATAAATCATGATTAAATTTTTCTTACAAAATACTAAAAAAATATTAAATTGCAAATTCAAAACCTAAGTAAATAATTTTTTTATGCACAAATATCTTTTTAGAAAGATTATTTTAAAAATTCTTTAGTTTAAAAGAATGTTTACGGTCTTTTCATCGGCCACTTCTCGATTATATCTCCATTCTCATAACTTAGCGTTTTTTTTTTTATTTCCTTTTTTTTTATCATGTGGTACACAGAAATAAAAGTATAACATATCCTATCACGATCTCTATTAAATTTGGTGTTTCATATCCTATCATGATTTCCATTCAATTTGGTGTTTTCTTCTTTATATAAAAGGTGTATTATATTTCAATATAGAGAAGTATTTAATTTGATGTGTTTGTGACACTTAAATGCATGTATGAAAACTATATTTTTTTTATTTTTTTTATTTTATTGGGTCGAGAGGCATATTAGGCTAGATGTAAGATTCTCCGTCAATAAAAATGAAACTCATTTAAGTTGACGTGCATTTGGCCGCCAACCAATTTGTCAATTTGTATATTTCCAAAATAAAATAAATTTTAAAAAATACAAAATTGCTTGCATTGTATTTTAACGTACCAAAAAAAATGATATCTCATTGCTTGCATTGCTTTTCTCATTCTCTCATTCGTTAAAAAAAAATGATTGAAAGCCCATAAAACAATAGAAACCTACCGTTTGTGACGAAGGGGAAAAAACAATCTACAATAAAAATGGCAAGGGAAACAATCACCTACATATCTCCTTGAACACATGTAGCACCAACTATTCATTTTTAGTAGTGATAATTTGGTCTTTATTGCAAACAAAATCTCCATTTCATCAATTGAAAATAATAACAGGTAAATTATCATAGGTTGTCTTTTGAAAAATATTGATTTTCAACAATCTATTTTTTATTTTCAACAATCTACTTTTTGTTAGAGTATTCGGGTATTTACTTGATTAAGTAAACAATATTTGTTTAATTATTTAAGTTCCCTTTATCTCTTTTACACTTAATCTAACTTTAGGTGCATAATAATTAATTCTTTTATTAATTATTATGTGCAAACCTAGGTTTTCCCTTTTACGGTTTCTTGACCTATTAAAGGTTGAGTTCATTCTTTTCTTTGTAAGAAGAAGGATTATTACATTACACATTTTGTGAATATTGAGCTCTCTCTTTTTGAGCATATTTTCTGTGTATTTCTTTCTTCTGTGATTTGCTTCCTTACTTCTCCTTGTATCAGGTTTTTCAACTTGCAAAGATCATTTGGGCTCCTGTGGTGTTGTATTTTCTCAACTCCAACACTTTCTTCATATTATGTAATCATTAAATTTTGCATGCATGTTTACCATTGCAGTTGCTATCACATTTTGTATGCTTAAATTGATGTTCATACACACTTTGAATTCTTGAGACCCAAAAAAAAAAAAGTTTGTAGTTAGAAAAAAATTTGTAGTCAGAAAAAAGTTTGTAGTTTGATTTTGTTTTATGTCCAAAGCACATGAACCTTTAGCCGGCTAGAGTAGGCAAGATCTACATGATTGAATTTGATTTCTAAATATTTTGCATGACCAGTGAATTTTTTTTAATAAATCTAGATGTAGTCACATAAATCTGTCCATTTTAATTAAATGAATATTTGCTATTTATTTGATTAAAACCTACTAGCCATCAGTTAATTAAATTAATATTTAATTAATTCATCTTCAAACATTCTCCTATTAATTAAATAAATTATTCAATTTATTTTAATTAATTCATTCAACCAAATTCACAAATCAATTAAATAAATAAATCATATTTATTTCATTTAATCCCCTTTTTCCTCTTTTAAATAAATTGAATAAAACATTTATTTAAATCATTTATCCCCCCACTTGCATTTTCCTAAAAATGTAACTTGCACACATTTATTGAAATAAATTAATTTTATTTTAATTAAAAATCCTATTTTCCCTCACCCACCAAATCCACTTGCACTCCTAAACCCCCTTCTAGATTCTTCTAAACCCTTCCTAATTAACCTAATCCATCCCCTAATTATTGTTACATTCCTAAGTAACTTGGAGTCACTTCTCAAAGACTTCAAAGTCTTTGAAAAGCATTTAATACTTTGTGTGTTCAACAATTTAACCTCTAAAAGTCTTCCAAACCACTTATGGCTCTTACATGACCATTAATGGCTCTTACATAACCATTTATGGTTATTTCAACTTGCACTCGTGTGTCTCCTCAAGCATTTATTGCTTTGACCATGGTTATCCCTTTTGCCTTTGTACAAGAGTTTATCCATTGGATAAAAGCTTTATTCTTTGAATAAAGAATTTATTCATTCAACCTAACCTTGACCTTAACTCCCAAGTTAACTCTCAGGTCATGTCAAACATTTAATGCTTATTCCGTCTCCTCTCAACCTATCCCACATTGACACTTGTCATCTTGGGATTGGGTTGAAAGCCATCACATGGATTGAATATCATTCAATCCTGACCCTTGTTGAGATTACTCAATCTCAACCATCCATTGCTCCATTTTTCCTATAAATAGAGCCCATTTCTTCATAATCCAGATCTTGGAAACTTGTATGCATCTAAGTTATAGAGAATTTTAGAGAGCATTTACCATAAATCATTAATATCTTGTTATTTTGGCCTAAAATAAATCATTTTAGCATCATAGCATCTAATATTAGTTTTTGTTCACGTTTGCATAGCATTTTAGAGTAAACATTTCAATCTTGAACCTCCATAAGCATCCATAGTGAAAAAAGTTGTTGAGAGCTACACTAGTTTGGAACTTGGAGAGGAGAGGAAAAAAGGAGAAGGAGTTAAGAACATGTTAGAAGGCATTTGGAGATGTCTCATTATATTTACTTTCCTAGTTAAATATTTCTTCATGTTTTTGGTGTCTCTTTTGATATGCCTGCCTAGATTAGTTTTTGGTTGATTAACACTAACGATTTCTTGTGTTTTTGTGTGTTATATGACCACAGGTTCTAGTCTAACCTTCCCCCATTTCGCAGAGCATCATTTGGTGAACCCAACGTGAATCCAAACACCCAAAAATAGGTCGCGCTCTGGCACATTTGATCGCGTTTTAGCGCTATTGCAATTTGATATTCTAGCGCTATTGTATTCACAATAGCGCTATTGTCTCAAATTTAGCGCTATTGTCCGTATATTAGCGCTTTTGAGGCTTAAGTAGCGCATTTGTAAATGTTTTAAGTAGCGCGTTTGTATTAAGTAGCGCTTCTGTTTGCCCACAAAGTAGCGCTATTGTAACAGAATGTTGTAAAAAAGGCCATGTAACTAAAAAAATAAGTTTTCTTAGGCTTGTAGAAGCCCACCATAGGTTCAGATTTTCCTAACTATTTGTTTCTTGTGCAGGTTTAAACTAACTCCTTTTGTTGTTTAAAAGTTAAAAATTTTCATTTAGTGCTCTAAAACTGAACAACACAAATTTTATTTCTTGCAAGTTAGGATGAATTTTGTTTTGGTGCTCTAAAACCTAACAACACAAATTTCATTTCTTGCAAGTTAGGATACACTCTCTTTTTGGTGCTTAAAACAATACAAGACAAAAATTTATTTCTTGCCTCAAACTAAGAATTCACAATCCACACTTCCACTTTTGGGCAACTAAAAAGAACAATCAACTTGTCTTATTTTGCCAAATGATTTACTTCATGCATACGTGCTCTTATTTCAGTTGACTAGGATTTCAAATTCTAATTTACTCAAACACATTGCTTTGGAGGTTAAAAAGAACATCATGGTTGTTGGAGCAACATCTCCAAATAGATAAAACATCATTGCAATGACGAGTTAAAAAGAACAAGTGTATTTTGTGTTTGGCACACTTGTACAAAAGAGTTTATCGAGTGGTCCTACTTCACACACACACTATCCTCTCCCTTGGCTTTCGTGGTCCTAAGTGCAAGAGAAAAGAGTTAGTAACACTCAAGTTTTATCTTTTTAAGAGAGGTCTGTCAAGAGACACATCAATCTTGAAAATGACCTCGCGCGGTAAATCCTTCGAGCTGCTATAGAAATCAGGTGAGAGTGAAAGTTGTAGCCTCGGGTATAGTTGTTCCTATAGTGTAACTTGCCGAAAGGACAAATGGGCCCCACCACAAGTTACAAGGCTCTTAAGTGAGTCACTGCAGAATGAACTTATGTCCAAAAACATCGAACATTACTAAACACCTTTAAGTAGTAGCCCACCTGTTCTATTGATTGAGGATATTTGTGATACAATTCAGTGCAAGAGCATAGATGGTTTTTCTCCCAAGATACTCACCATACATATTTCCTTGAGTAGAAACATAGTTTTTTGAAAAGTCACTTGTGGCTTGATGAAAGTGATGACTCCCCCATCATAGGGATCATCTATTTGTTATGCTTGTACCAGACTTAGTGATGCTCTGCAAAAAGGATTAGAAAATTTGTTTGATGGCAACACACACAAGAGCACAAGAAACAAACGTTAGTGTTAGCAACAAAAGATTATCCTAAACAGGCATATCAAGAGAGATATTAAGCATGAAATAGAAAGCATATAAACATAGAATAAAATAGCTAATCAAGATGCTCATAGTTGCTCCTCCCTTGTTCCTCTCCTCTCCAAGTCCCAAATGAGTGTAGCTCAAAGCTTTTAGCACTAGCCATGGATGCCATATGGAGATTCAAGATAGTTGAATATGATAAGCAAATGCTATGCAAGTGTAGATAGTGATGCTATGAGAAAGCTCTATGCTAATGCCGGTATAACAACAATACTCTAATGCTTCCTTCTTTGCTTGAGGAGAAGGGTTCTATTTATAGAAGAAATGGGGAAATGAAGGGTTAAGATTGAATGGTTTAATCAAGGGCCAAGTTTGAAAGTTGGGGATCCATGTGCACAATTGGCACCAATAAAATGGTGACAAGTGTCAACATAAGATTGGGTTGAGAGAAGAGGTTGGAGGCATTAAAGGCCTGAGAAGACCTCATGGTTATCTAGAGGCTAAGGGTCAAGTCCAAATTAAGATTACCCACTGGATTAAGAGTTAATCCAAAGATAAACCTTTGTGCAAATGTTTAAGAGATAATCATGGTCAAAGCATTAATGGCCTGATGAGACCTTTGGGTTGGGTAGAGGTTGAGTCAAAACAAATGTTTTAACCATGTGGGAGGGTTTGAGGTAACCATTAATGGTTATTGGAGACTTTGGGGATTAAGTGGTTGAAGTTTGAAAGCCTTCAATGGTTATCAAAGACTTTGAGCCATTTAGTGGTTGAAGGTTGAAAGCCTTTAATGGTTATCAAAGACTTTGAGGGTTTGAGAAGTGACTTCCCTTTTGCTTAGGAATGTGACAAAGTTTAGAGAAGGGGTTAGGTTATTTAGAAGTGATTAGAAAATTCTAGAAGGGGTTTAGGCATGCAAGTGGATTTTGTAGGAAAATGCAAGTGGGAGAAATTTTGGTATTTTCAATTAAAATAAAATCATTTATTTCAATTAAATGGTGTAATTTGCATTTGGATAAATATTCAAATAAATATTAATTTATTTAAATGAGAAAAATGAAGATAAAGCATTAAAATGCTTGAAGACTTTGAGGGAAACCATTAAAGGCTTGAAGACTTTAAGGAAAACCATTAAAGTCTTAAGAAGACTATAGAAGGAAGCCATCAAGTTTGAAGACTTTAAAGCCATCAAGTTTGAATACTTTAAGGGAAACCATTAAAGGTTTCAAGTGGGTGAGGATAAATAGGATTTTAAATAAATAATTTATTTAAAATAGTTGTGCAACTTGCTTTTGTAGGAAAATACAAGTGGGTGGAGGATAAAGGTGATTTAAATAAATTATTTATTTAAAATAATTGTGCAACTTGCTTTTGTAGGAAAATACAAGTGGGTAGAGGATAAAGGTGATTTAAATAAATGTTAATTTATTTAAATGTGAGAGGTGGAATTTTGGGGGATTTAAATAAATATTAATTTATTTAAATGTGAGAGAAGATTTAATTAAACAAATATGATTTATTTATTTAATTAATGGTTTGAATTTGGTTAAGTGAATTAAATCAAATAAATTGAATAATTTATTTAATTAATAGGAGAAGAGGGTTAAGATGAATTAATTAAATATTAATTTAATTAATTATTGATTGATGGTTAAATAATCAAATAAATACTAAGTATTCATTTAATTAAGTGGACAGATTTATGTGACTACACTTAGTATATCACATCCTTACCTACCATGGCGGGATTCATAAGGTATGTAGTACCAAAGTCGAAGAAATATCAAGATGTGGGCTGAATTTATCGCAACTGGCCATTTGACCTTAGGGATAAAAAGTGTTTGAAGTGTTTTCGTTTTTGAGTCAAGACCAGTGCAAATTGAGCCAACTTCATGCTTTGGAAACACACCTAAAAAAATACATTTAAAGGAAAAGGGTCATAAAAAGTCCAAGGATTGGGTTGATCTAGACCCATACTTATTTTAGCCTTTTTTAGGCAACATTCTTATGTTTGTGTGCTTGCTTTGTTTTCTTGTCAAAAAAAGAATCAAAAATCAAATTCCAAGAACAAGTATTCATCCAACATAAACATTTCCAAACACCAACAAAAGATCAAAAACAAAGAGAAAGAGTATCAAACTATATGACCATTCTTCACATCTTGAGAAAAAAGAATCTTCATCAACACATTAATTTGAAGAAAAGACCATTGAGCTCAAAGACTGTAATGCCCCGCCAGGAAACCCCGAAGGGATAAAGCCATAACACAAGAATAGAGTGCAAATTTTTTTTTTTAAAGTTACAACACATAAGATGCAACACGATAACAAAGATTCGGATAACATAGCGGAAGACATTAACGACAATCTCCTAAAGAGTTTCCCAACGAGATTACTTAAATTTTCACAATACACTTTACACACACAATTAATCCAAAAGCTGAATATCTTAATAACGAGATAATTCACAATCAGGATAATTTCTTTCAAAGGATGGAAATATAAATCACAAGCAAGATTCATCACCTAAGATCCATTCATAAACTTCATTCAATCTTTTCATTTAAAATTACAACCCATACATATAACATTCTAATACCCTAGGATTTCATCAAAGCATAAGAGATCTTTCCAAGCATATTTAAATTCCTAACAACAACTGAGTATAATTCATTACTCTAAGTTACATTATTCCATAATCCAATTCATTGCATTAAAAGGACGATTTCACACATGCATTACGATAAATCGCATCTCAACCAATTATGCATTCGATCCACATGGCATTCAAGAAAGAACTGAATAAAAGCATTTAAAGTTAATTCCAATTATCCACTTAACCATTCTACATAAATTAATCATACATGAAAAAGCTGAATAAAGAGACATAAGAGAATACACCACATAACACCATAATGATCTCGGAGTTCACCCCTAAAGGGCTACATCTCCGGGTCTGCTCAACTGCAAGACCCCCTCTGATAAATAATAAGGTTAAGAGTACAAGAGGTTACACCATACAATCCAGCCATCAAGGCGATACATAAGCAATATACACGATCACAACGGTCAATAATACATAAACGATCCTTAGAAAGAACAGGATCCAGCTGAACATAATCCAAGCTAATACAAGAGGACCAAGAGAGCATCCATAAAACTGAACCATCACCACCCAAGGTCTAGCATGAAACCGACACTCACAAGGGCAGCGACAAAGGACGACTCACAAAGGTACTCAAAACAGAACAAAACAACAACACACTAGCGAACGTAGGGACAAGTGTCATCACACAACCTGGTATGGATACCATGGCAAGTCTTCATAGGTCCCGGCCCATACACTGGTAACCCTGGCAACCTAATCCGAACTTCCGGCCCATCCAAGCCTCATGTGGACCCACACATCCTCTCGTGAAGACAAGGAAGGTAGTTTTCCATTTCAGGCCTTCTCACAGCATGCCGAATCTATGATAGCATTCGTCCCATGTGTGAGGCACATTATCTTATTTAGAGATTATTTTCTAATCTACTTAGGTTATCACTTATTAGACTCACTTTCGACGGGTTATCCAGCAGCCACTTTGGGCGCGGCCCCCAATCGAAAGCCACTTTCCCATACGACACTAGACTAACTCAGACGAACTCGAACCAAGGAATACACATGGTCAGACGAACGGAGTTCAAGAAGAGAGAACCAATCATCTGGTCAAACACGACTCAAGGGTAATCACTTACTGACGGTACTCTAACTAGAGACCTGACAACTAAGGTTAACCACGAATCATTATTCGACTCACACAAAGAGGATATGACCAATTATGACAACATCACAATACAACAGTCAACTCGAAAATCGAGGACTAAAACAGGAACACCAAATCATCCATACGACAGGGTCCTACTTACAAAGCAAAACATGCCATTTCATAATTAAAGCGAATACAGTAATTAAACTCGCAATGCAATAATCAGAAAAGACATTATTCCCTCAAGTTGATTTAAACATTAAAAACGATCAAGTTTTCTACATGCTCTAAAAACAGGTTACAGTCATCTACCTCATCAAGGGACAATTTGTTCTTGGTTTTCTAACTCCTAAGGTTCAAGCATCGAACAGGCAAAATTAAAGCCACAATGAGTTCTTAAACCAAATTCATACTAATTAAACTCAAACAACCATTAATCAATTAAACAAGGTATTTAATCTCAAATCACAACGTCATCAACATACTGGTCTAAAATCGACCTCTACAATTCCATACTTTCAACCCCAGTTGTATAAGATGGATCACGGAATATAAAAATATAGAAAGAGAGTCTACATGGAGATAATCATTTCCAAAGCATATCGTTTAATTTCAATACCCAACGCTAAGTATTTCACTACTATACAATTACTCAATGGTCTGTTCTACGATAAAATTTAACATCATCAAGCAGTACTTACATCGTATTTCAACGGTCAAGATCTAGATTCAATAATCCAAGATCAATCAGAATATAAGCAACAATATTCAATTTCGAAAATCAACAGTTTTAAAGCTTAATTAGGGAAGTGCATAATCCACAAAATGAAATTGAATAGTAAATAACTTATAAATTCCATTATAGAATTAATTAATATCCAAATTAACATTTGTCCAGATATTGCCTTCTTAACCATAATTAAGAACAATTAAAAACTTAACATTAAAAAAAATAACTTTCATCAACATGATACTAAAATTCATATGCATTTTTTTTAATACTAAAAAAAAAATACATTAAAAAAAATGATATTATAAACTATGTTTTAAAACCATGTTTTAAGAACAAAACGCATATATAAAAAGAAATATGGGCGAGGGCGGGCTGTGCCCTAACCCTAACGCCGAGGGAGACTCCCGCGAGCGGCGCTCACGGTGGTGCCCGCAGGTGCCGCGGCGCCCTGCGGCCACCGCAGCCCCTGCGGCCACCGCCGTGAGCCGCAACCGCCACGGCCGCACCAACCAACGACAAACCAGGCGTCACGGGGAGAAGGAAAGCAAGGGGCAAGCGGGGGGGAAAAAGTGGGGAAGGGGAGGGGAGCGGGTGGAGCTCCGCTCCCCGCTCTCCCAAACCCCGACCCACAGTCCGAACAAAGCAAAACAAATACGCCCAGGTTCGAACGCAACAACGCCCAGGCCGAAAATAGAAGCAACGCCCAAATCACAATTAAATATATACATTTGCTAATTAAAACACACAGTCCGGTTTTAATACAAATATATTTTCTTTAAAACACAAATACACAGTCCGAAATTACCACAAACGCCCAGCACAGGGATTTGATAACAATTCCAATTCTCCAAACACAATGGGGTTTTCCCAACGCCCAACAGCAATGAGGAAAATGAACATTTCCATTTCAAACGAAAAATTAAAATTGAGAGTTTGGTCCTACCTGATCTCGCGTTCCTGGCAAGATCGGCTGAAGAATCCCAATCTCCAGCTGCCCAGATCCTTCTTCCTCCATCCAAAATCCTCCAAAAATGTCCAAAATTATTCTTCCAACCAAAATTTTTTTTCCCAAAATGTCCATTCCTCCAAATTTTCCCATATTTGTCCATCCTTCCAATTTTCCCAAATTTGGGTAATATGGAGGAGTTGACTCCAAAAATTCCATTTTTGGAATAAAATCTTTTATTTACAAAATAATTCATAAAATTTAATTCTTTTTTAACTATCAACAAAATAACTTGCTTAATCAATTAAAAATCGATTTCTTTCACAATCAATTCAATTTAACCTTTCAATTCAAATAAGCCAACAGAACACAATTAATTCTATGGCGATAAAAATCTAAAACGTTCTTTTCAACAGCATAATTATAATGCATTAAATATTCCAATTCAATCATTAAATCAAATTTGCTTCCAATTTAAAACAGGCAATCCATTAACAACGAAAATCACATAACGGAAACCAGATTAATTAATCCATTAATTCATCAATGCACTCACGCATATTTAATCACGATAATTACTAAGGACTAATTCATCAATTAACCAAACACACCAGGCACGCAAACCGAGAAGGTCAACCAAACAGACGACTCGCAAACCCAAACAAGAAGGGATTACCGACGACGACTGACGATGCTCACTTGAGCACGACTAAGGTCGACTAGGGTCTTACGACCACCTAATCCGACTCTAAGGATTAAAAAGGTATGCTCAAACCTGTAAAACCAGGTGACGACGAACCTCGCACTCATGCGACTTCGTACCTGAAATCTCCTGCAGCCAACGATCATACATGCATACATATATAATAACCTAATGAATGCGTTAGCTCGATGAATACCATGAAATAAGAACACTAAACAACTAGCATAAAACTAGTGAGAAAACCACATCAATAGCTATGCGTAAAATCAACATCTGATTATAATCATAATATCACGATAAACTGATCAAGATTAAACCAAGGTTAGAAATAGACTAGGGTAGGGGTACTACAAAGACTCTTATCAAAAGGAGGAAATTATTCTATCTTAATAGACAAATCTTTGTCTCTCATAGAGCCTTCTTACGTTACATGCGTCTTTATCTTCAAGGGAAATCAAATGAATTTGATCCAGAGTCATTAAACCGCAGAGCTTTTACACAATATCAAGCTTTAAGTTATCACAAAAACAAAGGAGGCAAGATCAATCCTGACTTCTTTCCAGACATTTGCATCACATATAACGTAGCTCGGGAAGAACCACCAACTCCCGAAAGAGAAGAGGAAGAATTTGTCCCATATGTGACACAAAGCTTTAATTGAAGTTAAAACATTTCATCCATTATCATATCCATATCTCATCAACTCCATTCCAACTCTCAACACACCCAAAGGTTTTTATCCTAAGTTCTATTCTAATATTGCTTGAATCAAATGCAAAACATCACTTTTTAGAGTGTCTCTACATCTAGGATACACTTGTCCTAAGAGATATTTCTACGCAGGTTAAAACTAGTCTATGAGTGAATCCTCTCATTACTAGGTAGTTAAGTCTGTAACACATCTCAGATTTCTCTAAACCTTATCACATCAAACCTTATCAAACACAACAAGCAATTCAAGAAAGAACTTTGGTCACATCTACCTTTAAAGTGCTAGAGATCCATATGCAACACACCACACCAACATAAATCTCTCATTTCATCAACAACTCATCATCATTTTCACCCAACTTCAACAAAAACTTATAAACAAAATGGCTCATACCAGATCAACGATCTAGACAACAAGAAATTGAAGAGGAAGAGGAAGAAAATATCAATGAGTTCCAAGAAGCTCTTTGAGGAAATGTAAATGATGAAAATCCAGGCACTCCTACTCCTGCGGCAATAGAAAGGGCGCATCACAACCCTCTCTTCAATAGACTTTTTGATGAGATACTCAAGAGTAATGTTGATGCTCACTTTTTAAGACTTGCTCAAGAAGGGGCTAAACTACCCTCTAACTTCGATGTTGCACAACTAAGACAAGCATCAGAATGCCAAAGTCCTAATGAGGATGAAAGAGGTCGAGAACACATTAGATACAACTTTCATCAAGGTAATCCCCCACCTACTCCTCCGAATGAAATAGAAATGTTGCGGCAACAAGTCAAAAATCTCGCCCAACAACTTCATAGTGGTGTAAAAACAAATCAATTTTCACTCAATGAAATTTGTCCCTATCCCTTTGATAGGAATCTTCATATGTCACCTTTTCCGTGAGGGTTTGAAACACCCAAGTTCGAAAAGTATAGAGGAAAAGGAGATCCTTGTGATCATGTTAGAGAATTTCATTCAGCTTGCCTCGAAGTGGCATGTAAAAGGATACATACCTAATGTGCCTTTTTCCCCAAAGCTTGGGAGGAACAACTACATCATGGTTTTCCAGATTACCAGGTGGCATTAGGACATTTGAAGAGTTAATCCATAAATTCTTAGCACATTACTCACACAACATTGAACGTGATATCACCATGGCTGATATATGTAACACTAAACAAAAACCGGGTGAGCTATTTTCAGTCTTTCTGCAACAATGGTGTCAAATGTCTAGCAGATGTTCTCTTAAGTTACCTGAACAAGAACTAGTGGAAATATTTATTTCCAACTTAAATGACGAAATGGAATTTCACCTCGATGTAAAAGACATAGACTCTTTCAATGACATGATCATGAAAGGCTTAAAATGTGAGCGAGCTCTCATCAAGAAAGGGCTCATCAAGATATATAATGAGCCAAAGGATGACCCTCGCCCACGCTTCAATAGCGACAAACCAAGTTTCTGGAACAAAAAAAAAATGTCATCAACGACGGAGTTGTGGATGCAAGAACTATCAAAAGTGCACTAAAATTGAATAATGTCACTGATTACTGAGGACTGAAATTGAATAATGTCACTGATGCAGAACTCAAGTTTGCAATTAGAGTAATTGGTTACTGTTTCTTCCAATCTGCAAGGGAAAACAGTGTACCATGTGCTGCAGTTGACTTGGCCTACAAAATAGTGAAGAAGGGAATGAAAGTAGACTTGTGTGAAGCACTACTGAAGAACTTGTTTGAGAACCTGAACACAATAAGGAAGCCAAAGAAGAACAACTCGGCAAATACACTAAAATTTGGTTCACTACTTGTATGCATGTTTTTCTACTTTGAGAAGTTCTTTCCCTCAGTCGGTAAAGTAGTATGGGAGCTACACCAACCTATCACCCATCAGACCAATGACTTCATCAAGAAGTTAGGAGCTAAAATTAATGATATCATGGATGATTACTTCAGCAAGTTCCAAGAGAAAATGCACAACAGATACAGGATTCCACTACAGCTGGTAGAAAAATACAAGGACAATATATGTTTTGAGGTAGACACTGATTATTGTTATGTAAATGTTGTTGAACCGAGGACTCAATCATTGCAACCAATGGGTTATGAGATTGATTATGATATAACACAGCAAAAAACTGATGCCTATTTATCATTGCCAAGGCATGCAACTGAACTAAGGTATGGAACCTATGAAGAGGTGAAGGAGAAAGTAAAAATGAGCATTGTAGTACCTAAGGCTACAAGAAAAGCTACAAAAATGATAAAGGTTTTATCTGAGAAATTCAGAGAAGAATCCTCCTCTACACCTGTCAAAGGAAATCTTGCCATTACCAAAGAGGAATCAGAAGCTCAAGAGGCAGCAATAACATTAAGCACAGAGTTGCCTAAGGGTAAAGTTCTGAAAAGAAAGAAACAGGACATCTCAAAGGCCCTACCGACTCCACCAATAAAGAGACCCAACACTAGAGCATCAGCTGCATCACCGAGTAAGAAACAAAAGAGTGTTACTGCACCCAACATAACCAAGACCTATAAGAAATCTACTTAGAGACTCATTTTGGCAAAAGAGTCGAGTGATACAGAGTCTGATGATGCAAATAAATTTCAGATTGTGAAAAGCAAAAAGGTAAATATTCACAGTGTTGAAAATTTTTGTGCCAATCTTAAAGAATGCGATGGATTTGCAGGATTTAGATATGTTAAGTATGAGACTAGGAATAATGATGAGAAGTGACAAATTGAAGAAATTGTCATCTGTACACTTCTGAAGTTTCGACTAGCTCCATTAGAACTAGCAAAGTCACTTCCGAGTGAACTATACTTACATATTGATAATAGATGGAAATATGCAATGGACTCAGAGAGACAAATAAGAGAAAGAAGTCTAGTCCATCTATTTCCTAATATGTCCATAGCAGAAATCAAGAAGCATTTGACCACATACAATTCTAAATTTCTTGTCAAACAGAGAGCCTTAAAATTGATGAATGGGCTATACATAGATGTGGAGAATGAGACAAAAGACAAGTGGCAGGAGATATTCAAACAAAAGGATGTCGGTGAACAATCTCAAATTGAAATTGTTGATGTCACCGAGCAAGATCCAAATGTCACCGAGCAATGTCCAGACCCGGTTGACACTATTCAAATCGATGAAGATGTAATGGAAGAAGCAGCACCGGAGCAGGAAATGATTGAAGGCACTACCTATGCAAAACTTGTCTCTAGTGAATCTGTCTTAGAACAAGTTCAGCCTTATCCGTCGGTGAAGCCACCTGTCTCAACCGAAGTTCCCAAGGACACAGAGCAAGGCACCAAAGGTACCAAAACTGAAGCAACAGAAGATACAACCAAAGATCAGACGTCTCAAGCACAGACAAGCACTGCAAATGTTATAGCTGAGACCCCTAGCATCAAGCCACCCAAGGACACTACAACGGCTACAGGAACCAACCAAAGTGTTGCATCTACCAAGCAACCTACCGAGGGTCAACAAGCCTCACAAGCACTTGTATTAGTGCCACCAACCAAAGGAAAAGAAAGGAAGGTGAGAAAGCATAGTTTCAAAGTTGACTTGTCTAAACCGATAGTGTTGCCCAATGTAGACATCTCCAAATTGAAAGGGAAAGCACTCACTGAATTTGGTGAACTATGCAAAGCAAAGGCCAAACAGGAGAAGCAACTGGCCATACAAAAGAAGAATAAAGTACTTCAGAAGGTTAGGACACTACTAACAGAAATGTTGCTGGCAATATAACAAGGATATTGAGAAGGTTGTTGATGATTATGGACATAACTGATTAAAGATGTTTTACTGTCTTGATATTATTATTTTGTCATTGATGTCAAGAAATTGATTTTCTAATTCAGTATGATGTTGCCATATCTTAAGAAATATGATATGAAGATTATAAAGAAGTCGGTAAAGACACAGGAAAGAATATGATGAATAAAGGGATAAGTTATTCAATGGGCAACTCTACCGAGTCAGACAATGATGAGATCTTGATGTTTTAGATTGTTTTAACATCATACATATGTTGTAAAATGTAAAGGTTAATACTATACTATGTTATCAGGCAAAGAACCTAGTCGGTAAACCCTAAGGAACCTAGTCAGTAAACCCTAAGGTTATCGCAGTCGGTTAATGAAGACAGAATGTCTACCGAGTAAAGTTAGGTATTCACCGAGTTGTAACCGAGCTATAACATAATGCATTAAATGTTTACATGTAATATTTAATGAAAGAAGCTGATGAGCTGGAGCGGATAAATGATTGGCAAGCCGTGGAAGAAGTTTGTTAACAAATCTAAGGCAATGGAAAGTCGGCAAGAAGATCTACAGCTCAGATTGAACCGCATTACCCTAACACAAGTTCCAAGATGATTGTGCAAGTTTTGAGGCAGGGTAAAATGTTTTTCAGGTCATAAGATACAATGAACCTGGACAAGATTGAAGATCTGATGGCTATGATTGATCATGGGAAATGTGATCAAGGAGATTAAGCGGTTAGATGATTGTTTATAAATAAGGAATTGTTAATAAACAGTGAATGTGGGCAAGTGTATGCACAGGGATGCTACATAGTGATCACCGAGCACAGAAGCTTGAAGACCTGTTGGAATAACAGAGTATCGATGCCCAGCTGATAGACAAGAATAGTTCTATGTCTAGATTGTGTTGAACAAATAAGAATCTGCTTTAGCATTTTAGATGTAAAGTTGCAGATAGATTGTATTACTGTTAGCTTGTGGAAGTAATAGGAAATCTCTTAACCAAGTGGACTTAACATTCTTATAAGTAAATCCTCTAACAAGGTGACATTCTAAATGAGTGTTTGAAATCCTTTGACAAGGTCACTTCTAACAAAGTGAAGATCCTAACAGATCTGAAGGAAATCCCTTAACCGGGTCACATCTAGCAATGTGTTTTGTAATCTTTAACAGGATTGGCTTTTAACCGAGCATACTCTAGAATAGTATATTTCTTAGTGGTTCTGAAATCCCATAGTGGTTTTTCCCTATTTGGGTTTCCACGTTAAATCTGGTGTTATGAGGTTTATATTGTTCATATGCTTTTGAGTTTGCATGTTTGACAGTTTTTATTCTATGACTGATATATGTTACCGAGGTTGAATTTGATGTTTTCATTGATGATTAAGTTTGTATGATTCACCCCCCCCCCTCTCATCTTGTTGGCTATTGGATCGGTACTTACATTAAGTATCAGAACTATCAGTTGGTATCAGAGCCTTGGACTCCGAAAGGAAAGTTTAAAGGCACTTGAGTTAAAGATCCAAAGATGTATAAGAGGGATGCACCTAAGCTGAATAAGTCAAGTTTCTCTACATGGCAGAAAAGGATGAAGCTACATCTATCAGGAGTTGGAGAATATGCTATACACTATCTAGAGAATGATTTTGTTACACCAAGCACCTATCCATTGACTATGGAAGAGATAAAGGCAAAGCAAGAACACATTCAAGCAATGATTGAAATAACATCTGCATTGACTGATTCTGAGTTTAATGATCTAGAAGGTTGCAATGATGCAAAGGCTATGTGGACTAAGCTCATATCTGTATATGGAGGAGATGAACATGTTCAAAGAGCAAAAGTTGATAGTCTAAGAGGACAACTTGAATCTATGAGGATGAATGAAGGTGAGAACATAACCTAGTATAGTACAAGACTAAAGGAGATTGTAAATCAAATCAAGGGAGCAGGAGGAATTATTGAAGAAAAGGATGTGACAAGTAAGTTGTTAAGAACCCTTCTACCTACCTATGCAATCCGAGTCTTTGCAATCAATGAATTGAGGTCTATACCTAATATGCCAGTTTCCTTGGATGCTACTATTGGTAAGCTACATCCATTTGAGTTAAGTAATTTTGATAACAGTGGGTCATCGGTAAATAAAGTTGAATCTGCATTTAGTTCTTTTCATCTGAATGAATCTAATGATTACAATGAAAGAAAGTATAAGTACTTTGGAGGAGATCATAGTGGAGCAAGTGAAAGATTTTGGAAGAACATGGAGGAGGTACACAAACTGTATGAAGAAATCAGAAAGCAAGAAGAGTTTGAAGCACTATTGGCCAAAAGGTTACCAAGAGGAAAAGGTAAGTATAAGGGTAAACTACCCTTGAAATGTTTCAATTGTGATAAGATTGGACATATGGCTTCTAACTGTCCTGACAAATATTTCACTGAAAAGAGAGATTACCGAGATGACAGACAGAAAGATAATCATTACAGAGGTCACCGAGACTTCAGAAGAAGAGATAGAAAGACCTGCTTAATTGCTAATGAGGAATCTGAAGATGATAAATCAGATGAGACTGATACAGAGGAAGTTGTTTATGTGGCTATCAAGGATGGATCAGATGAAGAAAGGTATGAATAAAAAGCCCTAATATCTCACATAAACACTAATGATTCTTGGATTATAGATAGTGGATGCTCACATCATATGACAGGAGATAAACACAAGTTTGTTATGTTAGAAGATTATGATGGAGGCTATGTTAGATTTGGTAATGATGCACCATGCCCGGTGAGAGGTAAAGGATCCATAACACTTCTTGATAAAGCAAGATGCAATGATGTTTATTGGGTTGAAGGTTTGAAATATAATTTGTTGAGTGTAGCACAGCTAAACAACACAGGTTACCAAATAGAATTTCAGAAAGGAATTGTCAAAGTTCATGACAAAAATGGAAAGTTAGCTGCTACCAGGACACAAACAAAAGGTAATACATTTCACCTTGACTCTACTCACAACAAGTGCTTGCATGCAAAGATTGATAACACCTGGTTATGGCATAAAAGGTTTTGTCATGTTAATTTTGATAATCTGATCAAGATAAGTAAGAAGCACAGAGTAAGAGGTCTACCAAGTCTTGAAAAACCTGAGAATGCTATATGCCAAGGATGCCAAATGGGCAAGATGACAAAATCCAGCTTTACAAGTAAGTCCTACACTTCTAAGGGAATTTTAGATCTTGTGCACACTGATCTTTGTGGTCCTATGAAAGTTCAAAGTTATTATGGTGATAAGTATTTCATATTATTTGTGGATGATTATTCAAGGATGATGTCAGTAATGTTTTTAAAAGAAAAATCAGAAGCTTTTCAAATGTTTAAGTGGTACAAGGCTAGAGTTGAAAATGAAACAGGAAGACAACTAAAATGTCTTAGATCAGATAGAGGAGGAGAGTTCACATCTGAAGAGTTCAACCTATTTTGCAATGATCATGGTATTAAAAGACAAGTCTCTGCACCGAGGACTCCACGGCAGAATGGAATAGCTGAAAGAAGAAACAGATCTATTGTGGATTGTGCTAGAACACTGATGATTGAGAAGAAGGTTCCACAAACATTTTGGAGAGAAGCAATAAGCACAGTTGTTTACACCTTGAACCGAGTTCAATTGAAGAAAGGTACTTTGAAGACACCTTATGAAATCTGGTATGGCAAGAAACCTAATGTAAGTTATTTTAAGATCTTTGGAAGCAAATGCTATGTTCATAAAGATGATAGAAATGGCAAGTTTGATCAGAAAAGTGAAGAAGGAACATTTCTAGGATATTCTTCTAGAAGCAAAGCATTTAAATGTCTGATCAAATCATCTAAAAAAATAGTAGAAAGTGCAAATGTGAAAATTGATGAATTTGCAGAAGAACTAATGACAGGAATTCCAAAGAACCAGAAGACTATGATGAATTTGTCTATGTGCAATCGAAAAGTCCTACCGAGATAACTATTGAAGGAAATTAGGAAGATATCCAGTTACCGAGTGATGAAGAGGATCATACAGAGCCTACCGAGCCTGTATTAGCCAAATATGTCAGAAGACATCATGCACCAAGTCAGATTATAGGAGATAAGGATGATCCAGTGATGACAAGGAACAAACTGAGACAGAACACATGTCTGATATCTGAATTTGAACCGAGAATAGTGAAAGAGGCATTTAACAGCGAAGATTGGATAAATGCTATGAATGAAGAGATTGATCAAATCAAGAAAAATGACACATGGACACTAGTCCCAAGACCTAAGGACAAAAATGTGATCGGTACAAAGTGGATCTTCATAAACAAGCTAAATGAGAAAGGAGAGGTCATTCGGAACAAAGCAAGATTTGTTTGCAAAGGTTATGCCCAAGAAGAAGGAATTGATTATGGTGAAACTGTTGCACCTGTTGCCAGACTTGAAGGAGTTAGAACATTGTTGGCATATGTTGCTTTCAAAAAATTCAAGGTATATCAAATGGATGTCAAATCTGCATTTCTGAATGGAATATTAGAAGAAAAAGTTTTCATTGAACAACCTGAAGGATTTGTTGAAGACAATAATAAAGATCAGGTATGTAAATTGAATAAAGCTTTATATGGTTTGAAACAAGCACCTAGAGCATGGTATGAAATACTGCACTCTTATTTGATTAAGATTGGTTTTATAAGGGCAAGTGAGAACAACAACATGTACATGAAGAATGATGAAAATGGAATACTAATCTCAGCCATATTTGTTGATGATATTATTTTGTGGAAATGACTTTTTATGCAAGAAATTTGGTAATGAAATGAGCAAAGAATTTGAGATGTCATTAATCGGTGAGATAAAGTATTTTATAGGCTTACAGATACTGTAAATGAAAAATGAAATTTTCATTACTCAATCCAAATACATAAAGGAAATCTTGAAGAAATTTGGAATGGAGGATTCAAAGCCAGTAAGTACTCCTATGACTACAAACTGCAAACTATCAAAGAATGATGAATCTGCATCTGTTGATGAGACACTCTACCGATCCATGATTGGAAAAATTCAATATGTTGTTCACAGCAGGCCTGATATAGCACATGCAGTTGGTATTGTTGCAAGATTCTCTGTAGATCCTAAGGAAATACACATGACAACAATCAAAAGAATTTTCAGATACTTGAAAGGCACTGAAGATTATGGCTTAGTATATCAAAAAGGAAATGATTTTGATTTGAAAGTCTATACTGATGTTGATTGGGCAGGCAACATTGATGACGGGAAAAGAACAAGTGGAGGAGCTTTCTTCTTAGGAGAAAGACTAGTGAGTTGGCTTAGCAAGAAACAAGGATGTGTTTCTCAGTCAACAGCTGAAGCTGAATATGTTGCTGCAGCACTGAATTGTACCAACATTGCATGGATCAAAAAATTGTTGGAAGGTATAAATGAGAAAGTTACCGAGCCAATAACTATATTCTGTGACAATACTAGTGCCATTAATATTTCAAATAACCTTGTTATGCACTCTAAGACAAAGCACATATCTATCAAATATCATTATCTTAGAGAAGAAGCTCATGAAAAGAAAGTGGTGTTGGAATATGTTAACACAAAGGAACAAATAGCTAATATCTTCACCAAGCCACTACCAAAGGACACTTTTGAATATCTCAGAAGTAAGTTAGGGGTCCTACCCCTATCTTCTACTCACTGACAGAGTTCGGTGAACGCATCACTTCGATGAATCTATTGAATATCTTTTAGGGAGCTGATGCTGGAGTGATACACTTTAAGAATGCTTTTCTGAAAGTGTACTAGAACAATATTGGGATAATACAGAAAATGATACAAGGAACAGGAATTGTAAACAAATGCTCTAACCGAGACTCAGTTGATACACATTAGCAGGAAACAACTTCTTACATAAACAACTTATGTTTTAATTCTTTTCTTTTTGGCATTGTTGTCAAAGGGGGAGAAGACTAAAGGAGGAGAAGACCTGAGAAGATTGAGAGAAAACCAGAAGAGAAGTCTGATGGATGGAGGAGAGCATTTCAGCATTTCAGAATCATAGCAATCCGAATTCTTAATGATCAAATCAATTGGTTTTGCCATCAATTCCAAAGGGGGAGATTGTTGGCAATATAACAAGGATATTGAGAAGGTTGTTGATGATTATGGACATAACTGATTAAAGATGTTTTACTGTCTTGATATTATTATTTTGTCATTGATGTCAAGAAATTGATTTTCTAATTCAGTATGATGTTGCCATATCTTAAGAAATATGATATGAAGATTATAAAGAAGTCGGTAAAGACACAGGAAAGAATATGATGAATAAAGGGATAAGTTATTCAATGGGCAACTCTACCGAGTCAGACAATGATGAGATCTTGATGTTTTAGATTGTTTTAACATGATACATATGTTGCAAAATGTAAAGGTTAATACTACACTATGTTATCAAGCAAAGAACCTAGTCGGTAAACCCTAAGGTTATCGTAGTCCGTTAATGAAGATAGAATGTCTACCGAGTAAAGTTTAGTATTCACTGAGTTGTAACCGAGATATAACAGAATGCATTAAATGTTTACATGTGATATTTAATGAAAGAAGCTGATGAGCTGGAGTAGATCAATGATTGGCAAGCCATGGAAGAAGTTTGTTAACAAATCTAAGGTAATGGAAAGTCGGCAAGAAGATCTACAGCTCAGATTGAACCACATTACCCTAACACAAGTTCCAAGATGATTGTGCAAGTTTTGAGGCAGGGTAAAACATTTTTCAGATCGTAAGATACAATGAACCTGGACAAGATTGAAGATCTGATGGCTATGATTGATCATGGGAAATGTGATCAAGGAGATTAAGCGGTTAGATGATTGTTTATAAATAAAGAATTGTTAATAAATAGTGAATGCGAGCAAGTGTATGCACAGGGATGCTACATAGTGATCACCGAGCACAGAAGCTTGAAGACCTATTGGAATAACAGAGTATTGATGTCCAGCTGATAGACAAGAATAGTTCTATGTCTAGATTATGTTGAACAAATAAGAATCTTCTTTAGCATTTTAGATGTAAAGTTGCAGATAGATTGTATTACTGTTAGCTTGTGGAAGTAATAGGAAATCTCTTAACCAAGTGGACTTAACAATCTTATAAGTAAATCCTCTAACAAGGTGACATTCTAAATGAGTGTTTGAAATCCTTTGACAAGGTCACTTCTAACAAAGTGAAGATCCTAACAAATCTGAGGGAAATCCCTTAACCAGGTCACATCTAGCAATGTGTTTTGTAATCTTTAACAGGATTGGCTTTTAACCGAGCATACTCTAGAAGAGTATATTTCTTAGAGGGTCCGAAATCCCACAGTGGTTTTTCCCTATTTGGGTTTCCATGTTAAATCTGGTGTTATGAGGTTTATATTGTTCATATGCTTTTGAGTTTGCATGTTTGACAGTTTTTATTCTATGACTGATATATGTTACCGAGGTTGAATCTGATGTTTTCATTGATGATTAAGTTTGTATGATTCACCCCCCCCCCTCTCATCTTGTTGGCTATTGGATATGTACTTACATTAAGTATCAGAACTATCAAATGCTACCTTTAGCAACAGTGTCAACCGATGCAGTCATCCATATTCAATTGGATGAACTCCTAAATCGGATTGAAACATCTGGAGTTGATGCATCTGAGTACTTAAGCAAGCTCAAGGATAAAGAGCTTACTGCTAAAATGATAGAGGAAGTACAGAAATCCATTGTTGTTGGCAAGGTAAAACTTGTCAAATTCATTGTTGAGTTGTCCCCTCAACTCAAGCATATTCTTTATTTATTCTAGAAACTGTGTACATTTTCCTTATTCATTAAAGATATCAAGAAGAAAACTGATGCAATTGAGAAAGAGATCACCGATCTCTCAACTAAGTTGACCACCGAGCCTAATTCAGTTCAGAATTTTTATACAAAGCTTCAACAGCTCATGGCTCAACAATTAGAACTCAAGAATGAAGAGCATAAAATCAGGATGGATATAATGACCCTTCAGACATTATTCCTTCCTCACCTCTCATTAGTACCGAAATAGATCAACAAAGCTACACGCCTATCAACTACACAAGAGGGAAGCACTCTTGATGGCTTAATATCACTCTTAGCTGATATTCAAGCACAAAATTCATTAATGGAAAGTGTAAAGGATTCACTCTCAGTCGCCCTCACCGATGCCCGAACCAAGTATAAGTCTATTTTTTATCAGTTACCGCCTCCGGATGGAAATTAAGTTTTTGATGTTTGTCAAAAAGGGGGAGTAATATTATGATACTATATAGAGGAAAGTAATACCCGACAAAGGGGGAGTAATACTATATTTGGAGAGTGATATAGTTTTGGTAACACAGTTTTGAGTATTGTATACAAGGGGAGTATACCGAGCAGAATATACAGAGCATTCAGAGCACACAAGAACAGAACAAAACCGAACATGCAAAATTCAGAGTTGTGTACAGAATAATGATAAGGGGAGTATATCTACATATACTATTTCATTGACTATTGTATATATTGTCAAGTGTAGTCATTTTGCAAGTATATAGTTTTTTTAGTTATGACTTTGAAAGTAGTTTTTGTCAAACATCTCAACTAATGTCAAAAGGGGAGATTGTTACTACTTATCAAATTGCCATTAGTTTTATATTCAAAGTCATACTATATATTCTAGTCGGTTAGTATTGCCGAATCATGCAGTTGGTACACACAGAGAAGTCGGTATGAACAGTCTAGTCGGTTACAGAAGAAAGTAGTCACAGAACGCAGTATTCACCGAGCTATTTACCGAGTATTGTTTCATGGCTACCGAGCAATAAAGTTAATTCACCGAGTTGATATTCACCGAGTGAAATGTTTTACCAGATACATTGAACCTAGACATGCACATGAAAACGTGTTACAAGAACGAGGCACATCTAACCGTTATTACATTGGAAATTGCACTAGAAGATTGTGTATGATTGCAAGGTCAATCTAACCAATGAAATATTTTGTTTAGTTATTCATTCGAGGAATCTTTTTGTAAGATCAAAGAAATGAATTAGATCACCGCTGTAAGAGATCTATTTATACAGCATGGGAAGAGAGAAATGAGTATGTATGAATAAATGTGTGTGTATGTATGAAGGAAGACTGTTACAGAGACACAGAGAGGTAACCGAGAAGGTTATCAGTGAACAGTCAAAGAATAGAGTAAATAGAAGGGTTTACCGAGTTACAATATGGGTTACCGAGGTATGCTACAAGATAGGTAATCTTATTCTGAGCACAAAGAATTTGCTATAACATTTCAGATGTAAAGTTGCAGATATTTGTAATGATTTTATTGTAAAATTGTGAAGTTGAAAGAGATACCTTTAACAGGGTAAAAGACTCTAACCAAGTCTATAAATTGTAAACCCTCTAACCAGGTGCAGCATTTATATAGTGTTGTGAAATCCTTTAGTAAGGTAGATCTAATAGATCTTGTTACTCCTAACAGGGTAAGCTATCAGAAATAGCTAAATGTAGCTCTAACCGAGCAATCTTTATTATTGCAGTAGTGAAGTTGTGGGTGTCATCCCCACTGCAGTTTTTCTCTCTAACCAAGAGTTTCTACGTGACCAAAATATATCTGTTATGGAGTGAATCATGTATGATTGTTATCTATTTGTTTTAACTTTATTTTATGTTACTGCACTATTATGTTTATGCATAACAGTAAGGTTATTATTAGAGAAAAGTTTTGGAGTACTGATTCACCCCTCCCCTCTCAGTACATTAGCTTTCCATATTGGGCCTAACAAACTCCACTTGCAATATTGTTACACGTCGCAGCAAAATTACCATAAAAGCAACTCCACAAGGCACCCCATCTATCCCAAAGCAGTATAACCTTGTGGACCAGTTAGACAAAATGCCCGCACTAATATCTATCTTAGAGCTATTGCGCCTATCTCCATCCCATAAAACAATCTTGGATCAAGCTTTCCAAGAGGCGTCAGTCCCTGCAAACCTAAATACAGATCAGTTCTGAGCCATGGTCAGAAATCTAAGATCATCACCTTGTCTCACTTTCTCGAAAAGTGACAACTCCTCATTCTAGCAAACTCATAACGCCTCACTCCATATTGAAGGGTTTATCAACCAGCATAGGATCAAGCGAGTATTGATCGACAATGGAGCAAGCCTGAATATCCGTACTCTATAATTAGTCACAGCTTTGGGATATGTGATTAAATCAGTGGATCCCCGCAAGAAGATCATAATCAAAGCCTATGATGATGCAGAGTGTTCATCCAAAGGTGCTATAGTGCTACCAATCTGAGTGAGCCCTGTGGTGAAACACATCATCTGTCAAGTTCTAGACCTTCCTCTGCCATACAATTGATTGTTAGGAAGACCTTGGATACACGCCATGCAATCCATTCCATCCACCTACCATCAGTGTATCAAGTTCCCGCATAATGGTGTAGAGATCACAATCCTAGGAGATGCAAACCCCTTTGCATATTGTCATAATATCAGTCATCAACTAGAGATTACCATTCCTAACAATAGAGAATCCATCTCCTCCACATCATACGTAAGTCCAGCCTCTCTTTCTAGTTCAAACACCACTATACCCAAGCAAGAGAAGCTCAAAATGAAAATAGCAAAGGAAGGTCTTAGGGAATACAATCTCAACCAACTCTTTTGTGTGGGACAAATGCCTACTTCTCCTAGAACACATGGTAAACCTCAACGGTTACTTCAAACACCACTGGACAAGTCAGCATGTACTTTGATGCCATTCATCCTGGGAAAGATTCAAGAAGAAGAAACAAGAGATGAGGACTTAGCAGAATGGATCTATAAAGATCCCATCACCACCGATGTTCCACAAACTAAGCTTCCCACAGATCAGTATGGCAAAGGCCTTCTCATTCTGTAAAGAATGGGATATGATGGTCAAAGTTCTTTAGGGCATTGTAAGCAAGGAAGACATGAACCACTGCAGCTGGAATTAAAGCCCAAGGATAATACAAGACTAGGCTTTCAAAAGGAGATACTTCCTAAGCTCATATTCAAAGGAAAACCCAGCCAACCACTATATCAGCCTATTACAAAGAGGTCACCTTTAATTATAAAAGCAGCATCAAACGCCATGGCAATTACCCCATAGAGGCTAAAAATCCCAACAAAACCATCCACAACACCCTTCATCCCACCAATCAAACCAGCGATCCCATCAGCAGCAACAACAACATCAGTAGCACCATTAGCAGCAGCAACTGTATTAGAACCCATAACATTATCTATGACACTAGCAATTCCAGCAGAAGAAATAGAGTCAACACTACCAATACTCCCCGTATCGGATTCATTGATCCCCATAATCCTTCCTGCAGCACCAATCATTTCATCTACAAAACCGATCAAACCTGCAGTGTTTAACTCAAAGGACATCCCAGTATGGTATAGTAATCAAATACTGGAAAGTGACTCAGAGACCAACTCACATGAATGGGAATTTGATTCCATCCAGCTTAATACTTCAGATGAGGAAGACACATCACTACCTCCACCTCGCAAAGACATCCTTGTTTACGGAGAAGCATAGATAAAGACCTCTTGGGTTCCTGAGCTGGAAACTTCTTCGACGGACCCTACGTCACATCCTATGTCTGATTCTGACAGGGAGAGTACCATCAACAACCTTCACCACAATGTCTTAACCCTCACTGACACGTCTCACGAACTTAACCTAATCGATGAGGTAATGCCCATTATCCATCCTGAACTCATCGAATGGAACCAACCTAATCCCCCATGTCTTGACCTTTTCCAAAATGATGAGGCGATCGTTGACTTTTTGGAACTATGGGATAACATACCAAGCAGGGATCATAAAGCCGGATTCGCCATTGAACTTAATAGCGCAGCATACTTCGGGGCGGATACCAAACCTTTCAGCTGCAAAAATATAACAACAAAACAGGGATCTTCCAGTGAAAACCACACTGTGGCACTGTTTCACCCTACAAAAGTAAAAAGAAAGAGTGTATCCAATGGTGAAAACCTCTCTGAGGCACTGGAGGATGAAAGATTTGACATTCTCCCTTCTAGTACACAGCCAGAATGATCAACAATTCTCATTGAGGAAACAAAAGAATACAATGTGGGGACTCCTGAAATGCCTCACCACATACATTTGGCATCTCTTTTAACTCCAGATGAATAAACTAAGTTTGTAGAGTTCTTCCAGAAGCATCAGATCAACTTTGCATGGTCATATACGGACATGCCTGGGCTTGATCCTGATTTAGTCATGCATTGCCTCACCATAGCAGAAGGAGCCAAACCTGTCAAGCAGAAGCTTTGCACGATGCATCCTCAAATTGCAGTACTAGTCAAAGTAGAACTTAAAAAGCTCCTAGATGTTGGTTTTATTAGACCAATTGATTATGCAGATTGGATATCCAATATTGTGCCTGTCAGCAAACCAAATGGGGGCATTCGTATCTGTACTGACTTCAGAGATTTGAACAAAGCATGTCCTAAAGATGACTTCCCCCTACCAAACATTGACATCATAGTGGACCTAACAGTAGGACATGTCATGCTTTCACTCATGGATGGCTTTTCAGGATACAATCAGATAAAGATCGTACCAGAGGATCAACATAAGACAGCCTTCACATGTCCATGGGGCACATACTGCTGGAATGTAATGCCTTTTGGTCTCAAGAATGCAGGAGCAACTTATCAATGAGCAATGACCACCATCTTCCATGACATGATGCATACCATAATGGAAGATTATGTTGATGACTTACTGGCAAAATCACTCACACGAGAAGGTCATCTAGACATATTGGAGAAAATCTTTGACAGACTGGAACAATATCATGTTCGACTCAACCCAAAGAACTGTGTCTTTGGAGTAACCTTAGGGAAGCTTCTAGGATACATTGTCTCAAGCAAAGGCATTGAGGTCGATCCAGCAAAGGTCAAAGCAATCATGGACATGCCACCTCCACAGAACATTAGTTAGCTAAGGACATTACAAGGGCAGCTTCAATCTATCTGAAGATTCATTGCACAACTAGCAGATAAGTGTCACCCATTTACACACCTATTACACAAGAACATCTGCTTTCAATGGGATACCAGATGCCAGCAAGCATTCCAGATGCTTAAAGACTATCTCATGAATACGCCATTGTTGATCCCACTAGATCCCAGTAGGCCTCTACTACTCTATATATCAACAACAAATACAGCATTGGGTGTACTATTGGCACATCACAATGCAGAAGGGAAAGAGTGTGTTGTTTACTACATCTCTCGCACATGGGTTGGCTATGAACTCAATTACACACCTATTGAGCAAGCTTGCCTAGCAGTAATCTTAGCAGCCACTAAGCTGAGACACTATCTTTTGACACATAAAGTACAGTTAATTGCAAAGATCGATCCACTCAAATATTTACTCAACAAAGCAACATTGACAGGACGCTTGGCCAAATGGGTGATAATTCTAAATGAATTTGACATCGAGTATGTGGATCGTAAAGCTATCAAAGGTCAAGTTATTGCAAATTAGTTGGCTGATGCACCACTCATAGGCGATCATCCCCTCATTTCCAATTTTCCAGATGAAGAGATATTCATGATCACAACAGCACAACCATGGAAACTATACTTTGATGGTTCATAAACTAGGCATGGCTCGGGGGCACGCATTCTATTTATCACACCTCAAGGTGACAGCATCCCGAAATCTTACAGACTCACATTTCTATGCACCAACAACATAGCATAGTATGAGGCCTTGATCACATGACTCAGGCTAGTCATACAATGGAAATTACAAGAACTACAAGTATATGGCGACTCCCAACTGGTCATTCGACAAGCAACTAATGAATATCAGACTAAAGATGACAAACTCATGCCATACAAACAAATGGTGGACAAATTAAAGGCATCATTTACTACTATCACCTTTTAGTAGATACCAAGAGATCATAATCGAGTTGTTGACACTGTGGCTACCATTGCATCTCTCCTAGATCTTCCACAGAATTCAACACACTATGAGTTCTTAGTAGAACAACTTTGGATCCCCGCTTATGATATCCTCGAATCTGGGATGATATGTCGCCTTATCGGTTCTGAATCCCCATGGTACGGTGAGTTCTATACCTACCTCCGTGATCACACACTTCCTCCTAACCAATTGAATAACCAACGTAAAACCTTCATTCACCAAACCGCTCGATATACCATTATTGTTGAAACCCTATACCAACGCAATCTTGATGGTACTCTCCTTCGATGTCTGGAACAGGATGAGATAGCAAAGGCGTTGGAAGAGGTACATGAAGGAATTTGTGGAACTCGTGCAAGCAGTCCGTCACTAGCCAAGAAACTCCTGTGCACTGGATACTATTGTCCATCTATGGAAAAAGACTCCTACTACTTTGTCAGAAAGTGCAAGAAATGATAAGCTCATGGAGACCCGATACATGCATCGGCACAGGAATTGCAACCAATCACAACACCATGGCATTTTTGTCAATGGGGCTTTGACCTTGTGGGTAAAATCCATCCATCTTCATCCAACGGCCACAAATTTATTATTAACGCCACCGAATACTTCACAAAGTGGATCGAAGGTGTTCCACTTACCCAAGTCACCGGCAAGCAGATCGCCTTATTCATCCTCAATTACATCATCTGCAGGTATGGTGTACCCATGTCCATCATCACAGATAACGATCTTCCTTTCAAGAATCAGGATGTTCGTGAGCTCTGTGAGAAGTTTCACATCCAACACCGCTTTTCCACGCCCTATTACCCACAAGGCAATGGTTGGCCCAAAGCATCAAATAAAAACATATTAAGAATCCTTAAGAAGACAGTCAATGATGTCGGTCATGATTGGCACGTTCAATTGAATCCAGCACTATGGGCATATCGAACTAACATTCGAACCCCTACAGGCGCAACTCCCTACTCACTGGTCTATGGTGCAGAAGCTATCTTACCTATTGAGGTCGAGATACCATCACTATGGGTTTCCTTGCACAATCTTATTGATGATGAAGCATACAGAGTATCACGTCTCCAAGATTTAGAGCTACTTGATGAGAAGCGACAAGTTGCATTAAATCACCTCAAGGCCTATCAGCAGCACATGAGCAGAAGCTATAATCATCGAGTTAGACCTCGTACATTCGAGGTAGGTGATCTTGTTCTTCGAGAGAATCCTTGTAACCAACCAAACCGCGAACATCAGGGAAAGTTTGAATCAAATTGGCTGGGTCCATATGTTATCACTATTGTATTTGGGTCCAGGGCATATCAGTTGGCTACTTCAGAAGGAGAACCACTAGCAGATTCGATCAATAGCATGCACCTCAAACAGTTTTATACATAAGCTGCATAGAGCATCAGGCTCCCATACATACCGGCAAAAACAACAAAAACATTTAGAAAAAATGTCCTAAAGAAAATACAAAAAATCATAATAGTAAAGAAAAATCATGCATCCAAATGGTGAACAACCACTCTAGTGGCACCTTGGGTAAGTGCGATGGTGAAAACCTGGCAAACAGGCACCACTCGTAAAGGCTATGGCTCCATTGTCTTTCAGACTTGTTGCGATCACATTCACTACATTCACTCATCCATCTGTCCAAACCATGGCTCGTTATTGATTTGCAATTAAGGATAGTACTTCATGCGTCTTGCATCCCGCTTTTTCAAAGTCATGTCTAGAAACTGGGGGCAATGCCCTTAACCTGTTTGATGGAAGTGGATACTGCATTGTTTTGTGATTCACTGAGTTCTTCATTTCAAAACTGTCTCACAAAATCCAAAAACATTGGAAAATTGTCTCACAAAATCCAAAAACATTGAAAAAACAATCATCAAAATACCAAAAACATTGGAAAAACTATCTCACAAAATCCAAAAACATCAGAAAACATCAAAAATCAATCAAAAACATGACAACACCCTTGTACATATGTTTTTCAAAGAAGATACCAAACAAACACTGTGAAATACTCCAACGATGACCACCTATCAAATTGACCAAACAATTAACATCAACACTCAAACTGTCTTCAACAAGGATGCATCTTTCCTTACCAAAACAAAGACAAAATGACATTTTCTTTGACAAGAAAATTATGTTTAAGCTATCAAATAATTGGTTGATTTGTGGTTTATTTACTCATATCAGGTTCCTACAGCATTGTTTGTGTATCTTCGGTGCATTATTCCAATGAAGTACTAGGGCATGTCCTAATGGTGTCTACGTGGGAAGTTCACTAAGCTACGTGATCATAGGAAAAATACAGTCATAGATCACTACGGCTTGCTGACTACAGCGTATACCTCGACCATATGAGCAAGAAATATTACCCAGGATCCATATTATTTATTCTTTACATATGTTGTTTGCTTACAAGTACAATGCTCTTTCTTTGGTTCCTCCTACCTCATCCAAACTATAAGGTCCCTATGATATCCATAATGGAAAACTGCCTCTCCCTCTCCACTGAACTTGACCACCACCGCCACCTCCACCTCTGAATCCCTCTCCTCCCTCGTCTCTGTCCCCTATCCTCCTCTAAATCTGGAATTGGCTCTGCCAGATCTGATATCCGAGGAATCAGATTAGCCACCATATACTGCGTATACTCTTCTGACACCCCTGCATCTACCATCCTCAGCCGTATATCCCATGGTCTCGCTTGTAGCATCTGAAACTTTGCTAAAGCCTGATCATAAGGTAGTACTGGCCCCCATGCATACCTCTCTTGGACCACCCTGGCATACTCTCTCGATCCCCTAGGCAATCCCTGTCGTCGTCCAAACTATCTCAAAACTCTGTCAGGCAACTGTCTCTCCACATGATAGGTTGTCCTCCCAATGAGGAATCGAGTCATGAGCACATACGGCAACGCCTCCGCATCATCCTCCCAGGGCTCACACTCAATATACGGTCTCCAGATCACTGCATCCAGATCATCCAGTACCTGCCGCCACCACTCTAACTTCCCCAGGTGGGGCTGACTCATCATACCACTATACATATATACATATGGCTGGTTGACTGCCTGAAATCTCAGACTAACTAGTCGGGTAACTAGTAGGTTCTCCCATGCCCAAATATGCAGCAGTGTGACTCCCACTGCCAAAGAACCCCTCCCTCGGTATACTACCTCATGAAGCTCCTGATATAAGTACGCCAGCACGCACGGTCCCCATGCAAACTGGGTCCCCTCTGTCGTCATCTGCTCAATCACCTGACCCCAACCAACAGAAAGTCCATGTGATCGTCGATCTGGGCACAGTAGTCCCCCCATAATCCCTGATAGCACTGCTGGTAATGGCTCGTACAAAGCAGCTATATCCTCTCAGGCTATCGAACCATCATTAATAAAGACGTCCTCATCAAAAAATCTATGCACCGCTAGGGTCCCCCCACGCTCTATCATACGTCACCAACTCACCTCAAATGGGAATATGCAGAATGCGCCATACATCCTCCAATGTCACAGTCATCTCCCCCTGCGCCAAGTGAAACGTGCATGTCTCACTATGCCAGCACTCTGTCAATGTTGTAATCAAACCGTGATTCATTTGAATCACAGACATATACATCATATCGTACAGGCCAGTTGCTGCAATACAATCCACCTCGGCCTCAATCAACCGATCGCGCAGCCCCTGTGTGGCAGGATGTCTCTCGTGCAACTATAAGACGTGAAGATCCTCTACACAAGTGCATCAACCATCATCATCAGTTGTTTTGTTTCAAACTTTCTTAAGTTTAAACCTAGACTATCAATAGATACTTTGATCAAGTATTTTCGGGTCTCAACAGGTAAGCAATCATGGCACACCTAGACTTCAATAGGCATTTAGCCTAATGACCTAAGTCTCATCAGGGCTGCTATGGTTCAAAACAACTCTCACCTTCATCTCTCCATCCATCCATCATTGGCATCAGGAGATTTTTGTTCACACAAACTAGGGCATCTATTTTCTTGCACAAAAGAACTATCTTGCAAACAAAAGTGCTATCTCCTAACAATAGCACTAATACCCTAACAAAAGCGCTTAATCAACTATGCAAAAGTGCTACATTAGCTATGCAATAGCACTACTTAACAGCAATAGTGCTCAATTAACTACTCAATAGCGCTAAACAAACAATAGCGCTCAAACACCTAGGCAATAGCGCTAATCGTTACAGAAGCGCTAAAACGACTACACAATAGCGTCATTGTGGCACAATAGCGCTAATTCAATTGACAAAAGCACCAAAACAAAGTTCTAGCGCTATTGTCTCAACTCAACTTGGACCTAGCTAAAAACACATCAAAAATGCATAAAATTCAAAAATTCAAATTCACATACTGCGGGTCCATAGTCGTCTGGCCGCTGGAATCGACGCTCGCTCTAATCGATGCTTTGCTATGGGAACCAGCATCCTAACTGCTCCTTGCTCTTCCAGAAAGTCACTATCAAAGCTAAAATTTCACTATAGTTGCGAATACAAATGCGCCTATTTTCACCCCTTTCTCCCCATATAAACCCTTCGCTGTACCCCTAATTTTTCCCCGCTCACCGTCGTGGTCCCCGTGAACTTCCCGAGCCTCCCATTTCTCCATTTTATCTCCGATTTCTTCTATTTTTCACCAGCATTGCTAAATTCTTCTCTTCTATCACCCTGTCAATTTTCATTCTTTTTCGAGAGATTGCCCAATTTTTTGAAATTTTTTGGCCCATCTCTCGAGGGAGCATGCCACCTATTAAATTAACATTTTATGGGGCATTTCGTCACACCTATTTTTTTCTTTCTTTGAAACGACACAATAAACCGCACTGTCTCAAAGAGGGGCAAATGTAGTCACATAAATCTATCCATTTTAATTAAATGAATATTTGTTATTTATTTGATTAAAAACCCACTAGCCATCAGTTAATTAAATTAATATTTAATTAATTCATCTTCAAACATTCTCCTATTAATTAAATAAATTATTCAATTTATTTTAATTCATTCATTCAACCAAATTCACAAATCAATTAAATGAATAAATCATATTTATTCCATTTAATCCTCTTTTCCTCTTTTAAATAAATTAAATAAAACATTTATTTAAATCATTTATCCCCCCACTTGCATTTTCCTACAAATGCAACTTGCACACATTTATTGAAATAAATTAATTTAATTTTAATTAAAAACCCTATTTTCCCTCACCCACCAAATCCACTTGCACTCCTAAACCCCCTTCTAGATTCTTCTAAACCCTTCCTAATTAACCTAATCCATCCCCTAATTATTGTCACATTCCTAAGCAACTTGGAGTCACTTCTTAAAGACTTCAAAGTCTTTGAAAAGCATTTAATGCTTTGTGTGTTCAACAATTTAACCTCTAAAAGTCTTCCAAACCACTTATGGCTCTTACATGACCATTAATGGCTCTTACATAACCATTTATGGTTAATTCAACTTGCATTCATGTGTCTCCTCAAGCATTTATTGTTTTGACCATGGTTATCCTTTTTGCCTTTGCACAAGAGTTTATCCATTGGATTAAAGCTTTATTCTTTGAATAAAGAATTTATTCATTCAACCTAACCTTGACCTTAACTCCCAAGTTAACTTTCAGGTCATGTCAAGCATTTAATGCTTATTCCCTCTCCTCTCAACCTATCCCACATTGACACTTGTCATCCTGGGATTGGGTTGAAAGCCATCGCATGGATTGAATATCATTCAATCCTGACCCTTATTGAGATTACTCAATCTCAACCATCTATTGCTTCATTTTTCCTATAAATAGAGCCCATTTCTTCATAATCCAGATCCTGGAAACTTGTATGCATCTAAGTTATAGAGAATTTTAGAGAGAATTTACCATAAATCATTAATATCTTGTTATTTTGGCCTAAAATAAATCATTTTAGCATCATAGCATCTAATATTAGCTTTTGTTCACATTTGCATAGCATTTTAGAGTAAACATTTCAATCTTGAACCTCCATAAGCATCCATAGTGCAAAAAGCTACTGAGAGCTACACTAGTTTGGAACTTGGAGAGGAGAGGAACAAAGGAGAAGGAGTTAAGAACATGTTAGAAGGCATTTGGAGATGTCTCATTATATTTACTTTCCTAGTTAAATATTTCTTCATGTTTTTGGTGTCTCTTTTATTATGCCTGCTTAGATTAGTTTTTGGTTGACTAACACTAACAATTTCTTGTGTTTTTGTGTGTTATACGACCATAGGTTCTAGTCTAACCTTCCCCCATTTCGCAGAGCATCACTAGATATAGATATAAATTTCATAAATTTATAATTAAGTTCTATAACTGCTCCAATTTTTATAAAATCTAGATAAAGATATAAATTTAATAAATTTTAGAGATTATTTTATTAGCATGTTCGTGAAGTTGAATTTTGTGTATAGTTTACTTTTATTTTTATTTGTTTTGTTCATTCGATGCTAAATGTATTTTTGCATCCTTGCATCATACATTTCATCTTTAGGTTTAAAATTTTGTGTGTATACCAAACTAGTAATGATAGCATAATTTTATTTTATTGTCTTAGATTTGGATTTATTTTTTCTTAGTTTTGCTTTCTTTAGTCTACTCACTTTTTTATTTAAGAAAGAATCAAAAGTAAAGTAAGAAGAATATTTTTAGAAACCACGTCTTTTGCATTTGATACATGCATAATAACTACTTCGGGAGGTTTTTGCATTATTCTCGTGATGATTATGAAATCCTTTGTGCACTGAAAGTCAGATACATCTAGGATACATGTTGATTCCTTCAAGTCTTGATATTGTTTTGTACATATAGGAACCAACCATGGTTCTCATTCTCTTTGGCACAATCAGAACTTATATTGGGCGATCTTCTATACTGAAAGGGTGTTTCAAAGTTCTGATTGCTAGATGGCTTACCATATTTGGAGTGGAATTTATTTGTAGATAATTACAAACATTTGAGCCAATCCATCCATGTTTTTGCCATGCAGAAGGGTTTGTGTGCCTTCATATTCATGTTTAAGTCTGCTATGGCAATGGCTATTTGCTAACACAATTTTCTATCTGTGTATTTGAAGGGCTTTTCAAATTAAAAAAACTTCTAAAATGTAAATGTAACTTATACAATGAATGTATTGACTTTTTATGAATGTTTAATAAATTGTTAATGATAATATATATTTGTTATCTTCTTACATTTTTTTATGTAAATCTATTTTAATTTATTCTTATAAATTTTATAATTGATTTATAGGTCATATTTAGTCAAATCAAATGGTATTTCTTTAAATATTTATGAAATTAAATATTATTAGTTTGCATGTAAGAAAGAAAGAAAAAAAAATACAATAAAAAGTTTACTTTGAATGAAGATTTAGAATATGAAATTATTTTTAATGGAAATAAAAGATTAGAATGTTTTTTTCAAATTATATAGTTACATCATAATCAATTTTGATTTATTAAATATTTTGTAATGTAAATAATAGATTTAACTCAATCTTACTCATTGAAAAATTAGAATGAAGTTTCACTTTAGAATATAACTTATTTCCATACAAAAAAGTTAAAAATAAAATAGAAAGTTCGTTTTAAATGTAGATTTTAGTTTTTAACTCATACAAAATTATAATTAAAGTGATTGTTGATTTTAAAAGGAAATATTAAAATGTTGCTTTTAAATCAAGGTTTAATTGAATTTATTAGTTGCATATATATATATATATATATATATATATATATATATATATATATATATATATATATATATATATATATATATATATATATATATATATATATATATATATATATATATATATTTTAAAAGTTGCTTTTAAATCTAGATTTAGAAATATAATTTTTTTTTTTAAATTCCATTTAAAAATAATAATAATAGGAAGCTGCTTTTTAATTTAGATTTTAATTTTAACTTATTTTAAAATTATAATTAGTAATTGTTTGTTTATTTTTAAATCAAAATTATAATTATCATATTTTTAACTATTTAAAAATAAATAATATTATTTTATGAATTTTAAAAATTAAAATTTATTTTAATTATATAATAATATTTACATTTTGAAAATATTGTAGTGATTTTTTTGTTTATTTATTATATGATTATTTACTCAAATACAACCTAACTTAACCCAAAAAATGCAAAAGTATACAAACCTATTAAATTTTAATTAGAAGATGCATTTCACTTATTAAAAATATTAAATAAGAAGCTCCCTTATGTAAAATAATATGCTTTATTTTATGTATAGATTTTAATTCTTAATTTATTATAATATTAAAATGGTTTAATTATTTTAAAATTAATAAAATAAAACTAAATGAACCTTAAACCAAATTATGGAGGCATTTTATAATGATTATATTAAAATCAATATCAAACACTAATACTAAACCAAATTAAATGTCAATTATAAAACTAACTTCTAAACCAAATTGAACCCTAACACTAAATCAAAACATTTTTTTTGTCTAGAACACTAAACCCAATTGAAACCTAACCCTAAACCAAAGTGAATCCAAAACAAAACAAATCAAATCAAACGTCAACTCTAAAATTAAACCAAATATTAGAAACCTAACCTTAATTTAAAATTCAACCCTAACCCTAAATAAAATTCAACCTAACCTTAATTATAAACAAAATCATTTCCCAACCCCATAGGAAATTCAAACCCTAACCCAAAATAAAATTTGAACTAACCCTAATTGTAAACAGAATTGTACCCTAACCTTAACTCTAACCCTTATCAAATCAAATTTAACAATCTAGCACAAAAACAATTTGAATCTTAGCCCTATACCAAATTGTATGTTAATCCTAAAATTAAACTAAATGCAACACTAACCCTCACCATACTTAGTCAAATTATACCCTAAACCAAATTCAAAATTTCCCCCAAACCCTAAATCAAATCAAACATTAACTCTAAACAAATTTAACTATAACCCAAACATTAAATAAAATTGAATGTTGACTATAAAGCTAATTAAACCTTAAGTTAAATTGAAGCATAAACCTATATCGAAGTCAACCCTAACCTTATGTTAAATTCAACCCAAATATTTAACAAAATTATAATCTTAATCCTAACTCTGAACCAAATTAAACACTAACACTAAACTAAAGTGAAGCCTAACCCTAAACAAAATGTACGTAGATCCTAAACTAAATCAAATTGTAACCATATCCCACAAAATTCAACTCCAACCCTATGTCTTACTGAACTTTCACCATAACCCTATTTAACCACTTCTAATTGAAATGAGATCACTAATAATTTTCTATAGATTTTCCTTTAAAAGAATAATTTTTTTTTCTTTGAGTACACATTAGTTAGTTATTCATTATACTGTTCAATTAATGGTAATTGCTTTAAAAATAGATTATTAGCTAATTTTGTTGAACTTTAAAATTATACTTTCTAATCAAATTGGGGCATGCACAGAGATATTATCTTTAATTTTATATAATTTGATAAAATATAATTTCAATTCAATTTAAAATTTTAAGTTTGATGGCTATATTCAATAAATTTTTATAAATGAAAATATTTTTTCTTTAAAACAAAATAAATTAATGCTAATTAGGGTTAGAGTTAAGATCAAAGGTTAGATTATGAAAAATGCTCTGCAAATGCCGTCAACCAACAATGGCGGTTCTGGTGGGAGAAGTCAGAACCCGGAGGAGATTTGCATAGACGTCTCAAAGGATCTGGAAGAGGATGTAGCACTCTGGGAGAAGCATGCAGTTATTGCCAGAATAATCGGTTTAAATTGGTCAAGAAAGGATATCAAAAAATGGGTAGAATGCAATTGGGGGAGGCGGACAGTCGCCAAATTTATCCCCAAGGGTTTTTTTGTGGTTCAGTTAGAGGAGGATAAGGATAGAGATCAAGTCCTCAACCAAGAGAACTAGTTTGTGAATGATCATGCAGTCTATCTGCAACCATGGTCTCCGAACATCAACCCCTTACCATTGGTCGTCTATTCTACACCAATTTGGATTCATTTATATAATCTTCCCATTGAATATTGGAGCAAGAATGTCTTAGAGAAGATTGGCAGGACCCTAGGGACCCTGTTGGAAGTAGACTTTGATGACGAGGCAAACCTCTATAAGATTGCCCATCTGAGGATCATTGCAGTCAAAAGATTACCAGCAGCCTTGACTCTTATAACAGCAAGCAGAGAATGGCGACAACAAGTGGAAATAGAAAAAGAAATCAAGCAATGTCCCAGATGCGGGAGCAAATTCCATGGATAGGAGGCCTGCAAGATGTTTGTGAGGAAGGCCAAGAAAGTAGTTAGAAAACAACCCCAAGTTTGGAGGCACAAGACAAATATAAAAAATGGTTACAGACCAAGAAGGCAAAAGACCTGAAGAGGAAGGGCAGACTCTAAACCAAGATCAAAACCTTTCAACTTCCCCAGTTTCAACACCATGTCTACTGAGAGCGAATGATGAAGAAGAAAAGGTATTGGTCCTAGGGGACTGCGGCGATGGGTTGTATTTGAACAATGGAGCATTAGGGGAAACAGATGATCACCCGAATATTAATCCTTCGTGCAGAGGCTTATCTAATACTGAATTTGAATTTGAAAAAGGCTCAGAGGATAGTTTTTTACAAGATGATGAATTGGATAACATTGATCCAAGGTGCATCAGTCAGTCAGCTAATGCCCTATTGGGGAAGGCCAAAGGACTTAGAGGTAGAAGGAGTAATAGACATAAAAGAGAAGACAGAGCTGGGGAAAAAGGAGTTATCAACGTACTAGAATTTATGAAGAAAGCCAAGGGAGATAGGTTCTCCCTTGGCAAAAGATGAAAATCATTTCTTGGAATGTCAGGGGCTTGACGGCCCTTGACAAGAAACGCTTGGTCAAGAGGCTTTTGTCTATTCACAACCCTGATGTTTTACTTCTACAAGAGACCAAGCTTGGTGGAGAAAAGACTGGGCAATTTATCAATTCATGCTCCAAATGGGATGGGGTTCTCCAAGATGCAAGAGGATCTTCAGGGGGGTTAGGAATGGTGTGGAATCCGGCAAAGGTTGAGGTGACTCCTATTGCCTCCCATGTGAATTGGATGGCATGTGAGATCAAAGGTATTGGCACTGATTTACGGTTCCCAATTTTTAATGTTTATGGACCGACGAAGACTGAAGATAAACTGAAAGTTTGGAAAGAAATTACAATTCAAGCAAACATTGGTGGAGCAGATAGAGCTATCATAGCAGGGGATTTCAATGCTTTGCTGGACATAGATGAAAAAGAAGGAGGGCTCAAAAAATGATCAAAAGTTATGAAGGATTTCAGAGAATTCATAGAACAAAATAAGCTTATTGACATCATAACGAAAAAATGGTAAATTCACCTGGACAAACAGAAGGCTAAATTTCTCTAAAATATCAGAAAGATTGGATCAGATTTTTGTTGGAGAATGGTGGTGGTCTGGAGATAGGGAATTGGAAACATGTATTGTCCCTCAATGCGGCTCAGACCATTTACCAATCTCGTTGTCAATCGGCAAGGAGAGCCACAAACATAGAGGATACTTCAAATTCCTTAGTATTTGGTGGAGTGACCCTGGCTTCATAGACATGCTCAGAGAATGGTGGTTGGAAGGGAACAACATCGTAGGCACTCTGAGCTTCAGACTTGTCAAGAGACTACATTGTTTAAAACACAAGATCAAGATATGGAATAAATTGTCCTTCAAAAATATCTTCTCAGAAAAATTGAGGTTAGAGGAAGAGCTCGAAGCACTTAACCAAATGGTGATGATGGTTGGGATGACCAAAGAAGAGTATCTGCTTGAAAATGAGTTGAAACAGGAATACAATGAAGTACTCAAAAGAGAAGAGATCTATTGGAGGGACAAATCGAGAGAGCTATGGATCTCAGAAGGGGATTGCAATACTAAATTTTTCCATGCTTCCTCCAAAGCCTCGAGAATTCACAACAAGATCATTGCCATCAAAGATGAAAAAGGACAATGGTAGATGGATGATGAGGATATTCAGAGAACAGCCCTTCAGCACTTCCAAAGACTACTAGGGTATACTGAAAGGGGAGGTGTGGAATTTGAAGACCTGGTTGATGCAAACACTAGACATAATCTCTTGTCCAACACAGATAAGGTTCTACTGACAGCACCCTTCACAATGGAGGAAGTCAAGACTGTGACGTTTGGTCTGCACCCAAATAAAGCCCCTGGCCCGGATGGGTTGACTACAGACTTGTTTCAAAACTACTGGGAATTTATGGGGAAAGACATTTGGCTAGTGGTAGAAGAATTTAGGAAAAAACACAAGTTTGTTAAAGAACTCAATCATACCATGATAGTGTTAATTCCAAAGAAAGAGAATTGTGATTCCATGATGGACTTCAGGCCCATTTTGTTATGCAACACAATATATAAAATCATCTTGAAATGTATGGCTAATAGGATCAAGATTATAATGCCCAAACTAATTTCCGAGAACCAAAACGGCTTCACTCCAAGTAGAGAATTAGCGGACAACATCATACTGGCAGCAGAGGTTCTGCACTCCATGCAGAAAGGCAAACTAAAAGGTATGGCCATTAAACTAGATGTTGCAAAAGCCTATGATAAGGTACTTTGGGATTTCCTAGTGTGTGTCCTTAACAAAATTGGTTTCCCGAAAGACTGGATTGAATGCATCCAGTTTTGCTTCTCTTCGGTTAGCTTTTCTTTGTTGGTAAATGGAGCGGTGTGTGGTTTCTTTGAGGCCACCAATGGATTGTGACAAGGGGATCCTCTTTCCCCTTCATTGTTCATTCTAATGGCAGAGGTACTAGGTAATCTCGTCAAAAGGAGAAACAAAGAAGGGCTATGGAAAGGCATTAGGGTGCATGAAAACTTAGAAACCATCACGCATTCGTAATTTGCGGATGATACAATTTTGTTTGGTGAAACATCTTTGCAAGAAGCAGGGGATATCAAGAATGTCTTGGATATATATAGTCATGCTTTGGGGTAGGAGATGAACAGGGATAAATCGCAAATCTATTTCTTCAATACCAGCAAGTCCCTTCAAACCAAGATTGCTAGTCTGTTGGGCTTCAAGATAGGGATTCTACCCATCAAATATTTAGGGGTAAGAATTGGCTCTAGTTGCAGACAGAGCCACATTTGGGAGGATGTGTTGCACTCATGCCAACAGAAAGTAGAAAATTGGAAAAATAGGTGGCTCATGCAAGCAGGAAGGTTAACAATGATTAGAGAAGTACTCTCGACCATTCCAATCTACAGTATGTCCTGCTTCAAGATACTGCATGATGTTGGGAAGAAGATGGATGGGTTGCTTAAGAAATTTATTTGGGAAGGTGCCAAAGACCATAGGAAGATCCCTTTAATCAACTGGGATACAATGTGCCTGCTAAAGGATGAAGGTGGTGCTGGTCTAAGAAAGATGGAGCTTCAGAACCGTGCATTGGGAGCAAAATTAACATGGAAAATGTATGAACAACCAAACAAGCTATGGTGCAGAATTTTTAGGAAGAAATATTTGGATATGGAAAATCCGAATAGGATCCTTACCATTGCAGATGCAGTAAGAGGCTCCTCGACATGGAAATTATTGTGGGATTGTAGGAGCATAATCACTGATCACTTATATTGGCATATAGGCAATGGTCAGATGGCCATGTTTTGGCGAGATTCATGGGAAGGCGAACAAGTACTTGGTGATTTTTTTGTCGAACAGGATTGGGTTAAAGAGGTCGAAAGAAAAATTGGTATATTTGTTAAAGATTATGTCAGTGGTAGCTCAGACATTGGAGGGAGCCTGGGATGGAAATCAATTGATATTGGAGATAGTAGGTTGTGCTTGAAGTTGGCAGAGTTACTTAAAATTAGATGCATCATGCAGTCAGAACAAGAGGACACCATTTTCTGGTGTGCTTCCAAGTCAGGCAAATACAGTGTAAAATTGGGATATGAGATCCAACATCAAAGAGTGAGGGAAAACAATTGGCCTTATTATCTCTGTTGGAACAACATCAGACTCCCTAAAGCTAGAGCTTTCTTATGGATTGCCCTTCATGGCAAAATTCTGACTAGTGACGGACTTAAGCTTATTGGGATCGCAGGACCAAGCTGGTGCGTCATGTGCAAAAGGAATGAAGAATCAGCCAATCATTTACTGTTTTGGTGTCCCTTTGCTGAAGTGTGTTGGGAGTGGCTTATGAATAAGCTACAATTTATTACAGTTAGAAATGAATCACTCAAGGACTTCCTAGTGGCATGGCCGAAAACTACCCAATCGAAGTGGAGTGGTTTGTGGCAGATCACCCCTGCTATATTATCATGGCATATCTGGAAAGGGAGAAACAAGAGGATCTTTAGGGAAACATCACTCTCGGTGGAGGAGGTGATTTTCAAAATCAAGGAGGCAATTGAAGAAGTGATCAATGGAAAACCCCCCAAAGTAAAATCACTCAGGTACGGCAACTAGGATAGGGACATGGAAAGTAATTGGTCACTCAAAGATTGGGGGTTGGGGGTTATCCCTACCCCCAAAATTAATAGGAAGTTAATTAGATGGGCTCCTCCGCAAGGTGATTGGATCAAACTTAATTTTGATGGAGCCTGTAGAGGGAACCCTGGACCAGCAGGAATTGGAGCGATCATCAGAAATTCCTCAGGGATATTACTAGGAGGGCTATATGGGAGCTTGGGACTAGCCACAAACAATGAAGCAGAAATCAGGGCATTGGCGGCAGGATTGGACTTATTTGTACAAAGAGGGCTAGACAAAATATGTTTCAAAGGAGACTCACAAATTATAATCAATGGGGTTACCAAGTCTAACTTCTCGAATTGGAAACTCGGCAAGTGGGTACCTCATATCAATAAGGCTCTAGAATCCATCAACTCATTTGAATTCAAACACACATATAGAGAAGGGAATAAGGTGGCAGACCTCCTAGCCAACATGGGAATTGAGAAGAATATTGGTACAATTATCTTCGATAATGAAGATACAGATACAGTAGTATTGAACACTATATTGAGTGAGAGACCAGGAAGGCAGCGTACGGGGATTGGATAGATTTGGTTTATAATAGCCTTACACGAGCCAAAGCATAGGTGGCAAGGTGGTATGATTAGAACGTAAAGCATCGGCTCTGTGGTTCCTCGAGGATCTCAACTTTTAGAGATTGGCGGCGAAGGGTACAGGCTAGCCATTATCTTGGCAAAAATCCAGAAGTTGCAAGCTATAGATCAGAAGGTGGAGTTCACATGCTTGATTTGGCAATAAGATCTGGAAGGTTCCATTGGTTTTAAAATGGAGGGAAAAGAGGGAGCTAGCAACAGGTTTAGTGAAAATGCAGCCATTTATAGGTCTGAGTTGTGTTAATTGTGGGCACAGTCTGGAGCGACAATGTCTCAATCTATTCATCCTAGAGGAAGAAATCTGCGGGGCAATCATCTCTTTGGTGGACTGTTCTTTGAACTTGGAGCAGCATTGGTGTGATGGGCTAGTATATGGAGCAGTAATCACTCCCATTGTAGACATCCTAGAGTCGCGGGTGGAAGGTGTTGGCTTGATGTAGGGCTTTGTCAACCCAGTAAACATACATGTTGTTGTGGATGCCATTTTTGAGCTTAGGGAAGGAACTAGGGAGAGTATCTTAAGACTGTATTTCAACCCTGCAGAGAGTTCTTCTTCTACTTTAGATTCAGAGGACTCATCGAAGAACAGTCATGAGGAATCAGAAGAAGAAGGCACCGAAGGGGCAGAAGCTGAGAATGAGGAGGGAGAAGATGCAGATGAGGCAGAGGACGAGGTTGTGACAGGCATGATAGAATCAGAGCATGATGAGGGCGATGTGGATCCTGCAGAGGAGGCTCGCGGAGAAGATCAGAGAAGGAGAGCTCGGTTCGCAAGAGAGGAGAGCTCGGTTCGCAAGAGAGGCATGGCACACATTCAAAGCAGGAGTGTTGAGCGGTAACCTCGACAACTTCAGGACGCTTCTGGAATCAGAGGATTGGTGGATTTTCGAGGGTTCTACTGATAATCTCGTTAGCATTGGGGAGGCAGTATTGGTCATCCTCCACTTTATTAGACAAAGCTAGATTTAGGAGTTGTGTTTGTAGGTAGGATAGACTAGGTTGGCATGTAGATTTAATCTCTTTCTAGGCATAGAGCATAATGTACCTAAACTTCAGCTTCCCTTGGTGAAGGGTTTTTGTTTGTGTAATACGTTTGTACTCAGTTTTTATATTAATATAGGGTGCTATCCCCACAGCTGATAGCACTTACCATTAAAAAAAAAAAAAAAGATCAAAGGTTAGATTTTAATTAAGGTTACCTTATAATTATTAGGGTTAATAATATTAGCACCATATTTAACCTATTAAAATTAGAATATATAGATAGTTTAAATCAGAATTAGGGTTAGTGATAAGGTTGGGATAGATAAAACTAGAGTTGTGGCCTCAATCATAATGTTATATCCCCAATTCTAATACTAACTTCAACCCTCATTATTTTAAAGTCTTGCATGTGTTGGGTTATAATTAGAGTTTGAGTTAAATTAGGGCTAGGGTTTATGTTAGAGATAGGGTTTAATTAGGGGTTTTGATTAAGGTTATGGTTAGTGTTGAGTTAGTGTTAGGGTTCTAGGATAAATATTGAGGTCAAGGTATAAGGTTGTGGTTGGGGTTGGCATTTAATTAGGGTTAGGGTCATAGTTTATTAGGGCTAGGATTAAGATTCTAAGAGAAAGCTTAGGTCAGGGTCAATTTTTGGTTTGGGGTTGATGTGATGGTTCATTTAGAGTTAAGGTTAAAGTTAGGATTCAATTAGGGTTATGGTTAGCAATACATTTGTTAAACTTGTTATAATCAATGCCTTACATCATTAGGTTAGGGTTAGGATTAGTGTTAAAGTTATAAAATAAACTTTGGTATCAAGGTTACAATTAGCATTAAGGTTGCACTAGAGTTTAGGTTCAAGTTTAATTAAGATTAAAACTAGAATAGGAATTGCCATTACAATTAGGGTTAATTTTATGGTTAATGTTAGGTTAGAATAGTATTAAATAGTATTAGGTATCAATTAGGATTATAGAAGAAATATTTGACTTAGGGTTGGGGTTAGGGTTAGGGTTATATTACGAGGTTGCTATTAGATTAGGGTTACGGTTAAGATTAGGATTCAATAAAGATTAAGGTTAATGTTAGATTAGGATTCAATAAGGGAAAAGTATTTTATTTATGATAATGTTTGAATTATGGTTATGGTTGGGATTTAATTTGGGCTATAGCTAAAATTAGAGTTAGGGTTAAATTGAAGTTAGTATTAATTTCAAGCTGGGGTTTAAACAATGTTAGCATTAGGTTAAATTGGGATTAGATTCAATGTTGGACTAGGGTTAAAGCTAGGGTTAGAATAAGAATTAGAGATAGGATTTCGATTATGGTTAAATTAGGATGAGGTTTCAATGGGTGAGGGATAAGATTAATGTTAGTGTTCAACTTGAATTGTAGCTTAATAAGTGTTAAAGTTAGGATTCATTTAAATTAGGATTTACATTCAATTAAGGTTATCAATATAACTTATTTATGGTTAGGGTTTAATTAGTGTTAGAGTTAGGGATATGATTCAATTAAGTTAGTACTTAGTTAGGGTTAGGGTAAAATTATGATTAGGGTTCAAAAAGAGTTGATGTTATAGTTCAATTATGGTTAAGGTTAGAATTAAAATTAGAATTAGAAATAAGAGCTTCAATTATGGTTAGGATTCAATCAAGGTTTTAGTAAAAATCTTCAAGTTAGGGTTAGGGTTCAAATAAGGTTAGGATTAAGTTTTAATTATGATTATGGTTTGAATATTATTAGGGTAGTAAGGCTAGAGCTAGGGTTAATGTTAGATTAGGGATTAGTAAGAGTTAGGGCTAGAGCTCAAGTAAGGTAAAATTATGGTTATAAGAAAAATATGTGACTTAGGGTTAATATATGGTTAGGGTTCAAATAGGATTAGTGTCTAGATTAAATTGCTAGGGTAAGATTTAATATTAGATAAGGATTAAGGTTAGGGTTATACTTAGAATTGGATATATGATTAGGGTTAGGTTTCAATATATATCACATTTATTAAATCTAATATTTATATATAAGTAGATCATGGTTAATCAAATGTCAAATATTTGTATTTTGAATTTTCCTTCAAGTTGGCTAAGTAATTTATTAAATCATTTTAATGTCAATTTTATTACAATCAACTCTTTACTATTATTTGTGAATGCTAAATATTTAAAAATTTGATCTCTCGACATACTTTACTTGGATTTTTTTAAATACAGGCATGCTAGTTTTATTTCTTTTTCATGTTAATTATATTTTGCTTCCACCTTCCTCTTAAGTACCACTCACTGAGTTTAAATCATCAATCAATTAAAGATATTATAGAGAGATACTTTAGTAAATCCATAGTCATAATGTACATCAAGTCTAGAGCTAAGTACTCAATTTCATTTTTTGAAATTTTGAGAATTCAATTTTTAGAATGTCGATCTATCCTAAATTCCCATCACAAAGATTAATTAATCTATCCCAAAAATATATGTTAAGAAGTATTTTAATTTCTTATAAATAATTTAGTTGAATTATATGCCTTTATTAATTCAAAGTTACTTTAAATCTTTGAACAAATGTGAATTTGATGACTTTGTTTATCCTTTTAGATAATAATAATAATAATAGTTATAAACTCTTATATTCAAGCAAGCTTCAACCATTAAATTAATATATGTAGCAACACTTCAGACTAAATTAATATTCAAGGTTTGGGCTATTTCAACTTAGGTCAATATATTATAAATGACCATTTTGTATTTTAGAGGGAATATGAAATTTAATTGTTTTAGTAGTTATACTTTTTTTAATAAATTTTGTAATCATCAAATTAATTACATGATAGTTAGAATTTAAATTTTAAAAAGCAAGCTTATTATCCTCTTAAAATAATTATATATATGGGTAAGTGCACAAAGATGGGGGACCAAAAAGGGGTCTTAAGATGCCACTTTTTTCTGAAATCAACAAAGTCTTAACTTCGACGAGAAATTGAAGATAAGTACACTCAAAATTTGAAGATGCAACAAGAACAAAAGTTGAAGTGTTTTGAATCTACTTTCTAAACTACTAATTTGTTTTGAAAACAGAGAAATTTAAGGGTTTCAAAAAGGGGAACCACATTTATTGGTCTTGTTTTTTCAAAAAAAAATAACATAGCATGAATTGTGGTGTCCTAAATCCGTCAATGTTTTTTTAGAATTTTGCAAATTGCTCTGGTGAGAAAGTAGCTAACACATTGAAGTTTATGCCAAAAAAATTCGGCTAATTTTATATTAATATTTGAAATTTTACAAACTTCTGAACTGAACACATCCTAAAAAGCGGAAATTTGAGCGTGCTCCCCCCAAAAATTTGTGAAAACTAATCAAAAATCAGAATTTTTTTTTAAATTGTGTAGAATGGAGTCTAATTTCTAAAAATGTAATTTGTTTCAAAATTCGATAAACGAGCAAAAATCTATGACCAAAAAATGACATGTTGGTTTTTGACAAAAACGGACACACTAACAAACAAAATTATGGATGAAGAACTTAACATTATCAAAATTTGAAAACAATTATATGGTTGGATAGCTAAGACAAAGCTTGACGATTGTATGGTGTTTTTGTATTGCATTAAAATGCGTTCTATTTGCTAGAAAACACATCTCAGGCCTAAGAAATCCAATAATTTGGGTTGGATTCCCAAGGAAAATCCAAGCCTTTGGCTTGGTGTTTCCCAAGGTGACACTTTTGGCACACGCCATGGAAAAATAAATTGAAAATATATTTGCACGCCAAATATATTTCATAGCATTTTTCATGTATATGTCTTTTTCCTTTCTAATACTTAAATGTTATATTTTATGTATATATTGTTAGGATGTTTGAGAGTGGTTCCAAATCTCTAGGAGATATAATGTAGATTCTAGTTTTTAGAGTATTCATATAAATTTCAGACTTAGTCAAATTTCAGTAATTAGCATGCTCATATCAACATTATCTCCCAGGTCTCTTCTTTGCATTCCCCCTCTCTCTCTTAGGTCTCTCCCTCTCTACTTCCTTCCCTCTCAGGTATCTCTCCCTCTCTTTCCCATCTCCCTCACCCACTCTCTCTCTCTCTTTGGTCTATCCCTCTCTTTTTGTCTTTCACTTGGGGTCTCTCTTTCTCTCCCTCTCTCAATTATCTCTATCTCTCACTCTCTCCCCCTCTCTTAAGTGTCTCTCTCTCCCAGTAACTCCTTCCCCCCCCCCTCCCTTTCTCTTACTCTCTCAAGTCTCTCTTTATTTTCCTATATCTCTCTTTCTCTCTCTCTCCCTCCTTCTCCCTTTCTCTTTCTCTTAAGTATCTCTCCCTATCACTATTCTTCCTCCCTCCCCTCCTATATCTCCCTATATCTATTCTTCATCCCTATCCTCTAATATCTCCCTCTCTATCTCTATTCTTCCTTTCTCTCTCCCTCCCTCCCTTTCTTCTTCTCTCTCTCTCTCCCCCTCTTTCCCTCTTCCCCTCTCTCCCTTTCTCTTTCTTGAGCTTTCCTTCTCAAGTCTCTCCCTCCCACTCCCTTTCTCTTTTTATCACTCTCTTTATCTCCCTATCTCTATTCTTCCTCCCTCCTGTCCTAATGGGTCATATGTTGTCTTAAGGGGTCACATGGTGTTCTAACACATGTGTGGCCTTGTAGGAAACCATATTACCCCTTAGGACACCATATGACTCTAGAGAGGGAGGGAGGGGGAGGAGAGAGGGAGAGAATGGGAGAGAGATACACCTAAGAGAGGAGGAGAGTTAGATATAGAGATAGAGGCTGAGATGGAGAGACTTGAGAGAGAGAGAGAGAGAGAGATAGAGAGATAGAGAGAGAGAGAGAGAGAGAGACTTGAGAGAGAGAGAGAGAGAGAGAGATAATAGAGATAGGGGAGATAGAGAGTGAGAAAAATAGAAAGGGAGAGAGAGAGAGAGAGAGAGAGAGAGAGAGAGAGAGAGAGAGAGAGAGAGAGAGAGAGAGAGAGAGAGCGGTGGGGGGGGGGAATGCAAGTAAGGAGAGGGAGAGCCCAGAGAGAGAATGTCGATGCGAGCATGCTGATTACTGAAATTTATATGAGTACTCTAAAAACTAGAATTTGTATCATAAATCCTAGAGATCTAAAACCCCTCTCAAACATCCTGCCAATATATACATAAAATATAACTTAAACTTAAATGTTATATTTTATGTCTATTTTCTTAAAAAAAGAGTGAAAATGAAAGACAACTTGTGCTTTTCAAAATGAAGATTCAATTCTCAAAATGCAATGTCATTTGGCACTTGCCTTAGTTGGAACTCACAATATTTGGTGCATGCCAAATAGATTTGTCATGACCAAACCTATTTGGCACACGCCAAATAGGGTGCACGCCTTATTTGGCGTGTGCCAAAGGGCTTGATGGGGGCCAAAAAAAGTTTTTGGCATCTTTTTGGTCCCCCATCTTTGTGCACTTACCCATATACATGATTTAGATTAAGGATTTATATGATGCTTGATCATTACTATCATAAATCTATAAAAAATATTGAATTTATATTCACTATTAATGCATTTTGATAGGAAGAAGTTCTCAATTCATGGAAATGATATATAAATCTATATTTCAAGCACTTTTAATAATATAGAAACTAAATGAATTTTTAATTCTCTGAAAATGTTTGATATCTTTAAAATAATTGAATCAATAAAATTATAAAATAACTAAAAATAACAAAACAGTTGTTTTCACCTATCCAACCCCACATTCCTCCAATGACCAGTTTTATGAATTTATTTAGAATAAAATCCTACAACATAGTAGGAACTTCCTTTAGAATCAAATAGAATTCTCTTGAATGCAAAGAGGACACAACCAACTTAGTGAATCGTCTGAAATGATATAATCAAGAACAGGATAAGTTGGAGGCCCGAAAATTGTAATCCATTTTCCTTCGGGTGGCATCAACAAATCAACTGCTCTGATGAAACTTAATATGAACATTATCGTTTGATGCAGAGACACACCTTGGCCAACAAAATATGTAAAGTTGAAAAAGTGAAGACAAATATGAACCAAGTAGCATTACTCGCACAAAATCCACCAAAAAACATGTAAAAAGAAAAATTGGAATCCTTGATCTATCCAATGATGAAGTAAGCGATATATTTTGACACAATCAAAATGAAGCTGATTTCCATTAGCTTTTTAAGGGTAAGGAGGGTATTCTTGACCTCTTTGTCCAATTTTCTACAAAATATGTTCAACGTCTTTGATTGAGGCATAAAAAACTTAAAGCTTTTAAAAAGACTTTCTCAAATTAATTAAAATTAAAAAAAAAATTATTTAACTAATTATAGAGATCAGATGAAAAATTATCCAATAAAATTATGATTGTTTTTAAATAAAAAAATCTATAAAACTAAAATATTCAAAATACTATTATTTAATTATGTAATTTTCTACTTATTTAACTATTATTCATCCAATCAATTATATTTTTCTAATTCGTTTGAATTTTATATACAGATAAAAATTTCATAATTTTAATTATATCTATTCAAATCATTTTCTTAATTTTATTTATAAATTCCTTCCACTTGCATAGTTTAATTATATTATTATATTATTATATTTTTACATTTCTATTAAACTCTTGGCTAAAGTAATATATCATTATATTATTACTAGTATACCTATTTTTAGAGAAATATAGGTAAAGTACACTGAAAGATATCATATTTTTTTATTATTATTCCACACAAAAATTATCATATTATTTTATTATAATTAAAATCTAAATTATTGATATATTATGATATTGTAATCAATATTAAATTATTATTAAGATATTATTATATTTTTATATTTCTATTAAACTCTTCACCAAAGCAAAAAAATATATTAAGACTAATTATTATTATATAATTATCATATCTTTATATTATTATTATAATATTAGATTGAAATAATTACAAAGTTAAGTATTAGTATGATGGAGATAGATAGAATTAATTAATAGTTAAACTCAAAGTGAGTGGTGGTTGAGAGGAGAAAATAAATAAGACATTTCTTTTCTTTTCATACATATAAGTGTCACAAACACGTCAAATTTAACGATTCTAGTTTTTATCAACACGTATTTGTGCATCCATTATGTGAGTGTAATACACGTACGACATTATTAGTACTTGTCATTTAGGATAGTACTATTGCAATGGGTTGCCATCGGTTTTTGTAAACTCGTTATAATTCAATTGTTTCTCCACCAATTAGAAGTTTGAATTTTTTGTTTTGATATTATTTTTTTAATTTTTATAAAGTCAAGCTTTAGGCAAATTTTTAGGTACGTTAAGATAATATTTAGTATGTTAAAAAAAATATTAAATTTATTTTACACATCGACCAAACAAATATTTATCAAATTATTTAGACTCTATCTAAATATTTTAAAGCTTTGTATAAATAGATAAACATATATATAATATAAAAAAACATAAATTAATAATATTATTTTAGTTGCCCTCATGCAATAAAATAATAATATAGTACTAATATTTATAATAATAAATTAATAAATAACAACATAATAATAATAAATATATAAAAAATTATACAATAATATTATAATATATTAAAAGTATAATAATTAAAAGAAAAAATTATAAGAATCATAATGTTTATCTATATGACTCTAACCCTAACTTAATTTTAAATCTAAGCATATCTCTAAATGAACCTTAACATATTTAACCTAAGTCTAACCTAACACCAACTTTAAACGTAATTCTAACTTTACCATAATCCAAACTTAATTTTTGAATTGTATTTAATATATCATACATTTATTCTTATATAATTATCATATATAATAATATAATAATTGAAATACAATATCAATAGTTTATTTTAGCAATCCATCACGGGCGCTCCGAGCGGAGGAGGAAACTGTTGGGCGGGAAAAAATTTTCCAAAAAATAATCAGCGAAGATCAGGTGTAGATCGACGTGTAGATCGATAGACAAGGTTAGGGCAGGTCAGTAGTCTCCATCAACACCCATTTCACATATCTAGGCAGAATGGGGGGCTTTTCAAGCAATATGGCAGAGGTCTTGTCAGAGCCCAAATTGTTAACCAATATGATCAAGCGAAGGCTCGGCAAGATATGCGGGGGTTGCCCTCCAAGTTTTATCATAGGTTCTCGAAGCCCAACTAGAAACCCTTCCTCCCCTGGCTGAACAAGGACAAACAACCTATTTTTGATATTTGCCAAGATGGCAGGCCCATAAGTCCATGATCTTTTGCCTCACGATATTTTTTAGGCTAGGCAGCAGGAGAACCAATTTGAGTTTCTCGAGAAGTTTTTCTTAGACAGAGACTTCCCAAGGTTCATTGCTTAACCTTTTTTAACATTATCCTGATCGAAAAGCGAAAGGATTCAAAGGCCCAACTCACTAAAGGAATCTCTTTCCAAATGACATCCCTTTGAGACCTCTCTTCGTACCAAAAGCTTTTAATCGTAAGCAGTCAGAGAGGAATTTTTTCCTCCTCAGCCATCATCAACATCATAGGGGCAACGATGGCAACAATCTTAATCGACCTTCAAAGAAAATTTGGCAACTTAAGAAGCCTTCAATGGAGCAGCAAGAAGATAAAACCAAGGCACACCAAATGGAAGAGAAAGAGGAGGAAGAGAGCATCAAGATACCTCTCCTAGACTCCATGTTAGAGCTCTAGATCCTGGTGTTGAGGAGCTATGCACTGATTGGTAAGTTCTGGTCCTATTCCCCCATCTCTGAGAATTTAAATCTATGGACTCTAAAGCATTCGTCGTGTATAGATCAAATCTTTTACAGTAATCAGGAATCGGGTTTTTTTATTGATACTTTTCACTCAAAATCTGATAGGGATAAAGCACATAAAAAAAGGAGGGTTTTATAAGGGGTATGGTTTATTCACTATGATATGGCACCCAAACTTTGATCCTAGGAGTGTCTTCATCAAATATGCCCCATTCTGGATTTCTTTCTTGGGCTTACCTCTTGAATATAGGGACTTAGACCTCATAGACATCTTTGCTAATAGATTGGGAATCTTTGTTAAATATGATCTTATCTCGTTTGAGAAACCCCAATTCCCTCCAAGGGTTTGTCTTCTCTTCGATCTGTCAAAACCTTTGGCCAAAATAGTTCTTATCTCTTCCTCTTTTTGAAGGTGTTCGCAATAGATTCATATTGATGACCCAGACACAGTTGATGATCACTCATAGTTCCTAGGGAATTTGACATTTTTGTGGCAGGGTGAGGACTGTCAAAACAATGTTGTATGTGAGGATTTATCCTCAGATGCCCTCCAATGCAAAGTACATCCACCTCCTAGTGTTCATCATCAGCTCGAACCACAATTCAAAACACAACAACAAGAGAATCTACACATAGATGAAGGGATGGGGAATCCAAACCAAGTTTTGAATAAGGATAAGGATACTAATCAGGAATCATTATCCCAGGCAGGAGAAATTTCAGTGGTAGCATATAGTCAAATAGATCAGAAAGTGGCTCTTCCACCAGATCAATAATTGGTAAGATTTCATAGAAGCGTCTGGAACAAAAAAGTATAACTACATAGACCAGATAATTGCCTTGTCTTCAGATCTTAAAATAGTCTTAAAAAATCTCGAGTTAAGACGATTGATGGCGGGATTTCACACCAGTAACTTACACAAAAAGAGAAATTATGGACCAGTCCTCTTCAAGTTATCAGATAAGAAACTCATTTTGAATAGTGCACAAGAGAGAGACCTTTATCCTTCTAACACATTGTTGGGGAAGAACCTTCAGGAGGATAAACAAAAGCAAGACCAGATAGTCATTCAGTATTTTGTTGTAGGAGGGCCCATAAAGGCTATAAGTTGGATCAGTAGTTAGAAAATGCTATCAATAACTATGGTGACCGATCCAGTAAAATATCTTCCCTTTTCCTTAAGTGGTCAGAGGCTTTCCCCATTAGATTGGAATAGAGAAATTATTTTGCATTTTTAATCCTCACACCTACTAGGCTCCCAGAGTAAAATTATTGAAGAGCGGATTCATAGAGCATGCTCATTGTTCTTAGATGAACAATTGGTTCAAGAAGCAAACTTACTTGATATTGATGATCTTTTCCAAATATATGATCATATCACAAAACAAGAAAAGCACAAGCTAGAATCCAAAATCTTTTTTCCTTTATTGTAAGAGAATAGATCAACTGAGCAGGATCAAGGACAAACTTCACTGGACCACAACTCTTACATCTATCTGAAGCAACAAGACACATCAAGTATGGTGTCCTCTATATATCAAACAAGATAAAATACACCAAAGCAGATAGCTAAACGAAAAGGGAAGGTGGGGAGGCTACCAAAAAAAGAAGAGACTAGAAAAAAATGAGTGAGGAAATTAAGGCAAGACAATCCACTCTAGAGGAGAAGCTAGGGCTGAAGAGAGTGGTTCACTCTTCGAGCCAACAATGAGGATAGTTATCTGGAATGTCGGGGGTATTAATGATCCTAACAAAAGACGCCTCATAAAATCTAAAATTGATAATTGTGGGGTAGGCATTATTCTCATCCAAGAAAGAAAATTTTCAGATATTAAAAAGAACAACCATTCAAAAAGTGGCAAAATTGGAATTACACAGCATCTCAATCCATCGGTGCTTCCAGAGGGATGGCCATATTATGGAAATTGAATGTAGGCAGTATATCAGTCATAGCAATAAAGTCAAACATCATACATATTGTTGTTCATTCAACCAAAGGTTTGTTCCATCTTATATCTATATATGGCCCAACTTCAATAGTGGGTAAGAAGGCAGTTCGGGACAGCATTGCTCAAATACTGCTCAGTTTTCCTCTTGACCCCTTTGTTATAGGGGGGACTTTAATGTGGTATTGTCTTCTCAAGATAAGTCTGGGGTATCATTCCTCCACCAAAAAGTATGCAAGATTTCAATAATTTTGTCTCAAATTATGCATTAAAGGACTGCATCCTTATTAATGGCACTTTCACTTGGACAAATAGAAGACATGGATTCACACATATAGCAGAACGACTTGACAGATTTTTTGTAAAGCCCATCTAGACTTCAGCATTTGGAGTTCCCAATTCAAATATTTTTCCACTTGCAGGGTCGGATCACTTTGCATTATAGATTGATGTACCATTAATTCCTATTTTGAGGAGAGGCAAGCCAACCTTTATATTTCAACATATGTGATTTAGGGATTTTTCTTTCTTACCCCAACTTCAGAGCTTGTGGAAAATTGCACCTTTTGTTCAAGGAAGCACGATGTTTCAGTTTTGTAAAAAGCTTCAATTAATAAAATCAAAAATTAAAGAGTGGAACAAATCTTCTTTCCAAAACATCTTTCACTCCAAAAGCCAAATAGAAAATAAGATCAAAGAATTAAATGAATATATCATTCAGTATGGAATAGATGAGAACACATATAATATTCAAAATGACCTAAATTCTGAGCTGCAAGAGATCTTAGAAAGAGAGGAACTATTTTGGAAACAAAAGTCGAGAGAGAAATGGTACAAGAAGGAGATATAAATACAAAGTACTTTCATGCTTCGATAAAAATGAGGGGAGAAAGCAATCAAATATCCCAAATCTAAAATGAGGTTGGTGATACCATTGTGAATGGGGAAGAGATTCAAAAACAAGAAGTATCCTTCTTTACTTCATTATTTACAAATGGGGTTCCTAAGGGGGAATATATCAAACAAAAATCCCAAGATATTCTTCAGCATATCCCCCAATTAATCAATGATCAAGATAACTTGCTCCTCATGAAACCTTTTTCACTAAAAGAAATAAGACAGACAGTTTTCTCTATGCATCCAGACAAATCTCCAGGGCCAAATAGATTTGCTGCCCTCTTCTTCAAAAAATATTTGAGTTTAATGGGATCATACATTTGGAATATGGCTGAGGAATCAAGAAAACATGGTAAAATGTTTAGTCAATTTAATACCACTCTCATTGTACTCATCCCTAATTTTTCCAATCCTTCAACTTTGTAGATTTCAGACCAATATCTTTATGCAAACCAATTTATAAGATTATCTCAAAAGCCATTTCTTTGAGATTGGCTCAATTTATTCCTAGGATTATCTCTAATCAACAAGGGGGTTTTGTCTTGGGAAGGGAAACTGCAGAAGGGGCATTGGTTGTTCATGAAGTAGCACACACAATTATGGAATATAAACTAGAAGCAATGGTGCTCAAATTGGATATGTTGAAAGCATATGATCGAGTAAATTGGAACTTCTTACACCAAGTTCTTATCAAATTTGGGTTCTCAAAAGCATGGAGTAATTGGGTACTTTCTTGCATCTTAGGTGCAAAGTTCTTAGTTTTGTTGAATGGGTCTCTAGTGCATTTTTATTGTCATCTCAAGGTGCAAGACAAGGAGACCTTTTATCTCCATCTCTTTTCATTATAATGGTCAAAGCCCTTAGCAGAATGATAATAGCTAGACAGGAGACCACTCTATGGAGGGGGGTCTGAATTCCTCAAACGCAAGTAGTCCTTACACACTGCCTATTCATTGATGATACAATTCTTTTTGGGGAATCATCGGTTAGGGAAGGCAAGAAAATCAAGAGAGTCCTCCAGTCATATTATAAATATTTGGGTATCCCATTGTTCTTTGGTGTGAATAGAAGCCAGTATTGGGATTCAATTATTTCAACTATTAAGAATAAGATGGACTCTTGGAAGAATAACTGGGTATCTCTTGTTGGTAGGATTTTACTGATCAAAACAGTGTTGTCCTCTATCCCCAACTATATCATGTCATTCCTACCTATGCCTTCTAAAACTAGAGATGAACTTGAGACTCATCTCAAGAAGTTCCTATGGAAAGGCAATAGAGACCCCAAAAATAAATTTAATCTCCTAGCTTGGGAAAAGGTTTGTGTTCCTAAAATGTACAGGGAGTGGGTATTCTAAATTTTGAAGACAGGAATATTGCTCTTGGTGCGAAGTTGGTATGGAAACTTTATGAAAATACTTCATCCATCTGGGTGTCTATTATTAGAGGCAAATATCTTGCTACAAACGAACCTGGAAGGATTTTCACTCTATTAGACGACCCCCCCCGACAAAGGATCAAAAATGTGGAATTTTATCATAAGGTGTAGAGAGCATATGTTATCAAAACTATCTTGGGTAGTTCATAATGGAAGACTAGCAAGATTTTGGGAGGACACATGGAACAATCTGTTGGAAGTGAAATCACTCTGAGAGGGGGAGATGAATCAGAGTGAATGAGTTTTGACTCAACAAACACTTGAAAACATTTTTTTTAATCTTTGACAACCTTGTTTAACAATTTGAGACTAATGAGTGACATTGAATTTGCAATCTATGAATTTGAACCAATGTAACTTAACCACTTAATAACCAAACTATTAATGAAGAATGTAAATATGATCATTCAATTATCAAGATGAATAATCTTTTTGATGCTTTCAAATAGGAATGACTTTGTCTTTTCAACAAGTTTAAATTGTTTATTGTAGAGATAACAACTTGTAAACAAAATAAGAACTTAAGGACAGCGTTGTGTAACATGAAATAACAAATGACCTGAAATATCAGAGCATCAACTAATGGAACACATTAAGAGACAAAATAGACACATAACACCATGAATTTGAGTGGAAAATCCTCTAGAGGTAGAAAAAACACTCGATAAAAGTTGCTTTCTATTATCTCAAAGAGCAAGTCAACTTGGTACAGAATAATTTTGAAGCACCAACTTCAAAGAGAACCAACCCCTATTCCTCATGCAAGTATATGTCTTTGATTACAAACACTCATAACCTTATAATTACACTATGTAAGTGCAATTACAAATTTATCAGTGATTGTATAAGTTTTGCATAATGTTGTTCAATGATTCCAATTACAAGGTATGGTTAATACAGTACATGAATATCTCCCATAAATATTTGTAACAATATTAGAGAATCACAAACAAAATCTCATAAAACTTTGTTATGAAAACCAGAGTAACCAATGAATATCAAGTATCAACAAAATAATGCTCGAAAGAATATCTAAAAAATATCCAACACCTGAAATGTCTGAGTCTTTTGTTTAAATAACAGATATTTCTAACTGAATCATCAGAGGATACCCTCGAAATAGGGTTCCTAAACCCTAGTTAGTGTTTCAACAAAAATATTAGTGCAAAAAAGTAAACAAATTTTACTTTTTCATAACTTTCTGCATATTACAATTTACTGGTATATGAAACCAAAATTAACTATCGACCAATAAGATAAGTTTTTTCATTTTTGAACAACTAACAAAACTTCTTTCAGTTTCACTAAAAGTGAAAATGAATCTAGAAGTAAAAAAACTCATAAAGCAATAATCATTTGCATCCCCACTTTTTTTAAGTTTTCAAACTGAAATGAAAGATCACTTTCTCTTTCATTTGCAAAGATTCGAACCAAGCTGAAAGACCAGAACAATAATACCTAAAAATAATGAAGGTAGCACCTGCAAACAAAGATCCCTGAAAATCTACAAATGACTCCATAAAATGCGGCCAAGAAAACCACCATTTTAATCTATGTTGCCTGAAAATAGACATACTCAAAAACCACATTGAGATTCCACCCAAAACACTTCCCTATAACCACCACAAAGAATACCATGGTGGTGCTACATGTAGGGTTTCACCATTCAATAAAATGGTTCTTTATTTTTGCCCTAAACATAATAAATTGAATCCCAAATAAAAGTATAATATCATTTGAAGTTCGCAAATCAACCATAAAACTCCATTACAAACCGATTTCTAAGTCATCATTATTTTCCAAGTCAACAAAATGACTCAATCAGAATCCATTCGAAAATGCAATCATATTGGCCAACACATGTATGAGATCAGTACAAAAAGAATCATACGCTGAGTCAGTAAATGAGTGTCATGTCGACACTATAATGTGCATACATAATTGTTGTTGGTCCAAGTGCTTAAAGCACTTAATTAAAATGAATCAATATAGCACTGATAGCATGAATTATGTTATACCATATGTAAATGCCAATGCACCACAATATACATAAATTAAACTATAAGTTGGCTTATGAGTGATGTCGACAGCACATTTCAATGTGTTTTGATAATAAATCAAAACGTCTTTATTAATGACATTAAAAATATGTTATATAATATGTGATAATATGTACATTAATAAACCAATGTGATGTGCTAAGAAACATATGTACTAGATTATACCAAGCCACCAGTGATGAAACCATATCCCTTGAATCATTTGTGAAGTGAACAAAATGTAGAGCATTGTCAATCATGTGTCAGTAAAGAAATACTCATATACCTGAACTAGTGGATCATATGAACATGGAGAGATGTGACCCTGTGAATCAAAGAGCAAGATGACTCTGCACAAAAATTAAAGTCATTAGTAACACAATATAAATCTGATATCATGAAATATGTCATAACCACTGCCAAGTATTGAATTGTATCCTTTTTGTCATCAGAGAAGGCAGATGATGTTAAGTACCCTGATAACCCTAATGTCCCTGCCTCTCCTCTTTCCTTTAAGGAGATTGGTGGGTGTGGCTAGTATTGTTGACCTTAATCCTAAAAGTGATGAGATAAATGATAAGAGGGAGAATTATGAAAATGTGATGGGTATGGCTCGTGATCATGCAATCAAAACCTTCAGTTTATTCAAGTGGCTATTTCATGAACTTAAAGAGATCTGGATTAACCAAAGAGCTATGGGTAGCAAAATGGATTCTCTCCCTGTTGGTTCTTCTCTTGGTCTGCACAATGAAGGGAATTGGATTGAGGTTGAGAAGAATTCATCCATGGACTATACCAAGAAAACAGGGGAAGGGGTTGACCATCTGAAGAAAAAACTGGAGGAAAGCATCATCCGGGTTGAGGATGGCTACAAAAAAATCCAGGACACCCTCAAGACCATTATGGTTAGTAGTCATAAAATTGTTAAATAGTCTACAATGGTTATGAATACCATGGTGAATTATCTTGTCCTACTAGATAAGGTTGTTGTTATTATTGGTGAGGAAGTTGAGGCAGCTCAAAGTGGTGAAGGATCCTGCAAAAGGACTCAAGGGAATATGAAGAAGAAGGTGGCCTTACAGAACTTGGATCATAACACTAGGTAGGCTACTGCTGATACCATGAATTCCCTAGAGGCTAAGGTTGCTAAGACCCTCAAAAGCCTAATGTAATTGGGTTTTTTTCTATCGTTGGTTCTTTCTGTGTCTAGGTTTGGTCTTTCTGTTGTCTTTTTGTGCCCGGTTGGGCTTTTGTTGTCTCTTTGGCTGCTACTTTCTATGCCTATCCTTGTAGCCCATTTTGTTTTGGATGTTGCTTTTTTATTATAATCCTCTTAGAATCATTTTGTAAAGGGTTTCAGGGCCCCTTCAAAACCTGTTTTTGCCTTAATCCAAAACACAACAAAGGGTCAACACAATTACCCGGCCTTGGATAACATTTAGGGGCTAGAGGACATCAAAATTTACTTGTAAGATGTATGGGGATGCACAATGAGGGATTAATTTAATGTCCTCCCTATCAAAGGAAGTATGAAAGAAAAATGGAAATCCTTTGTACATTTACCAGTTACACAACTTCAAAAATAGAAGCTAGCATCAGAATTAAAGATCAAACAACTTTTCTACAAAGATAGAGATGACAGAATTGTATAGACTCCCTCAAAATCTGGAGCATATACAGTTAAGGAAGGCTTCAAATATTTCTCTAATAATGTCACCAACCTTTCATCGAGGAATTTTACTTTTTGTTGGAAAGATTGTGGTTTGCAAAAGGCTGGTGCTTTTGCATGGCTTGCCTTAAAAGGGCAAATTTTGACTAGTGATAGGTTGGCTTTACTAAGAATCCCCCCCCCCCTTTTCAATGCATTATGTGCAATAAACATATTGAAACATTAGATCACCTACTCTTAGAATGTGAATTGGCTCAAGAATGTTAGTATTGGATTCTCCACAAACTAGATTGGCCTTCCCCACTATAGAATTTAGTCTTAGAAGTCATTGATGCTTGGCCTAGACTCCATAAAGAGTCATTTTTTGTTGTCATTTGGAATATTTGGTGGGAAAGGAACAAACATATATTCAAAAAGGAGAAGATTAAGATTTCAAATATGAAGTTCGGAATAGAGACAACAATATCAGAGTCTTTCAACCCCTACACAACTAGGAAGAAGAAATTAAATTCACTCTTCTCCTCTTGGGATGACAACATCTTGAAAAAATGGAAATACATAAAGCTTTCATTCAAGGGGAGTTTTATGTGCAAGAAGGAAATTAGAATTGACATAAAATAAATTAGATGGAAACCCCCAAGGATAGGTTACTAAAACTGAAATTTGATGGTGCAACTCGTGGGAACCCAAGAATTTCATAAATTGGTTGTGTCATCAGAGATCAAGAGGGTCAAGTCTTGGTAGCAAGCTATGGGATGATCTCGAATGGTACTAACAATATGGCAGAAGAAAGGGCTCTTCTTCTCGGTGTCAAACTAGCAATCAAGTCTAAGGTCAACAATCTAGTAATAGAGGGGGACTCTCATAATATCATATCTACCCTTCTCAAGCAAAAAACACCCAACTGGCAGTTAGGCTACATCATTTAGGAAGCAAGAGAACTAATCTCCTCTCTAGATTCTTATAAAATTGAGCATTGTTATAGAGAATCCAATAGACTGGCAGATACTTTGGCAAATATGGGTTGTGAGAAACAAGCAAAAAGGATTGTCCTTTCATAGAGGGAATTCCATGAAATTAGATTATTAAAGGAGAAATCGGAGAGGGATTTGTATTGTGTCTAATATTTTCTTTTCTAACCTTTTTTTGATGATTGTAGATATGGCTTATCTTTGTTTTGTTACATGTGGTACAAGTTATTAATGACTTTCTAAAAATAGGGTGAGGAATACATAAGTAATAATGTATGACCTCATAAGTGAATATGCCCCTCATGCACTAATAAGAAAGTTTGCACAAGCCACCTCAATTTCTTCTTCTATAGAAGTGTGGGAATCCATAGGCCGAAGTGCAATTGATTTCAAGATTGTTTTTAAAGAAAGACAGTTGGACATGCCTTCTACCAGGTACTACGATGGCAATCAATTAAGGAGTACTTCGCACTGGAGGAATATAAATCTCGTAGATCTACATCCATACACTATGTGATTGTCATTTCAAATCATAATGGTGCTTCATGAGAGGGATATTATGTGTCAAAAGACTTTCACATGTTGATAGTTTCGACACGCTTGTGAAGCGATCTTTTAATTCTAACTTGAAAGCTTAGGATAATCCTGCAATTAAACTAGAATAATAATTCCTTACGTGTATTTTAATGAATTGGTGGCCTTAAGGGAAAAAGATTGACTAGTTACGAATACAGGGTAGAGTTCGTTGCACAATACAAAAATGTCAAATGAAGGTCATTCCAAGCTTCGGCTTTCAGTCGGGTCACACGAGCCTGTGGAATTACATAGGACTCCGTACATGGGAAATCTCTTGAAATACAAAGCCAAAGACAAGATGTGCATTTCCATAATTCGGTTTTTCTGGTCTTGCAAGTTTGTTGTCGATTTCTTCAAATCAGGTCAAGTTCTTTATAAGCTGAAGGTTTTAGTTGAGTGTGGACTCTGTAGCATTTCAGGGTTGTTATGTGGTGAATATTATTTGTTATTGGTAAAATTTGTTAGACATATCAAATAACTAGAGAACAACAGAGAGGGGGGGTGAATCAGTTGTCACTGGACTATAAAATTTTAACCATTCAAATCCTTATTACTGGAACACATAAACTCAAAACCGGAATGCATAAACCAAATACTAGAATGACTGATATAGAAATTAAACATAAACATAAATCACATAACAGTTACCATCTATCCGTAACACGTGACACCAAGATTTGTATGTGGAAAACCTGGTAAAGGGAAAAACCACGATGGGAAGCCTACCCACAGTCAGATAATACTTCTGCTATAAGTATGTGATTACAATATGAGGGGCCTGCACATGCAGGAAGGCCAACAGCCTAGAGCACATTTCTCATCACAAAAAAGATCCTCTTTGACTACAAAATAAATCCAGGCTACAATCAGGAATGAAGATTGAACTGCAAGTATAGCATCTCCTATGCCTAAGTATAAATTCGGTTAAGCTCAAGTCTCTACCGGAGGGGAAGAAACCCCTAATCTGTCTCTGAAGTACTCAAATGATTATTTAGGCAAAAGTTTAGTGAAGATGTTTGCAATCTTCTCTTTAGTGTTCACATAAACCAATCTGACTTCATTTGCTTCCATTTTCTCCTTCAAAAAGTTATACTTGATAGATATGTGCTTTATCTTGGAATGAATACCAAATTCTTTGATATATCAATAGTAGTGAATAACTACCAGTTCATTACAATCCACCTTTATATCCCTCAACATTTGCTTCATCCATAGAACTTGTGTACAATTAGTAGTAGCAGAAACATACTCAACTTCAGCAGTAGATAAAGAGGTGCATGACTGCTTCTTGTTGATCCATGAAACAAGTTTCTTTCCAAGAAAGAAAGCTCCACCGAAAGTGCTCTTTGGATCATCAACATTTCCAGCCCAAACTACATTTATATATGCACATAATGTAAAGTCATTGAATTTTTAGGATATCATGAACCATATTCAGTTGTTCCCTGCAAATACCAGAAAATCCTTTTCGCCGCACTTTCATGATTTTCTCTAGGATCACTCTGATATCTTGATACAATATAAACTGCATTCATTATATCTGGTCTAGTCTATGTCAGATATAACAAATCACCAATCATAGACTTGTACCTTGTAGGATTTACCATTGCAGATGCATCATTCCTTGTCAATTTCTCACTAGTAACCATCGTAGTACTAATCGGTTTACAATTTTCCAACCCAAATTTCTCAACAACTCTCTAGCATACTTAGTTTGATAGATGAAAATACCTTTGTCAGTTTGAGTAATATGTAAACCTAAGAAAAATCTCATCTCCCAAATCATAGACATCTCAAATTCATTATTCATATTGTTAGAGAATTCCATACACAACTTATCTTCACCTCCAAAAATGATATCATCAACAAAGACATCAATAATCAATGTGTCGTCATCAGTAATCTTATAATATAAATTACTATTAGCGTTACCTTTAGTGAAATCAAGCTTCAAAAGATATTTATCTAGTCTTGCATACCAAGCTATAGGGGCTTGTTTCAATCCATATAAAGATTTATTTAACCTGCGAACCATTTTTTTGTCCTCTGAAAGTGAAAATCCATCAGGTTGCTCAATATTAACTTCTTCTTCAAGATCTCCATTCATAAATGCACACTTAACATCCATCTGATAAACCTTGTTGTTCTTATGTGCACCATAAGCAAGAAATAATCTCAAAGCTTCAATCCTAGCTACTGGTGCAAAGGTTTCACCATAATCAATTCCTTCCTTCTGGGAATATCCTTTACAAACCAATCTAGCTTTATTCCTCACAACTTGTCCATCCTCATTTAATTTATTCATAAAAACCCATTTAGTTTCAATAACATTCTTATTTTTAGGCTGGGAAACTAAAGTCCATGTGTTATTCTTTTTTTTCTGATCTAATTCTTCTTCCATAGCTTTCATCCAACTTTCATCTTTACAAGCTTCAATTACTGATACCAATTGTTAGATGGCTCAAATAACCAGAGGACAACTGAGAGGGGGGGTGAATCAGTTGTCACCAGATTATATAACTTTAACCATTCAAATCCTTATTATCGGAACACATAAACTCAGAACCGAAATGCATAAACCAAATACTAGAATGACTGATGTAGCAATTAAACATAAACATAAATCACATAATAGTTACCATCCATCCATAACACATGACACCAATATTTGTACGTGGAAAACCCAGTAAAAGGGAAAATCACAATGGGAAGCCTACCCAGAGTCAGATAATACTTCTGCAGTAAGTATGTGATTACAATATGAGGGTCTTGCACATGCAGGAAAGCCAATATCCTATAGCACACTACTCATCATAAAAAGGAGCCTCGTTGACTACAAAATAAATCCAGACTACAATCTGGAATGAAGATTGAACTGAAAGTATAGCATCTCCTATGCCTGAATACAATTTCGGTTAATCTCGATACCAAAGGTCTTAAACCTCTCTTACAAACCCAATTCAATCACCTATGATCGACCAAACCTTCTGCATATGATTACAACATTATTTGCACCTAGATAATCATAATCCCATATGCCCGTGATCTACATTTGAAGAGATCTTACATCATATTTATACCAACCCGGGACCTAAATAATTAGGTCGGCCACCTAAAAGATAATACAACAAGTTCATAACATAAACCCGTAATCCAATGATCAACCAAGTCAGCTTAGGCTGAAAACAATGTAAACCAATCATTAAATCTCGTCGGTAATGCATCAGGACCATAACACGTTGCATAAACCAGTCCATAACCTAGATAACACGAGACCCAAAATAGGTCACCATAAACCAAATCCAACACCACTGATGAACTGGAACACAAACAAGATAACCAACAGCATCCTGAAATCCATATAGAAGTCACACCAACACCACTTATCACGTGCATAAAAATATCTTCAACAAAGATTTGTCGATAAAACCCTTACCGGTGACCAAAAGGCTCACTAGAACAAATGATAGTATCTGAGTCATCAAATCTTGAACCAACTGATCATGCTGCATATCTAAATAGCATGAATGACAGATCCAAACCAATTCCACAAACCAAAACATACCAAATCAATATCATAATCCAACCACTCTACCGAAACCAATCGAAAACCGGTAAACAACCAAAACAGTCGGTGTTGTAATCAATGACAAAACATCAATGCAACACATAATCAATTCCTCCAAATTGCCAACAAAATCTTATGTGATTCCCTTTTCTATATTTGTACATAGCTTTGCGTATTTGTTTGCAGGGGAGACCCAATGAACCAATGTGGTTTGTATTCATTCACCCTATTAGCATGACAGGCACATTTGCACTTTCAAGTGGAACAATAGCATGGGTGGTAAGGAATGATATTGGGGAAGACTAGATTGCTTTAAATCCGTTGGCTTCGCCAAACATCAAGGCTTCCAGATTTGCAACTATGAATATGAATTTAACTAAATCTAGGGATTTCACAAAGTTGTTAATTGGAGCTTATGCTCACTCCTTTGCCTACACTTGGGAAGAATTGAATTCCTAGCTGGATAAGTATGATATGTTCAGTGGGGACATATGGTGGGGAGGCTTCCTGAATAGGGATTATTTCATGTTTGATACCATCCCTAGAGCAATTTGCATCTCCTTCATTTATGGCATAAGTTGTCCTTCCCCTCAACCATTTTTGTTTTGGGTGCAATAGTATACAACGATAATTGGAGAACCATTGATGTCAATAGTAGTGGCTAAGTTTTCAGCTATGTGGATCTTGAGGGAGTACGCAATGTTCGGCCCCTATGGGCTTCCATCCTCCTTGCCACTTCCAAGCAAAGTAGCTTCCTCTTAGGAATCAAGAACAACATAACTTCCATAATTCACCAAGTTTTTTGGGTTTTCCATTCGACAGGCTAGGGATAGTGAGGTACCTTCTACAAGTTCATGTTCTCGATGGTTATTATTAGTTGGGCATTATGTATAGTTTGTTTTTTGTAACAATGTTGTATTAGGGAAAGGTTACACTATCGTACTTCCTTTGTTCATGCTGATTTTTCTCTCTATTCATCATGTTTACTTCGATCATCCAAAGAATCTGGATGTCCATTTTGGATTATATCTTCCTAGAGTTAGTAGGATGTTAGTTAGAATCTCAAAGTATAATACCTATGTAATCCATATTTTAATACTAATATATTATAGGCTACGGCCTTTCGCTTAAAAATAATAATAATAATTGAAATACAATAATATAAGAATCTTAATGTTTATCTTTAAAAAAAATTGTAATAAAAGTAGATTATTTTTAAATAATAAAAATAATATAATATCTAGAATAACAATATATTATTTATTATAATATTAAAATTATTTTTTAGTTAGGTTAGGGTTATTCTCATCTAATTTAATATTATATCTTATAAGTGCAATAGAATTAGATAATATTATAATATATCTTATTATTTCTAATACAATCTCATTTCTCAAAATCAAAATTAAAATAAAATTACAATACATATAATTTTAACCTACAATACATATATTTCTAAGTTTCAATTATAATTTAAATGACATTAACTATTTCTATTTTTTAATTATATAAATCAAATCAGTTAATTCAAAAAACCAAATTTAATTACATAAAATTAAAATCTTATATAATTATCTTATTGCATTCATTACTTTATTGAAATGGCAACTACTTGCCACTAGTGGCACTCGTTATAATATTAGATTGAGATAATTACGAAGTTGACTGATTGCATTATGGATATATACATAATTGATTGATAGTTAAAATCAAAGTAAATAAAATATATTTTCTTTTCTTTTCATGCATTTAAGTGTCACAAACACATCAAATTAAATGCTTCTAGTTTTTGTTTTAAAGATAAAGCAATTTTTTGGAGAAAAATAAAATTATTAAAGAGCCATATAAAAAAATTAAATTTGAATTAAATATATGTGTCTAAAAGTATCTAAAATTAAAGATAATATTGTTATGCATGTCATAATTAAATTAAATTGTATAATCTTAAAATTCAACAAAATCAATTAAAATTTTATTTTTAAAGCAATATCAATTCATTAAATAGTACAATGAATAACTATAAATCAAACATTGAAACAAGGTAGTAAGCCTAAATCCTCTTTTATAATTTAAAATTTCTTGGTCACAGTTTCTTTTCTTCAATTGTCATCCATGAAATAAGAAAAAGGGAGTAATAGATGAATCCAAGATTAAAATTGTTCAAGGCTGTATATTAAAGTAATATCATAGATCTAAAATTGGCAATTCTAATAAATTATATTACCAATTGCAATATCTGATATGAGTTAGAGATTTTATTTTTATTGTTTATTTATAATTATCCTATGAATTTCATTTTTCAAAAGAAAACACTCAGAGATAAATTTTACCCTCAAATACATGTGCCTAAATTTGTCCCCTTTATCACTCAGCTTATAAAAAACCTCACTAGCCTTTTCTCCAAGAGTGCGACATTGAACAGAGGTCAACACAGTCACAAAAACACTATCTTATAACAATATGAAAGATATAGTAACTTCTAAAAAACAGTTATCCATTTTGAAGAAGCTCCATTCTTATTTTAAAATTAAGATCAAAATCAAGTTGTGTATTCTCATCAAGATATAAATATGATTCAAATAACTTGGAAAACTATAATTAAATAATTCACAAATTATTTTATGTGGATTTCATTGTCATTTGTGTATATTTTTTAAATTATTTTTCAAATAAAAGAAACTAAAGAAATTTAGGACACAATATCATTGTTGTCAAAGGATAACCCTGTGGCTAGGGCTTTCTAACAAGTGCAGGGTAGATTTGCAATTGTGAATCAACATAATAAGGTGGGGGGTCAAGTTTCTAGTGCCAACAATCTTCTCAAACTGGACGGGAAATATTGTCAAGGGAGGCAAGGTTGTGCAGCGTTGGCTAGAGATGGATGTGGGAAACTTCTCTTCTAGTGGAAGTCGGCATCCCATGTACAACCATGAGTTGTCAAAATGGAAATGTATTCCTGATGTGGGTGGGTGTTCAAAGTTGGCAGAGGGTACAAGGGTGGATAGAGCAAGTTGAACTCAAAAAATGGTGAGGCAAGGGATTAATGGAGTTGGAGAGCAGAGCTTCAAAGGTGCAATTGTGGATGGTGGCATAGCAAAGTCACTTGGTAACAACAGCCTGTTAGAGAAATAACGATTACATTATATGAAGAGATGGAAATAGAAATGGTAGAAAATTAGAGGTTTTTTGTAGAGTGAGGTTTGTTTGGAAGGTTTAAAGGGTTTTATCCAAGCCTTGGTGATTTGCATAAATAGATTTCAAAAATTTGGAGCCCCATTCTTGAAGAGGATGTTCAAATCAATCTGGGTACCTAAGGTTTCTTTGTGGTAGTCTTTGATAATAACAAGAAAAGAACAAGACTCTTTGTGACTACCAATGATTCTATAAGGATAAGCACCTGCTAATGTTAAAGTCTTAGTACCCAACTTTCAACCCTCCAACGAAATCGTTTGACAAGGTCTTGGTTTGAGTAAGGTTGCTAAATTTGCTATTTTAATTTTGGTTTGAATCTTGCTTTGAGACCATAGGCAACTCATTGGGATTTTTTTTTTTGGATGAGGGTTCTTCAAATTTTCTTCACACTACTTATGCTCATTTATTAGTTGAAATGGATATGACTATAGATTTACCTAAGGAAATCTCGTTGAAGATGACCAAGGGTTGTTGGCAGCAACCTATTGATTATGAAGGGAATCCTTTCAAATGTTGCAAATGCTTCCAAATAGGGCATATTGCAGCCCAATGTACCAAGTGCCAACTAAACAAGCTTGCTTCATGGTGGCACAAGGTCTCTCCACATCATTATTTAGTGGAGTGATGAGGAGATAAAGAGTAGGAGTTGGTCTTCTTTGAGGTTGGTGGGCTTTTGTTCTCTGGGTGCTTCCCAAGTCAATCCCTAGGCACAAATGGGATTCTTTTAAACCTTTCTCCTATCTCCTCCTCTCTATTCAACACTGCTTGCACCCTATTGTATTGGACATCACTCCTCCTTACCTTCCATGCTAAGGCATTCAAGTCTGAAATGAGATCCTCTTGTGTGTCACCAAAAATGAACAAGTTTGGTTGTCCAACTGGCTGAATCTCCTCTCTTCCAGGAATGGGCAACTGTTGGAGAACCATGGTTTACCTAACCTTGTTTGCACCTTTAAGGATTTCAATCATATTAATGTGTTGACTGAGCATCTGGAGAGGTCTGCAAAGTATGATGATTGTCCTTCACCTTTCAATAGTGAAAATATCCAAATTGGATGCAAAGAACGTTGGTTTACTCAAGGCAACTTCTAGGTTCAAATGGTCATTTTGGTCAAATGACTTAATGCAATGCTATGGATCTTGTAGTAGGGTGTCTCAGGGCTTAACTCATCAATTTTGATGATTTGTAACAATCATTTGCTTCTCCTTCCTTACCGATTTCATGAAATTGTCAATTTAACCCCAAAAAGGCTACTAGAATTAGCCCTAGTTTTTAATGAAAATTGTTCACCCTGCTCAATCTGTTAAACTTCATGGAAAACCCTTGGAGATGTGGTCTTTTAATGATGAAGACTCGAGGATTTTTGCTATGGCAAGTACTGTACGGACTGTTTGAAGACTGTCCCACAAAAGAGGCATTTTTCAAGGGTTTTTGAAGGTTTTAGTGAGGGTTTACAAATTGAAGGTCTTCTCCATGCTACTAGACCCAATTTAAAAGTTCAAACCTTGCTATGAAATCTATAAAACACTTCCAAGGATACAAAAACCATCTTAGAATATTATCATTATGTCAAACAAATGCCATACTGCTGCCCTTGCACAGAAATAACAGTCTAGAGGACTGGGACAGCAATGTTTTTAATGCTTTGCACACACTTTCAACATTGATAAACCAAATACAATGAAAGGTTATCAAATACAGATGCAACAATGCCTTTATAGAAGTTGTAACACCCTGCAAAACAAATAGGAAAGGATTTCTTATGACTGTTGTTCATACACCGCCATCACTGCACTTTGACAATATTAAACTGTTACAACTCCCTTTCTTTATTTTGATAGTATTTCTTCACTCTATCCCTGGCCTGCAAAAAGGTGTTAATGGCAAGGTAAAACAATACACATAGCCCCTTCAAGATCTTGTAAGTTGAAACACTTAAAAGATGCCACAAAACATGACAGCACTATGAGACTGTGACAGAGAATATACTTTTCTAGGATCCTTATTTAGGTCCTTTACAATCAAATGGTGTACCTTGTCTTCTTAACATTGAAAACACTTTCAAATACATTCCCATGATGCATAAAAGAGGAATCCATCATTCCATACTGTCCATTAAGGAGGTTGGCACTGAGATTTCAACAATGAAAAAGTGACACACTGTTTTTTTTTTTCAATCTGATTACACCTTTGCTTCTTGCATCCAACCAAGTCATGAGAGAGACAAGGATGGTAAAAGGCAATGATAACTCTTTCCAATTTAATTCTTCTTCAACATTTCAAAGTACAGTGCTATGAACAGCAAATTACCATTCAAACAAATTTAAGAATACCCAAGCCAAGTTGCTCACTTCACATACATGACATGGGCTTACAAACACTTGTGCATTGATAGAAAAGGAAAATAGATGTATGATACAGTATGTACAGAGGATCCAACAAATTTCCTCAAAGCCATGGATGAAGAGACTTTGAAGAAATTAGTTGGACCATGAATGATCTTCCATTGGAACCACAAAACAATGCTTTTCTCAAGAGCACTTCAAACAAAACCTGTTCCAAATCACTACTCAAACATAAAATGAGATCACACCAATCAAAAACAAGAGTAGTACAGACTCATGGAGCCATGGTACGGACTGTACTCTCAAAAGTGCAGGAAACTACAAAAACAAGAGCAAAACAAGTATTTCTCTTATTTTTCCAACATGAACCACACATACAACAATGGGAACATGGTTTTTAAACATGTGCCAACTTATTGAAGCCTTTGTATGGACAGGTACATGCTGGAACTAACCAAAACCACCAAAAGTCACTTTTTTGCACTTTTTGACAACTTTTGTTGCTCAAAAAGTTGCATTTTGACTCCCGGTGACTTGGCACTCAAACCAATGACTCAACATCATTAGAAACACTAAATAAACATGCTCCAATGCCTTTCAAGGCTTTACAACATCAAAATTTCAAAAATGCTCATTTGGACCCAAAATTGACAGTTTTTGGCCCACTGAGAAAAAAAACAAAAATCTTGGAAACTCTTAAACACAAATGAGTTCCAAACCTTATTACACCACAAAACAAACCTATTAAACCTACTAGAAGCATAAAATAAACACACATGCTTAATTTGCAACAAAATGCTATACTTGCTAGGATTTGAGCATTCAGGTGCTCAGGTGCTCCTACACCATGGAGAAAGATATCGAAGGTCAAAATTGTACCCCAATATTAGGACTTATTGGGGAAAATAAATAGGGGATAGTTCCTAAATGCACAAAGGCCTTGGGGGGATCAGAGAAATTATTTAAAGTTCATAATAAGATGGGGGGGTTGCTCTGTGGTGGAGAAGGATGATAAACATGTGTGTCAACAAAGCTCAGCTGAGAGGGTAAGGTCTCCTAATGGAGCATCTAAGGAGGTGTTTTTGAATGTTAAAGGGTGGGAGGAAGAGTGGATAGTAGTGAAGGGGGAAAGGGTCAAGAGAGGCAAGGAAGAAGATACATTTAATATGCTTCTTCAATCACATGATAGGGGAGCAGGCAAATTCAAGTAATATCTTATTGATATGTTAATAGTTCTTTTCACTTTGGTGCTTTGTTGTTTATGGGGGGTGGCTCTTTGATTGTAGTCCCACCTAATTTAGGCTAGATTTTAAACCTGATTTCTTAATAAAAAATAATCTATTACCGATCGAAAAAATTGAAGATATTTTAAAATCCTAAATACATACCTTGATCTTTATTTCACAATAGACATCTAGTTTATGTATTCTTAAGAAAACATGGCCTTTGATTTGAGTTCCCCAAACCCATGGTGTCACAAAGTGGCACCCTAGAAAAAAATACATACCTTGATCTCTATTTCACGATAGACATCCAGTTTATGTATTGTTAAGAAAACATGGCCTTTGATTTCAGTTCCCCAAACCCATGGTGTCACAAAGTGGCACCCTAGCAAATTACAATAAGGAAAACTACAAACTGAGTGGACTAACTATAAGTTGATTAGACCATACCTTACCTATTGGATCTATAAGTTGATTAGACCATGCACTACCTATTGGATCCATATTCAAATAGAACTAAAAATCAAACTAAAAGAAGCTAAAGAAAAAATAGTCATTATGAGCCTAATGAAAATGTATGTCTTCAAAATATTTTAGTTATTTAATTTAATCATATTAGTTATTTAATTTAATACAATTTAATTATAAATACTTAATTTTAATTTTAATTCTTAAATTTTAGTTAGCTTATTTTTCTCTTAATTCTATATTAAAAATAAGGTTATGATATTCCTTTTATTGTATCAAACTATGAAATCAACAAACTTAGAGTCTTGATATTTCAACTTAAGTTTAAATGACAAATAATTAGTTATTTAATTTCATTTCATTTTATTTATTTTATTTTATTCATTTAATTGGTTTAATTTTAATTTATTTAATTTAATCTAAATTATTTACTTCTTCTTTTTATCAATAATTGAGTCATTTTTATTCATTTAAGAGATAGTTGCATATATTTAATATCAAAAGAGTCATCCGCACCCACTAAGAATTACATACGACCAACCTCGAGATCACCATACCTATAACAGTCTAGCTCCAAAAGAACAAAAAAATTAAGTTAATTACTTTAACTTAATTTTAAGTTTTTTTATTTAATTTTTATTGTTTGAATAATTATTAAATTTTAATTAGCTTGTTTTTTCTCTTAATTCTATATTAAAAATAAAATTATGATATCTATTTTCATGTATCAAGCCATGAAATCAACAAACTTAGAGTCTTGATATTTTAACTTGAGTTTAAATGATCAATATTTAAATTATATAATTTAATTCATTTAAGTTATTTTATTTTATTTTATCATATCTTATTTTTTTAATTTAAGTTAAGCTACTTTATTCAATTTGTTAATTCTTAAATAATTCTTACATTTTAATTAGCATATTTTTGTCTTGTTTTTATATGAAAAAAAAAAATTATGATATTCCTTTTAATGTATCAAACCATGAAATCAACAAAAATAGAGTCTTGATATTTCAACTTGAATTTATATGTACAATAACTTAGCTATTTAATTTGATTTCATTTTACTTATTTAATTTAATTTATTTAAGTTATTTGATTTAATTTAATTTAATTAATTTAATTTAAATTACTTAAAGTAAAATAGATTACTTAATTTAATTTAAGTTATTTATTTTAATTTAATTTTATGAATTAATTTATTTTATTTTATTTTTTAATTCTTATATAATTCTTAAATTTTAATTAGCTTATTTTTTCTCTTAATTCTATATTAAAAATTAAATTATGATCCCTTTTAAAATATCAAACTATTAAATCAACAAACTTAGGGTCTTGATAATTCAACACGAGTTTAAATGATAATAATTTAAGCTATTTAATTTAATTTATAGTTATATTACTTGATTTTAGTTATTTAATTTATTTTCATTGACACTCACAAGCACATCAAATTAAATGCCTTTATTTTTTATTAACGCATATTTTAACATATGTATGTGAGTTTAATATGTCTCTAACGTAATTATGGGGGATTGAAAGTGTCCCTACATAAAGTCCATTTTTTTCTAAGGATAAATATAAGAAGGAATATAAAATAAAATACATATAATAATAAGAATTTAGTAGTATAAAAATAATAATATATTAAAACATAATAATGTAATCATATTTTAATAATAACTTAGCATTAATTACAATATCGTAATATATTAATAATTTAATATTAATTACAATATAACAATATAATAAATTTTAAGTGGAATAATGAACAAATATGATATCTTTTGGCGTACTTTACCTATATTCCTTTAAAGTTAGGTATGTTAGTTTTTATATTAATGAAAATAACATGTATTGATAAAATTTCATATGGTTAAACCTTTTGAAATTTTGGTAGTAAGGGAATACGTTTAAGAGATAAATTGGTCTTGGTTCGAAAATAAGGAAAAGGAATAACACAAAGAATCTACAATCCTAGAAAGGAAAAAATCAACAAGTTATTAGGTTAGCATGATTATATTAAAAAAACATTGTCATAAGGGTAATCTCAAAAGTAGGAGGGAATCTTATTATCAAGATTATACCACCTTTCAAGAATCTTGTCTTGAAAACCCCTCCTTCAATCTTTGAATATTCTTTTTTTATTAATATATCTATTTTTTCAAAAAAAATATTATATTGTCTACCATCTACAAATCTCTAGCACTAGCTACTAGCTCTCATTCATCAATAGAAATAGTTTATTTATTTTACACATAGACCTAGTTATGTCGAGGTAGAAGGTAGCAAAGTAGAGTTGTAGGAGTTTGCTTTGATATTGGGGGGTCCACTTGTGTTTTTGTGAAGATGTGAATGAGTGATGTGATGATAGGAACATCCCAATGGTAGCCAAAACGTTTGAGGAGGGTATCCATCTAGAATGTTGTATCATAGACACTGGTGGGTGTAGTGTGGTGCCCCCACGTCAACTTTCCAAGTAATAAGTAGTAAAACCAAAGGTATTGCACCTCTTAGAATAATGTGAGGATTTGTCAAGAGTTGGCAAAGGTGAAACCCTAACCAATGTGCGACGAACATTTCCCAATGGTTAATCAAAGTTCGAAGACGCCACAGCTCAAGTGTCACCTTGTTGGCTTGAACTTGAATCTATGAGAGCATATGAGAGATAAACAATAATTTAAAGTAAGTATAAATATTCATATCCATGTAAGAGTTAGCAAAATTTATAGAATTATTATCTTAACAAATGAAAGTATGTCATAACTAGAAGAACTCAACCAAAAAATTGGCCCCATCTCTCAAGACAACATTGTACCAAGTGAATAATTCAAGCATTAAAGAGAAAAAAAAGATAGGCATCTTAGGCACAAGCACAATAGTAGAAGATGTGTAAAAGGGTTTTAGATTTCCTACAAAAAGAATATTTGATTAGAAACACCAAATGCACCAAATAGGTGTCAATAGGTAAGGATTGATACAAAAAGAACCATGCAAACTAGGCCACTTTGGGCTTAGTATTAGAACACCAAATTGTATGAAATCTTTGGGCCTAGATAAAACTAAGTGACCTGAGATCCATTTATCATTCAACTTATGAATTTTTGGAATATGAGGTGAGAGCCAATTACATATCCTTTCCTTGACATGTAAGTATTGAAGATAGTGTTGACATATCACTTCTAATTCCTTTCACCAAGGCTTGAGAAATCTCATGAAGATTTTGTGGATTGTTGACAAGGAGCAAATTCAATTACAACCTAAGAGATAAAAAGAAATTGCCCTAGAATAAATTCAACTTTACTCTAGATTGAGTTGAAGAAAGCCAATTATAAACATCCTAGAGATATCAAAGTCCTCTCCTAAAGAACTTGAGAAAATCAATTCAAGTAGTTGTTGTAATAATTTTCTCTTCAAACAAGATGGTAGGGGTCTACCATATGGAATTCTAGGTTGATGGATAAGTCATTACAAAATCCATCCCCAATGTAGAGTTGCCACAACATAGAATATTGGTGATAAATAAGCCATTGATTTTGATGGGAACCAAAGCAATGGATATAGAGTCAAATCCAAGGATATTCTTAGTAGAATACTCATAAGGGGACCAAAAAATAACGTAATTTTTCAACAAATTATTCCAAACTTTGTTCCCAACATGAGCTCTAGATATCCATTTAGCATTAAGAGCAATACACTACCTATGTTCTTTCATCTTCTTATTTTGGGGTGTTTTGGTCTCATTTATAAAAACTCAATGAACTCATATCATATAAAAGGTCGCAGTTGCTAAGAAAGGTGGTTTAACTTTGCTTCTAATGTTAAAATTATTATAAAGTGCATTTTTGGGTTATAAAACATAAAATCTCAGTGTACAAGCTATGGAGTTAGTTTTTGACCAAAATAAATAATTTTTAGCATCACTTCCAAGCATGCATGTTGCATAGGTCTCTTTGAGCTCTATATTTTTTTAATAAAAAAACTAATCACCCTCTTGGATCAAAAGTTATGGTCTTTGAAAGGTGGGTCTTCTACATAGCAAATGCAAAAAAACATGTTTCATACATAAAAGAGTGGTAAGGGGGTTATAGTTGTTGGCCAATTTATGATGCATGTTATGACACATCATAAGACATATTTGATTGGAAATAATAACCTAAGAATTTGGCACCGCTCTTTGGATGGTTTTAACACATGATTTTTTAATTATCATTTTATGGTTTCACAATCTATATTCTATATATTATGTGTTTGAGAGGGAGATTGTATACAAATTTTGTAGATATTGTTAAGTCATTGGAATTCCTTGAATTTCTTGTTGGTGATACTCCTTTGAAGACTTGCTCTACAAATGTATTGTAATTTTGTTGTTTACTAATTAATACATTAGGTTGCTTTGAAGTGTGGAGTTTTTCTTTCGAAAGAGATTTTTCCATGTACACCTATATTATATATATTGTTTATTTTATGTTTTTATGTGTTTCTTCCTTTTGTATTTATTTAAAATTTAAAATATGCACAACATCCTCCTTAAAATTTTAGTATAGAAGTGTTTTTATATACCTTTCTTGCTTGGCACTTGATAGTTAAACACTTAATTTATTAAAAAAAAAAGATTGATTTTTCTAATGTTCATAAGTCTATAATACATTTATTATTTCCTATTGACACATAAGTTAAGTTGTTGAATCTAGTTGGTTTTAATTTCTTATAATTTATTATTTGCTAAATTAAAAGCCTAAATTTATTAAGAAGTTAATTTTTTATTCCTTCTAAAAATGGTTTCATAGATTTTATCAATATAATTATAACTAGCATAATGTAGAAAACTCATAGAAATATCAAATTTAAAAAATCTTTAGCATTAGCATACATTGATTAATTTTATATAAGTAAGACTCCAAAATCAAGATTAAGTAATAACTGATTTTTTTTTTAATACCATACTTTACAGATTGTGAAAGTTGATTACATGTCTTGTAATTTTAATTATTATAAGATTATATTTTTATTAAAAACTATTTAATAATTTTATTTAATTGAAATATGATATATGGAGAATTATATGATATATGGAGAATTATATATGTTTCTATTAAAGATTGCATTCAAAATGTTGGTTTCTATATTGAGGAGATCCTTTAAAGTAGAAGTCAAATCAAGATTCAATATAGTAACTTGCCTCTAGTATCAATAATAAAATAGAAACTTGTCTTTTAAACATGCTAGTTTGAAAGAATTTCATGGAAAATAAACTTTTTTTTTAAATTGTAATTTGAAAGAATTTCAGTAGATTTTGAATATAAACTTTGAAAAATGAGAAAGTTTTAAAGTTTATAGGAAACAGAAACTTGTCTTTTAAATGGTAGTTTGAAAGAATTTCATGAAATAAAAACTTAGATTTTGAATAGCAACTTTAAAAAAGGAAAAGTTGCAAAGTTACAAACTTTGAAACTATTCATTCTTATATGTTTCCACTGATATGTGCTTTTAAAAATATGTTTTTTTCTTTTTTTTTTTGAAGAAAACTACAAAAGCTAGAAAGTTTAGAACAATTCATTCTATATTTTTTTTTTATTTAAATAATATTTATTTAATTAATACTATTATATTATACTTCTATTATTATCATAATATTTTTATATTATATTTATATCATGTTTTTTTATATTTAATTAATCTTTAAAATAATTAATCATTGATATCTTAAAAATTAATCTATATAAAATAAGAGATAATTATCAAGTACAATTTTTTTAATTATGTCACCTCTCTTAATGAAAAGAAAACCCTAAATTCTTATTATAAAAAAGTTTGTTTTTCTTATCTTTTTGTTTTGCAATTTTTCTTATCAAATGAATGGTGTGAAATAAGCGGCCACTGCTTATTTCTAGCCCCCTTTTTTTTTCAAACCTTATTTTCAACTTTTAACTAGTTGTTGCTCCACTAAAATAGGGGAAGATTCCAATTTATCCTTTTTTGCCTAATTAAAATTTTATATGGGAACACTTTGGCTAAGCAAAAAATGTTGATAAGCAGCCACATGGGGACATGGGGTTAGACAATATTTTTTAATATTGTAAAAAGCAACTAAAATATAAAGACAAACATCCCTAGGAGAGAAGTTGTTTGGAACACCATAGTAGTAATGACTATTCATTTCATCTACTAGTATTTGATCTGCTTACAAATGTCAGTTACACCTACCTTGGTAAGCATGCATACAAATTGTGAAAACATATACATAGCATGCAAACTATTGTTGAAAACGCCTGAAGAGAAGTCTTAACATATATTGCTATTATTGCATAATATAGACACAAAAAAAAAAAAAAAAAATTGTTGAAAGAACTCTATCTTCGAATAGAAATTTAATAATAAAAAGAATGATTAATACAAGAATAAAGGAGGAACAATGCTAAGCACAAAAGTTTTGGTGAAAGACAAAGCAAAATTGGAAGATGATTGGGATTGAAGATTAAATTTGCTTGTGAGTATGGAGTCGTGCCCTTTATAAATATTGTGGCTTGTGCAAATCATCTTTTCCCATTCTGCCTTGTACCCTTTCTTCACACTTGCTCATATTCTATTGGTCCTATCACTTGAACAAAGAAAGCAAAAAAAGGGGTAAGACAATTAAATATGATTCATTTGCTGAAACTTGTGAGGAAAGCCCAGGATAAATGCATCGGCCATATAAATCACCTAGTGGAGTCACATATGAATCAACGGACTTGCTCAGTAAAACAGATATATGATATACATGCACATATCTATTCACTGAAGATTTCACATTTTTGTTTTGTTTGAAATTCTTCTTCTCTCTACAATTGCCAAACCTCTCTAAAATGAGCCTATCTATTATCAAATGTACACTAGTTTTGGTGAGATAACGAATCTGTAAAAAATTAAAAAAATTGGAATGATATTGCATGCCTACTGAGCTTTCCTTTAAATCTAATATACAAGTGGATTTTTATTGAGGACGTCCATAAGATTGGTGATGCCATTGTATGGTTTAAGAAAACATTCCATATCACATTAAAATAGAATCTTGTCTACAAGAGTCACTATAATATTACATTGGTTGGCGTCAATTTTATTAATATGCCTCCCAGTATAATGATGTTGAAGGGGTGTTACACTCATACACGGATGAAAAAACGTCTATCAATAAAAACTAGAAACGTCTATCAATAAAAACTAGAAGCATTTAATTTGAAATATTTGACACTTAAATACATGAAAATAAAAAAAAATATATATTATTTTTTAAATTTTATATTTTTTTATTACAAGATTAGTATATTGGTAATCTCTCTCTCTCTCTCTCTCTCTCTCTATCTATCTATATATAACAAAATATATTTCTACATTGTTTTAAATATATAATATAATATAATAGTAGTATAATAATAGATTAGAAATAATATTATTAATTATGAGGGGTTGAAAGTGTCCTTACATAAAATCCATTTTTTTCTCAAGGATAAGAACGAATATAAAATAAAAATATAATGATATGGTAATATAATAATAATAATGTAGTTAATAACCCATTAATGGGTCTTTGGGGGTTAATCTTTTATCAAATAAAGGGGAGGTCATATGGGAGCCACCTAGCAAGGAATGGATAAAGATAAATTTTGATGGTGCTTCTAGAGGAAATCCGGGAATCTCAAGTGTTGGGGTAGTGGCGAGGAATGATGTTGGATTATACTTTTCAAAGGAGCACGACGTCTGTAGGATGGTACGAATAACGAAGTGAAGGCTCAAGTGGCACTTCTGGCAACCAAGTTGGTTTTAAATATGAAAGTCCAACGGCTGCATTTGGAAGGAGACTCTCAAGTGATCATTAATGCAATTGCTAAAGGCAGCACTCCTTGCTGGAAATTAAATCGTTGGGTGTCTATTATCCGAGAGAAACTCAATTTATTTGTGGAATTTCGTGTCTCCCATGTCAAGCGAGGTGCAAATGCAATGGCTGATCTACTCTCTAATATTGGTTGCGACATGGATAGTTATATGGCCAAGTGGTGGAAAGGAGATGAAAGTTTGTGGAGGTGGTCTTAAATGCAGTCCTAATTTGCAGTATACGATATGCACGCAAAGTAAGTTCCTTTATGGCAAGTACATTGCAAGTTGACGCTTGCTCTTTAAAGGGGCAATTGTCCATGACAAACAGCACGTTTTAAAAAGGGTGGCGGAGGCAACAAATCTATCGTGCAATCTCATGGCTCTTACGACATCAATTCTACATTTATTACTAAACTCAAACGACGATGGAGGAAGTTATTTCCTTTGGTTTGTGTGTTTGGGGTTGTGTTTCTTTATTATTGCAACTCTTAGTGTTTCTTATGACATTCTTATTGTAGAAGCTGGATATATTTTGCAGGTGTTCATGGAAGCAAATTTCACCCTACATACAGAGAAGAAGCTGGTGCCTTTCCTGGGCAAAGTGTCAGAGAAGAGGATGCAGGGGCTCTTCCGGTACAAGGAGAAGTTGTGGAGTGTGGCGCATCTTATGCTTGCAGAAGAGGTGGCGCACATCCACTTCCATTACAGGATGAATATGGAGGTGTATTCGTTGTTTCTGGCATGGGCATGTGAGTTTGAGCCGTAGGTGGAGAAAATCAGACTCAATTTGACCAAGTTGATCGATGGGGAGTATCTGACCAACCTCTACTCCATTTTGGAGTGGGTAATACCCCAGACAGGAATTCGCATCAAGGAGGGATATGATCAGGAGGAGCTACTGCCTTTTGTTCGTGGGTCAAAGGATGACATAAAGGAACAATGTCGCGAATGAGCTCGCATTGGATGGGAAGCCATGAAGATCTGTGTACAACTTATTAGGACGGATGAGGTTTTGAAGGCTTTAAAGGTGGTGGCATGGATGGAGGTTGGGAGGGAGCTGAGAGACAAGTTTGAGGAAGGGTGGGTTGTCCAACTGCTAGCAAGTTTGGAAGGAGACCCCGACTTTGGATGCCTGGATTGCATACCAAAGATGAAAAGTGAAGCGGCAAGGAGTAAAGCTTCAGTTGATAAGGTGGAAGGGGAGAAGGAGAAGCAGAGCAAGAGCGAGGTAGTGGCCATTTGGCCATTGTTTTCTCTTTGTTTTTTTTATATACTGTTATTAGTTGTTTTAAATTATATTTCTGTAATATTTGGTGCGGGAGATGCACTGGACAGTTTCCTTTTTTGGCTTGCATATGTATGGCTTTAGAATAGGATATGGTTGCGGATATTTTGGGGATGTTGTTTACACCATGTAAATGGTTTATGGATGCCGGTAGATATGTATATCTTTTATTTCTGAATTAATACAATACAAAAATTACCGATCAAAAAAAAAATAATGTAGTTAATAGATTTTTTGTTTTGGTCAACAATTCAATAGAAATATTAAAAATTAATCATAATAATAATAATTTGCTACTAAAAGTTTTTTTCTATCATGAATGTACACAATTGGGATTCACAAAATAGCTCAAATGGGTTGAAAAACTTCATCTTAGTCGCTTCACATGATGATTTTAGAGTTTTTTGAGTGTGCAAAGCTAAAATGGTCCATAAAATTTGTCACGAATTGCCTAAAATACATCACAAATGCATCAGGCTTCGAAACCCTAGTGGTTGCTTTAAACATAAGCGCATTGTTTTACACTTTAACTTTCTTCTTTTCTTCAAACCTACAAAGTCTTCATCATGGTTGTCGATCAAATCAAGTTGGGTGGGTAGAAAAGTTGAGGCTAAACATTAAAGGCTCACCTAAACCATCATCATTACTGCTTGAAAATAGTGCAAAAAATTGGTATGTCACTGTCTACATGTAATATTGTCACCATGGATGCGGCAATATTTTTTTACCTATTTTGAGAGTTTAGAGCACAAAAATTGGCAATTTGAGTGATCATATATAGGTGCAAGATGAAACCAAATTGATAGAACCTTTATTGCTTACCAACTTTCTGCATCAAAAATTGCTTTAAATAATGCCATAATCTAGCGGGGAAGTCATTGGATAGTGAAATGACATCCCTTTCAACTATTAGTACTTGCAAATGCATCAGGCTCTGAAACCCTAGTGGTTGCTTTAAACATAAGCACATTGTTTTACACTTTTAACTTTATGCTTTTCTTCAAACCTACAATGAGAACTTAAAATCTTCATCATGGTTGTTGATCAAATCAAGTTGGGTGGGTAGAAAGGTCGAGGCTAAACACTAGTGGCTCACCTAAACCATCATCATCATTACTACTTGAAAATAGTGCGAAAAATTGGTCCGTCGCTATCTACATGTAATATTGTCACCATGGATGCTACAATATTTTTTTACTTATTTTGCAAGTTTAGAGCACAAAAATTGGCAATTTGAGTGATCATAGGTAGGTGCAAGATGAAACCAACTATTTATAGAACCTTAATTGCTTACCAACTTTTTGCATCAAAAATTGCTTTAAATAACGCCATAATCTAGTGGGGAAGTCATTGGATAGTGAAATGACATCCCTTTCAACTATTAGTACTTGCAAGACATGTTATGGCCTTTTTTTGGCAAATTGTATTATTTCCCTTATCCACATGGCAAGTTTAAATTGTCGAAGGTCAAGGGAAAATCACACTAGGAATTGAAGATCAGGAATGACTCGTGCTTCATACCACTTGTTGTGGTATTTACCGATGGCAAAGTTTGAGAGATCGACAAAAAAAAGGGGGATTTTTTATTGTAGGCATAAAGATATGACAACCAAGTCCAAAGTTTTGATATGGAACAATGGTAAGTGAGGGTGAGTGGAGATCTATTCTTGATAGAGATATATTGACAACTTTGACGAAACATCCAAGAAACATTTCACTCAAAATATTCAAACAAGCAAATGTTTTACTTCTATAGTGCACATAGAAGTTCATACTAGACAAAACACAGAAATAAAAACCCAAAGAAATTATTTTCAAATCAGATATAAAATAGTGTCACAAGAAACCCAAATAAAGACATATAGAGGGACTTAAGTGAAAAAAATTGAGACTAAAATTACAACTTGAAAATAATTACTACTATAATGGTCAATTTTAGTAAAATCAGAATATGCATAATTGATAAAGGGTATGCTAGAGGTTTGGATGACATTTTTTAATTCATGTGGTCTTATACCTAATGATTTCTTTATTATTTTATGGTAAGAAATTTAGAAATAGAACCAGTTAAGTGTATGGATGAACCAACGGACGAGAAAAAAATAATTACTCTTATACTTGCATTATTGATTTTAATAGAACAGACTTTACGGTAAAAGATACTAGAAGTTAGGTAACAATGTTTAATCATATACCTTGTAATTGAACCAACTCAGAATAAGAGATATTGGGTGACTATCGAGCAGTGGTTAATATATTTACTTATATTAATGATTTTATTCTGTTTCTATGCCAAACGAGACCATTTTAAAATAGGCTGTTACTTTTTGTGAATGGAATTTACATGTTCGCTCGCCGCCTTATATTTTGCTGGTTGGTTGCAACCCAAATAAGGACCGCCAGCATTTCCCTGTTGTGGTTAACTTGGAGCAATGGGTCGAAGCCCCTTTAGGGGTTTTCATTACCTCCTTTCTCACGTACACACATTTCATATGTATCTACCAGTAATTGTGGATAATCTACTTTGTATTCCAATCTATCGCCCAAGTGGCAGATGTTTGTGGTTAGCTTTTATGTCTTTCCCACTATTATCATATCTAACAAGTAGATGACAACTCAGAGGACTACTCTGAGCCTTTCAAGGTTTTTCAACTTTTATTACCATCTCTAATCTACTTGTTATTCTAAGTTATAACTACCTCCACATCTCAAGTTGTTAACATCTCTACCCTTTCTCAATAAGGATCATCATGTGCCCAACAGCGAGTTTTTTGAGCCAGGTGTTCAAGATGTGTATAGGTCTAACGGCATGACTGACCCAAGATCACTTTTAGTTTTTGTCCTCTTGTACAGACAAGTTGAATACCCGAGAGAATAGCATGTACAAATTTGTTTGTGGCAACTTTTATGATCTGTACTGCAAAGACAAATATGCAAATCTACATCATATATGCAACTTATATAATTGAATGGCATGGCATGAACAAATTTGTTTGTTGCAAATAGTTGTAAAAGTAAGTTGTACAAATTTTTAATTCTCTTCTATTTTTACAAACAAGTTGTGCATATAGTCATATGCAGATCTAAAATTCTGATGTTGCATCATATTTGATGACAGAGCCCTGAAACCTTAGTTATAAGCAAGGGACTTGCCAAGTAAGCTGCTGTAACAAATTGGGAGTGAACTGAAATTTCCACATTAGATTTTGAGAAGCACGAAGTTAGGATGCAGCACAACGAAGTTTTTGTTCTCTTGTACAGACAAGTTGAATACCCGAGAGAATAGCATGTACAAATTTGTTTGTGGCAACTTTTATGATCTGTATTACTTACTATATGTAAGTAACATGTACTGCAAAGACAAATATACAAATCTACATCATATATGCAACTTGTATAATTGAATGGCATGGCATGTACAAATTTGTTTGTGACAAATTTGCAAATAGTTGTAAAAGAAAGTTGTACAAATTTTTAATTCTCTTCTATTTTTACAAACAAGTTGTGCATATAGTCATATGCAGATCTAAAATTCTGATGTTGCATCATATTTGATGACAGAACCCTGAAACCTTAGTTATAAGCAAGGGACTTGCCAAGTAAGCTGCTGCAACAAATTGGGAGTGAATTGAAATTTCCACATAAGATTTTGAGAAGCACTAAGTTAGGATGCAGCACAACTACTGGGTCCTCTCCCCTATACGAAAGAAATGCTCCTTTACCCAACAAAATATTGAAGATATATAAATGGAACTCATTAGTAAGAGGGGAATATAATGACACTCAATTTAAACCAATCCAAACAAAAAAATTCATATTCAACTCATTTACATAACATCCCATTCATCCATATAAATTCGTAAAAATCATCCTTAATCAGGAAACAAATAATAGATCTCATGGAAAAATAGCACTCATAAACATGTCAAGGAATTTCATTAACAAGATTGGCATAACATACCCAACATAATTTTTCAATTAAATGTTCACTAAAATAACAACAGAATAACACGATTTGTAAATGTAAGTAGAAAGTAATGAAGAATTCCATTAACAAGACTGGCATAGCATACCCAACATAATTTTTAATTAAATATTTACTAAAATAACAACAAATTAGCACTAGTTGTAAATGTGAGTAGAAAGTAACGAATTGCCTAAATCAATAGGGAAAAATATTACTTTTATCTCTGACAAAATCCACAAAAATCCCAAAAAGATTGAATCAAGCTAAAACACCCAATCTAAAAAGATCTGAGAAGTCTGTCAGCAATTCTTAATAATTTGCTTGCATGTCTCAAAATCTATTTTACTATAATATTTATCAGACCTGTAAACTAGAAAAGCAAATATTAACAACACAAAATTGCATACCGTGCCTGTGCTACGTGAAATCAATGTACACATCCAGGACTAAATCTGTGAAACATTACCTACCCCAGAACAGTCTCAATTCACAAGAATGACAAACCTATGACACTAATGTTATGACTAATTAAATAACCATAAATCCCTTCTTTCCAAAACATTTATTTAAAAAAAATAACACCATTACAACATAAACTTGATTTGTAGGATCCAAACTTATCAATAAAATTGATATCTTCAAAATAAGAACTCATATTGCAGTGTACAAGAGCTTTATGAAAAATTGCATCACCGCATCCAAAAGAAAACTAAAATGGAATATAGATTTGATTGACACCTTACAAGTTTCCATGATTACAGATTTCGGTCATTCAGCATAAATAGCCCTCTTAAACAGAAGACAACTCATTCCTAAAAAGAAAGGTTGGTGTTTTTTGCCGTCTAGAAGAAAAACTGAAAAAAATCTTGACAAAAAGTTTTTACCACTGACTCCCTACTCCTTCCCAATATCTTGGGCAGGTAAGAAAAATTAACAATTTCCTGACCAAACCATCCCAATTATGCACTCACTGATCTGATGGTACAGTCTTGATGATATCAGAATCACCTGAAAAATAAGTCAGATAAGCAAAGTCAAGAGTAATCTATCTTGGAGGGAACCTTAGAATAGATGGAGAAGGAAAAAAATGAAATAATAATGATGACATATCCATTTTTCGTGTCAAAAAATATATACCTGGATCTGTAATGCTGAGACAGCACACCCGATAATACTTGCCACAAGCTGTCCCTAGATCAACATTGTCTGCAAGGAACATTTTACTCAGTTGCAACATATAATATATGAAATAAATATCTGGAAACACACAAAAGCCCCTGAACAAAATTATAGATTAACAAAAAAGGAAAATGACTAGGCAATTTCACTGACTAAGAAATCAGATAATGTTGATGCGGAAAGTCATCTATAACTGTTCAACAGACAATGGTACTAAATTCAGTTTTAGAAGAATGTAACACTCACTCAACTAAGCAAAATTTATGGTACTTGGTTCAACTTGCAAAACTCGAGACTAATTGGTAAGACTCGTCAAAGCATTGAACAACAATAAAAATTTAGCTTCGAACATAGCATGATGCAAAACTTGACATATTAATCCTATAAAAAGTATTTTGTTTTAATAAACGAAGTTCTTTTGTCATACAGTTCACTTCGCTCTTGCCTTGCTGAGCAATTCATGTCATCTACTTTACCCTAAAGACAGCACACTTTGATATCACACATATTTCAAGATACATTTTATAGTCTATTCATATAGAATTATAAAATGCTTTCCAAAATGGTCAAATAGAAGACCCATACAACAAAAAAAAGAGTGACAATGGTTCTATTTCCAAGTCTGTCTTACAGTTGTGTCTTGCAGATACAAGAAAGATGTATTCTATTGCCAGCATAGCACAAATAAAATCTATAATGTAAATACTTGCACATAAGCACACATTAAAACAAGAGCTTCAATATCACAAGTGCTATGTAGCAACTGAAACAAAAATGAAGCCCCCTGCATAGTTTCAAGGCACAAATCTGACCGATATTCACAACTATTTGAAACAGAATCTATCAGCATCCAAATTTGTCCTGATCATATTAAATAATACTATGGAGCAAGACAACACCAGTATGCATTTATTAGTTGTAAAAAAATTGTACATTGTCACCAAGCCACAACATATACACTTTTGGTCAAAAATATCGGATAAGGAATGAGGCTGCAATCAAGAACAGATCTCATTTCCACAACTACGTAAGAATGCATGATTGGTAAATAGAAATGAATATGTGAAAGATCAAGAGCGGTGATTAAGCTTGGAAGGACTATGACAAATCAAAATTTATTCAAATGATTTACAACTCCTAAATCAGTAAGATTTCCTCCAACCTCAAGTCCAAAGAAGAAATAATAATATTTATTAATAAATAAATTTCAAATAATCATTTGTTGATAATTATTATTAATTAATAAAATAATTGTTTCATCTAGGATATATATATACATATATAACGATCAAGAAAGGGACATGACAAGAAGCAATCCATGACTAGACATTGTCAACACTGTAAAGTTTCTCAGGAAGTTATAGAACTGAGGCAAATAACAGATTATGATTTTTAAGAGCATTCCATGTTTTGTTCATTAACAATTGACACAACTAAATTTTCTAATTCACTTTAAACCTCTTAACATAAATTCCTGGCTTCCAAAGAGACTATTAGAAATTGGAACATTATAGGGAAGCTTCAGATATGTAATGCATAAGTCCCGTATGTAAAACATCATAAATAATGACTTACAAGGCAACAATATACACAATTACGAATGAAAATCTTTGTTGAGCAAGAAATTTTGGATGTGGCAAGTACATTTGAAACAAGACATAAGTACATTTGAAACAAGACATGTTGGTTTAATTTAAATAGATCATTCTATGCCATTGCCAGAAAAAGCAAAAATATTGCAAAGAACAATATCAGTAAAACCAACAAAAAATGTACAAGAAATAAAGAAACAGTTAAAAACTAACAATGTCAAATTTACTTGACATCTTTCAAGTTCAGATCATCAAACAAAGAGAAGCAAATGATGAATGTGTTGTAATAACGTGTCTATTTCCACAAGGCAACAAGGCAAACCCAGGTGTGTCTATTTCCACAAGGCAACCCAGGTCCAAAAAGATAATATCAGATTTTTTCTAATATTTCCCATCAATGCAATTGGAAAGAATAAACTTACTTCCATTGAAATGATGTACCCCAATCTTTGCAAGCATAGCATAGTACTCTATTTCTGACCTACGAAGAGGAGGACAGTTGTTTGCAATTATAATAAGCTTTCCTGCAGACGAATAAGGCATATAATAGTCAGTAACCTATCAATTACCAAAAAAAATTAATAAAAACCCATTCTGTTCAACATCTGAACATCCCATTTTCCTCTACATCTGGACATGCACAAGGATAAACGTAAATTCCATAAACCATAAGTTCTTAACACTCGATAGATTGCTTATGAGATCAATAAATTTACTAACATATCATAAGACACCAAACATAAAGAATCCTACTTATCCAACATGAGCTTTATTGGATTTTTCCTACTTTTATCTTAATTCTTTAGCATGTCTCTTTCCACTGAAATGAGATTCTTCAGATGCCCCTTAATTATTTGAGAACATTTTTTTACCAACTCGTGATAAAAATTGTTGACAGTAATAACTAATGGCAAGTTAACATTAGGACAACTTGTAGACAATTTGGGTAACCCTAAGTCTACAATATTAGCTCATTATTCAAAAGAATATATTTGTGAAAAAGATGAATCACAGAGACAATATTTTGACCGTGTTAAAAACTCAGATTTGGCAAAAGACCAGCAAGTAAAAAATTAAATGAATACACAAAATAAACTAAAGTAATGCATGCCACACAAAGAATGAAATCAGTAAACATGTAAATCTATTTTGATCATAGTGGACATACTCCGAATCCGGACTGACTCAGCAAACCAAAAGTACAAAAGGAATTCAATTACCCAAAATTTAATCACAAGGACATAAGAAACCACTGAAAATTCCAAAAAAAGGGGGGGAAATTTTCATGCCAAATAAAGAAAAAACTCAGAACTTTTTTTGTCCTTTCCAAACAACCCAAATCAATTTAAATGTTTTGCCTTTCTAAACCCAGAGCAGAGATCTTGGGGGGTCAGCAGCACCCCGCTGGGACAATATTCAGCACCCCAAGCGCATTACCTGCTGCTAGACAGAGCAGAATTGAGGGGCAGAAACCCACCACCAGGCCCCAATTAAGGACTTCAGGGCCATAAGGATAACATGGCATATCCCATTTTTCATAAATTTACAAGTTTTAACCAACTGTTGATATATCCCTTTAACCATTTAAAAATTCAATAAATCCTCGTCATTGAAAAATTTTAAAATAAAAAATAAAGGGTCTGAAATTTTTTTCCGGTGACAAGCCTAAAGGGAAAACTCTGCAAAATACTCTAGCGCTGCAGAGAGATTTACAGAGAAACTCACAACTTCATCTGAAGTAATTGGCTCACCAAGTTTCATTAACTATAATTAAAACTAAGAGACTATTTGTCACAAATCACATTGTGAGTTGTAAAAGTAAAACAGAACAAAGCTTAAGCTGGGACTTTCCAACTTAAGGTACTCTTGTTTATGATCTTCCTAGTGGTCACTAGGGTTCCCCCTGCATCTTGAGGTATTGCCTTCTAATCCTCATATAAGAAAAGATCTCACATCACTAAGCAACCAATCCAACTTGTTTTAAAATTATTCACAAAACAGAGACATGGTACAGTTCTTTGTAGGTGTGCTTGATCAAACTATTTATGTAGACAGACAAACAAAAATCATCTGCTCTACCTGCCTAAATATGTGTAATATAATAACACACAATTATTTCAACCACTTCTATAATCCAACAAGTACTCAATAGATATATAGCTTTCTGGATCTGGACTAATAAAGAGAAGAGAAACCAACTTAAAGATCGTCCTGCCAGGGAAGTTTGCCATACTAACAACAATAAAGTGTAGCCAACTCTCAAAAACCCTATCACGTTTGTTATCAATTCGGAGATCCCTAACATTTTGGTATTTAATAGCTTTGTTCAAAAGCACAAAGATCAATCTCATACGATAATCAAAAAAGACATCAAACTTTAGGGTACGTCGACTGCCAAGTATGCATGGCAGATCTAAATCAAAAGGCCGGAAACATGTTATCACCACTTCACAATATCCGAAAATAAGAGATGCGAGAGCTAATGCTAAGTGCCTTCAAATTTTCAATACCATAAATTGGCTATTCCAGTAGGAATAATCTTTTGAAATGCTCACGTGATATAATATATCAGCAGGGCTCTCATAGCCCGGAGTTCAGTCCTACGCGCATAATTTAGCTAACGTGCTACAAAAACTCTAGCTGTAGAGCACCCGAAGGCATGTTTCTGATGGTACAGCTATTTACGAAGCCCACGAAAACATTTTATTAAATCCAAACAACCCAGATGAGCCAGCTAATTTCCCAAATCCGAAAGACAATTAAAATTTTAATACAGCTCCATTTACAAAATGTAACCAATCAATCATCTCAAAAAAAGTTGAAAAGCAAGCCGTAATCCTTCAAATTCACTTGCAGATTCATTCATTCCGAATATAAAATCTGTAAGACTTTTGACAAAAAAATTACCTTTGTTGGTCCTGATTGACTTGAGGGTAGTTTTGTAACCTAGCGTATATTTTCCACTTTTCATCACAAGAGCCAACCTGTTGTTGATGCTCTCGTGAGCCTTTTTCTGCAACAACCCATTGCCATTAATCCTCGACTAAACCACATAGCAAGAACTCATCGCAAGCCGAAAATAAGAAGACAAAAAATATCATTAATCCTCCATTAACCTCCATAACACAAATGGCAACCCAGAAAAAAACTCAGGAATCCTACGCAGATCAGCGGCAAATGAGTATACATACAGTTTTCTTAGTGGCCACCATTTTGCCGATAGATGATAAAGCCCAGCCGCAGACGCCTTAAAAATTCTCCTGTTGCTGGTTAAACCTGTAGAGAGAAAAAACTTATAACTTGGGAAAGGGTTTTAAAACTTGGAAACCCTAGCGAGGAAAGAAACTCCTTGCTCCTTCCAAACCCTAGCGAAATCTTTTTAAAGGTGGGATAATGTAAATTTTTTAGTGTGATCTTCTAGTGGCGGGTCAAATGCTTGCCATGTTGAGATTATAGATAATAGAGTTGTAAGTAAAATAAAAAATTATCTTGTTTTTAATTTAGAATCTGATAATTTATTTAGAAAAGTAAATATAAAAGAAAAAAAGTATTTAGTTCTATGATAGGAGAATGTAAATCATCAAATTTTTAAAATTAAAATGGGAAAATATTTGGAAAAGATGTTTTTTTATTAATAAGTTTTTTTGGAGTGAGGTTAAATATGTGTTCTATTCGAGATTAATTTTGTAGGTTTAGATCAAGTCTAGAATAATGGATTCGTCTTCTAAGTCTAGGTTCAACCTTATGTAATGTAGAACTATGCTATGTTTGCTTGTTTGGATAATCTTTGTCTACTTTGCTTCTTTTTATATTTGAGAACTCTTGTATTTTTAAATATCTAGAAAGGGTTATAATTTTATTGTAAGGAGACAACATGTATTGGGTCAATCCCCAAAATGTGTTGTGGAAGGATTATAATCAAGTGGCTAATTTGATGAGTGTGCAAATAAGGCAAATGTGTGTGAGTGTGTTTGAGGATAAGGTGGGGACTAAGTATATGTGGATATGTATACATAGAGATGGATAAAGACTAGTGTAATGAGCCCAACTTTGTACAAGATTTGTTATTTGTTGATATGTACATAAGTCAGGAAATTTCCTTGAAATAGTCACAAAACTAAATAGAAAATGAGATAAGGATACAAATTTTACTATTTTTTTGCCCCAACTTTGAGGTGTATGTGAATCCTAAGATGAACATTTGTCTTAAAGGATGTAATACTCTCAAACATGTATGTGAAATAAATATTCAAATCAAAGAAATATGAAGGGGGTCCAAACAAAGTAAGGTACTGTTGACATGTATTTTATACACTATCAAACACAGAATAAAATACCTAAAGGTACCTTATCCTCTCTTGAGTAAAGCCTCTGATTGTTGAAGATATCGCGGAAAAGGATCAATCAGGATGACTCCAAGGTTCTTGTATGTAGGATCTCTACGTGTGGATAAGCTCTCTGTGGTATGATGTGATTTGCTGGAATCACAAGGGGGCTTACACTTGATGCCTGAACTTCTGATTTGCTTTGAATATTGCTGGAACACAGGCTCTTACTAGCTTTGACTTGAAAAAAGGAAAAAAGATGAGGGCGAGGAAAAGATCTAATTCTAATACTAAGAATGTAGGAGCAATGAATGATCTTTGATGAAATTCTAACTAAGTCTTGTTTTGACATCCCAGGATCATCTCCACAAGGTTAGTGCGATCTTCGAAGGAAAGCTTTATGATGTTCAAATCATCATTGTAGGCATAGACACCATCAGGTTGATGCATATCCATGAAGAAGCAACAATTGAAGTTAAGCTTAAGCTGAATAATTCCAGTTGACTACACAAGGCAAGTCTGCAATCAACAAACTGCTAGTAGTATGGATATATGAATTCCACCATCAATTAAGCACATTTCTTCCACTCATCTAATCATAAAATCAAACATGAGAAGTATAAAGACCATGCAAATTGTCGAATCGACCCATAAATTTCACCATTTCTTCAATGAAGTTACAAGTCTTTTACAACAACATCTTGGCAACAATCTTTGCCTTCTCTCTCTACTCTACTCTAATTGCTATTCTATCAACTAACTAACTACTCTCTATTCACTAACTCCTTTCTAACTGCTTCCAACTCCTATTCTATTCTATTGCCTTTTACAAAATGAAGAGTCGGGGTTTATATAGTGCCCATAATACAATTCGATGGCTGAGATCAATTCGAGATCAATGGCCAAGATTTTACAATGAAAACCCTAATTAGGGTTTGTTACAACCATTACGTAACATTTAATGCTTGACCAATGATAAAATTGTATTGCTTGGACACATGTCCTCTCTAGAAAATTCCACCAATGGATAGCTGGGGTAGGTACATCAGAGTTTGTGCCACCTTCCATGAGTTAGGTACATTGAATCTGGAAATGCTGAGGTGGACCACACTGACTGGAGAAGTGATGACTAGGATGCCACCTCGTCTGACACTTGTAACTTGGTAAATATTCAACTTGATGTTGTTGAGAAGCTAGCTTTAATTAATTCATCTGGAACTATATGCTTCTTCAACGAACCCTTGTTCTAACTTCTTGTGTCCTTGATGTGCAGGATGATTGATGTACCTCGCCTTGGAATACTGGATTGGAGAAGTTGCCCTTGATGACGTTAGTCCAAAGAAGGTCATCCTTGTCGATGCTAGGCTGGAGGAGGTCGCCCTTGTCCTTGCTTGATCGTCCTTGATGAGAACCTGCCGACTTGTAGATCCTCCGGGCTTTGGAGTCGCCATCTTGATACCTACACAACATTTCAAAATTAGTAATATATCTTGAAATCTAAAAATTAAACTTTAAAAGGAAGATTCAAGATTTTAATTAGGAAACTTCATGATAAATCTTGAGTTATCATTTCCTAATTAACTACGCAATTTTCAAAACTTGAAGTTCAAAATTCAAAATTTCAACATTGGGACTAGGATGATCTCGCCATACCTCCACTTGAGAATTAATTCTAAAAAACAATGCAAAAATAAGGTGAATTTGCTAGGCAAAATGTAGATCAAGACTCCCTTTAGCAAAATGCGCCTCCTTTAATCTTCACAAGCATCAACTCCACCACCTTACGTCTTCAACACTTGAGGAAAATTTGCTCCAAATAGGCCAGCTTTCGCACTTCTTCTTTGCTCTTTCAAATCGCACTTGAAATAATGAGTGAATGATGGATTAAAATCGCTCAACACACCCCTATTATATAGGCACTCACCACTTCACTTTCCCATAGGCCGACTTGGTAAAATAGAACCCAAAATAAACAAAAATTAATAAAAGAAGAAAGTCGACTTGACAAAATATTAAATGATACCTCAAGCGCTCTATCTTTTAATTTTAATTTAATAAAAAATAATTTTAAATGCCTTTATAATTAAAATTTTGATTTTTCTAAGGCTCAAAAATTAATTTATTAAATGCTATGCGCTTTTATTAAATGCCAATTTAATTGAAATTTTTTAAATATTTTGAAGTTTTTTAGCGAATTTGGCATCTAATGTGATTTGGAGGATATTGGCGCCCAAGCATGGTAAAACAATGAATGTTAATAATCTCGCTCTAGTCCCTTGGAGAGGGACAGGAGCGCTCTTTCATTTTAAGGCTCGCATTCCTTGCTTTCACGTTCAAAATCTCCTCCTTGGCGTCCAAAATGAGATTGTCATTTGGAACTTTGAGTTTAATTTACTTGATCCTTAGGAGGAGCGTACCTTAGGACATTTTCGCCCTAGTCCCTTGGTGAGGGACAGGAGCGATTTTTGTCCTTTGTCCTTGATCTTTATCTTCCAAATTGCCAATTCATGTTGTGGGGTAAGCAATGATCTCCTTCACCCATTCTACGCATGCTTAACTTGCTTCTTCAAGGCGAAATAGATTCTCCCAAGATTTTCGCCCTGGTCCTCCAGTGAGGGACAGAAGCGATTTTTGTATTTGGCCTAGGATCATCAAGTTTTTGGAGTCAAACCTTTGCTCATCATGATTTAGAAGACCTTTCCAATCTTGCTCAACTTTGCCTTGGCATAATCTCGGAGGGAAATTGTTGATTTTATAAAAATCGCCCTGGTCCTTTAGTGAGGGACAAGAGTGCCTTTTGCATCCATTGCGCAAATTCTTGATCATATCAACCTCAAGGCATTTTAAACATCATTTCAAATTCACGCCTTGGCTTAGATTTGTCCAAACTTGGCGAGAAGGACTGGATATTAGGTTTTTCGCCCTAGTCCCTTGGAGAGGGACAAGAGCGATTTTGCAAATCCAAGCTTATCCGTCCTTTGTTAGCCTTCCAAATTATATTCAATGGATAAATCATGTTTTCCTTGGTCTCTTCAAATCATAAAATTGTCTTGATCCTGCAAGAACAGTGCAAATTTGAAATTCAAGCTCCGGTCCTTCAGTGAGGGACAGGAGCGAATTTTGTCTTCTATGCCAAAATGCTTCACTTTTCACCATGAAATGTCTTGGCTAGGGAAGATTTCACCTTACTTCATGCTATGAATAAAAGTTAATGTCCAAAAAAGGTCTAAAATTGTGCATATAAAGAAAAGCGCTCTGGTCCCTCAGTGAGGGATAGGAGCACTTTTGACCTTCTAGGCAAAAACTTCATCATTTCATTGTTTTTAATCAAATCTGGATGCTCTATCACGTTCATTTCGTCCTCCACCATGCCTTTGATGTTCCAATTTGACCAAACAAGGTCAGGAATGACTCAAATAAGCCTTTTCGCCCTGGACCCTTGGTGAGGGACAAGAGCTTTGCCTTGGTCCCTTGGAGAGGGACAGGAGCGAAATTCGCTCTGGATCCTCAGTGAAGGACAGGAGCAAAATTTGACTTTTTGAACTCTCTATCAGGATAATTTTTATGGAATATAACATTTATACTTTAAGTTATATTCCATATATACTTTCAGGATGTTTGAGAGTGGTTTCAGACCTCCAGGAGTTATATTGCAAAATCTAGTTTTTTGAGGTTTTTCAGTTTCCAGACTTAGTCAAATTTCAGGATCAGGACATTCCAAACTTAGCAAAAATTTCAGGATCAGGACTTTCAGACTTAGCCAAATTTTTAGGATCAAGACTTTACTCCAGCAGGACCTGCTATCCTATTGATCTCCCCGACAGCACTCAAAAATGCAAAAGCCAACTGACAAAACCCTAAAAGACCTAAAAAAAAAAAAAAAAACCCTAAAAAGCAAAACAAAACAAGGGTCCCCATTTGCAATGGGGCGATGTGTGAAAACGTCATAACAGGTACCTTGTAAGGTGTCATCATATAAGTGTATACTTGTCATACACTCTTTAAGGGGATGTGTAAAGTAGAAGGATGCATGCAAATGAAGGAGAGAGAAAATCATGCATGAAAGTAAATGTGGTCTATAGATAATCAAGTAATCACATATTGTGTTTGTTAGGGTACAGTGGCATTAACCTTGCAAATCCTATATCATTCATGTTCCTTCATGTTCTTTGGAAAGTGTTCAGTAGGACTTTGGAGAAAAATATTTAATATTTGTACTTTATGGCAAATTGTAATTGCATTTTCAAGAGGTGAACAAGTAACTCTAATAAGGATATGTCAAAATGGATAAATTCCCTCTTTTAGGCATCCACATCAGGATATGAAGAGTCATACTTTGGGTGTCCAAGATTGGAAGGTGAAAATGTGTTCATTGGGTGATTCAAAGAGTCATCGAGGAGTTACATGACATCTAGGAAGTTGAAGTTTTGAGTGGTTATAGGTTAGGTAGCTATGTTGGAGCCATTTGAAGGAAATTAATATTTATTATATCTCGTGGTTGTCCACTTTCCTAGGCCCATGGGTTTTTGCAAGTGGTTTTTGGCCTCTTGTTTTGGGTTGCTATTGTGGTTTTTCCTCCCTCAATTTGTTATAAATTAGAGCCATTGTTAGGATTAAGATGTCATCTACCTTGTAAATCCTATGGCATGGTTCCAACATCCTTGGAAATTATCATAAAGCACTTAGGGTGTATTGGGAAAATATTTTATAATATTTATTCTTACTATTGGGAAAATATTTTGTAATGTTTACTTTGAGTTTGATCTTCTTGGTTAGAGAGGCTTACATCCATGTCGATTGCATGATACATATGTCATAATTGATCTTGGTGGTTGAATGGTTGGATGTTGTTGATGCTTTTCATTTGGGGTGTTGTGAAGGAGGCCATACTTAACACAATTTGCATTTAGAGGTGTATGTGGAAGGACATGCCATGCATTTAGAGGTGTATGTAGAAGGACATGCTACATGTTTATGATTTGTAGTTTCTCTCTTTGGTCTTGTTTATCTTCCTAGACGTTTGGTTTCACATGGCATTAGTTTTGGGGTTTGGTTAGAGCTATGATGATCACTATATTTGTGGTTATGTGTTTTAACTCACACTTTGGGTGATGACATGGAGGTTCCTTTATTTATTTCCTTTGTTGGGTGTGAAGAACTTGGGAGAGTTATAAAGACTTGTGGTGAGACTTGTACTTGTAGGTTATTGGTTTATAACAGGGGCAATAATAACAGAGGCAACTATAATAGGAATGACCAACAAAATAGGATAACTTATCCACCCAGGGCCAATGAAACAAGGAATGATCCCCCTAGAAATCAAGGTAGGAGGGGTCCTCCAGGTGGATGCTTCATGTGTGGGGGAAACCATTTTGCTAGAGAGTGCCCCAGGATGCAAGGACAAATTAGGGACAATCAACCCCAACAAGGGCCCCAACAAAGGATTCATGCAGCAGTTAGGAACCGAAGAGGAAGATACCAAAATGTTCCCGTGGAAACTACAGGTACACTATTTGAACAACCAATTTCAATTCTAATTGACACTGGATCATCTGAATGTTTCATCTCACCTGAATTAGTAAGAAAATATGCATTAAAAGTTAATCAAATGGAGTCATCATGGACGGTTCAATATGGGGATAAGGCAACTAGGGAAGTAACTAAGTGTCTGCCGAGGGCAAGGGTACAATTTCCTGAGTTTGAAACAAGGGTAGATCTCTATGTGGCACCCCTAGGATTATATGATGTAATTATTGGAATGAGTTGGTTAACAGACCATCAAGCTAATGTGGATTGCTATAGCAAAGTTGTTGAATGTTTGGATGATGGGGGGAAAGGGGTCAAAATCCAAGGAAAGTTTAAACCCATTAATATAGAAACCATATCAGCCATGCAATTAAAGAAGGAAAGAAGAAGAGGAGGCCAAATCTATATGGTTGAAATTGATGAAGGAAAAGAGGAAAATACACCCACCTTTGAAAATACCCCCTTCTTAAAGGAATTCAAGGATGTTTTTCAAGAAGAATTACCCGGCTTACCCCCTAAGAGGAAGTTTGACTTTTCTATCGAAGTACTACTAGGAGCTGAACTAGTATCAAGGGCACCTTACCGTATGAACACAATTGAATTACAAGAGCTCAAAATGAAATTAGAGGAACTCTTAGCTAAGGGATTAATAAGGCCAAGTGTATCACCATGGGGAGCACCAGTCTTATTTGTTAAGAAGAAGGATGGAACCTTAAGGCTATGCATCGACTATAGGATGTTGAACAAAGTCACCATAAAGAATAGGTATCCCTTACCTCGCATAGAGGATCTTTTTGACCAAATGAAAGGAGTGGCAGTTTTCTCAAAGATAGACCTCCAGTCAGGGTACCATCAACTCAGAATTAAGGAGGAAGACATTCCGAAGACAGCTTTTAGGACTAGATATTTGCATTATGAATTCACTGTAGTTCCTTTTGGTGTAACCAACGCCCCAGCTGCATTTATGAACCTAATGAATAGTGTACTACATGACTACTTGGATAAATTTGTTTTGGTATTTCTGGATGACATATTGATTTACTCTAGAAATGAAGAGGAACATTTAGTGCACCTACAAATTGTTTTGCAAAGTTTGAGAGAACATAAGTTATATGGGAAATTGTCCAAATGTGCCTTCTTTGAGGAAAAGATTCACTACCTTGGGCACATAATATCAAAGGAAGGAATAGCAGTTGATCTAGATAAAAAAAAAGGCAATAGTAGAATGGCCAATCCCTAATAATGTTTGAGAGGTAAGAAGCTTTATGGGGCTAGCAGGTTACTATAGGAGGTTTGTGGAAGGATTCTCTAAGATAGCAAATCCCATCACCTCATTACAAAGGAAGGGTAAAAGGTTTGTGTGGACCGAGCAAAGTGATAAGGCATTCCAAATCTTGAAGGGGAAAACTAACCTCACCACCCTTTCTAAAGGTACCAAATCCGAATGGACACTTCACAGTCGTAACTGATGCTTCTATTGAAGGGTACGATGAAGGGGTAGTAGCTTACGAATCCAGAAAGCTAAAGACTCGTGAAGTTAATTATGCACCCCACGACTTAGAGTTGGCAATGATTGTGCATGCCCTACAAAAATGGAGACACTTCTTACTAGGGAAGCCCTTTGAGTTAAAGTCAGATAACCAAGGACTAAAGTACATCTTTACCCAACCCCACTTAAATGCCAAACAAAGAAGGTGGTTAGAGTTTCTAAGTGAATATGATTTTGAAATTGAATATATTAAGGGGAAGGAAAATAGGGTGGCAGATGCCTTAAGTAGGAGGAGACACTTGATGACCATAGCAACATTCAAAACTTCTTTCAAAAGGCAAGTAATGGATGAACATGGACATGACCCATGGTATGAGCAAGTCAAATTGACTTTAGAATACGATCCAACTGATCCTAAGGTTGAAGGGTATACATTAGATGAAGATGGGTTGCTCAGATACAATAACAGAATCTACATTCCTAATTCAGGAAACTTAAGGGAAGTAGTCTTGTCGGAGGCTCACAATGCCCCTTATTCAGGGCACCCAAGAGTTAACAAACTTTATGCAGATCTAAAGAAGTTATACTTTTGGCAAGGGATGAAGAATGACATTGTCAAGTATGTGGCTAAATGTTTGGAGTGTCAAAGGGTAAAGGCAGAACATAGGCATCCAGCTGGATTGTTGCAATTGCACGATGTACCTCAACACAAGTGGCAAGTTATTAGCATGGATTTTGTACAAGGGCTACCCATGTCACCTTCTAGGCATGATGCAATAATGGTGGTAATTGACAAACTCACTAAGGTGACACACTTTATACTAGGGAATCTGGCGGATGATGCACCTACCTTGGCTAGGCGCTTTGTTAAGGAAATATTTAGGTTGCATGGAATACCAGAGAAAATCATATCAGATAGAGATGCTAGATTCACTTCAAGGTTTTGGACCACTCTTCAATCAACTCTAGGAACTCAACTAAATTTTAGCACCGCATACCATCCTGAAACCGACGGTCAGACATAAAGGACAAATCAAATTATGGAAGACCTGCTTCGCATGTATTGTATGGACCAACAGAGGAAATGGGAAGAATACCTACCTCTAGTAGAATTTGCTTACAATAATACATATCAAACGTCTTTGGGAATGGCACCTTTCGAAGCATTGTATGGTAGACCATGTCGAACACCTTTGAGTTGGGATAGTCTTGAAGATAGAGTAATTGTTGGACCAGATATGTTGAAGGAGATGGAAAAGAAAACTAAGGAAATTAGGCAAAGATTGAAGGAAGCCTCAGATAGGTAGAAAAGTTATGTAGACAAAAACAGGACACCAAGGGAGTTTGAGGTGGGAGAGAAAGTCTTCCTAAGGGTTAGGCCACACAAGAGTTCTATAAGATTTGGGAAGAAGACTAAGCTTGCACCTCGTTATGTTGGACCCTTTGAAAAATTGGGAAGGATTAATCCAGTTGCTTACCAGTTGGCCTTACCTCCCCAATTGAGTCGAATCCATGATGTCTTCCATGTATCTCTTCTTAAAAAGTATGTACCTGATGAGAAACACATTTTGAATTGGGATGCTTTACAGGTCCAGGAAATGGGAGGAATAATGATAGAGCCATTCAGAATCTTGGAGAGGCGCCAGTGCCAGTTGCGCAACAGAGAGGTTGATCAATGCAAAGTGCAATGGGACCAGTATGATGAAAAGAATGCCACGTGGGAAGATACTAAGGAGATGTAGCAGTTGTTTCCTTTTTTGTTTTAAACATAAACTATAGACTCTTTTGAATGCATTCAGTAAGTGCATCGAGATGATGCACAAATTAAGGGGGGGAGGATGTCACAACCCTCCTTTATCACTTTTGGATTTAAAATACAAACTCTATTATATTTTTGGATAAACTATTTAAATGATTGAATGAATATCATAAAAGGATAAAATAATAAAGCACACACATGGAAAATATACATTTTTCTTAATTATTTATTTGGTTTTCCTCACCCAATTATGGCACATGTTGTAGGGAGAATAAGAAGCTTCTAGAGGATTCTCCACCACCTTGCATGTAACTCCTCCCACTAAGTCTAATCAATTTGCATGAAGTCCAAAATTGGGAAAGAATCTCTCTTTTTAATTAAAATTTATAGATAGTGGAATAGAGGGATGATTTCTTATAAATGTTATGCAAGTTTTCAAAAATGGGAGTTGGTTATTCCATAAAGAAATTCTTCTCTCAAGTAATTTTTTTTTCATAGTCATATTTCATTCTTTTGAAAATAGCTAAGATTTCTTTGGAGAATTTCTTTCAAGTTTGAAGATCAAGGGAGGCTAATTGAAGGATTCGTAGGGGATTCTTCGTCAATTGCAAGTATCCAGGTTTTCTTCTTATTTAGTTTTATTTCATTTTGAATCATGCATTTTTACTTTTGTTGTGGATTAAATTAGATCAATCTTGGTTTAATGCATTGCTGAAATTAGTTTTGAAATCTTGTTTCAATTCCTTACTGTAATTTGGATTTTTTTGTTGGGAATTAGTTTGAAGAATTAAAATCTTGTTTTTCAATTCCTTACTGTAATTTGGATTTTTTGTTGTGAATTAGTTTGAAGAATTAAAATCTTGTTTTTCAATTCCTTGTTGTAATTTGGATTTTTGTTGTGAATTAGTTTTGAAGAATTAAAATTTTGTTTTTCAATTCCTTGCTATAAATTGGATTTTTGTTGTGAATTAGTTTTGAAGAATTAAAATCTTGTTTTTCAATTCCTTGCTGTAATTTGGATCTTGTTGTGAATTAGTTTTGAAGAATTAAAATCTTGTTTTTCAACTCCTTGCTATATATTGGATTAATCTTATTTTATATACACACTGTGAATTAAATTCAAGGAATAAAATCCTGCTCTTTTTTTCTTGCTATGAATGAAACAAATCTTCCTGTAGGAATAAGTTAACTTCTTTGTAAATCTTAGTATACTCATTATTCTGTGAGGAAGCAAAATATAAGTTTGTCTCTATAAATTTTAGATTGAAAAATAGATTATAAATTCACCTGTATGAGCTTGCATTTCCCAATGTAATCATCTATCTTTCAATCATCTGTACATTGCTGGAAATGATTTATTTTCCCTGGATTGTTTTATCTCTGTGAATAACTCTCTGGATTATTCACTCCTGTGAATGAACCCTTATTGTTTACTTTAATATTTTTATCCTTATTATCTAAAATCTACTCTCTGTGTCTATTTAAATTAAACTGGAAACTATATATATATATATATATATATATATATATATATATATATATATGTAGTCACACAAATCTATCCATTTTAATTAAATGAATATTTCGTATTTATTTGATTAAAAATCCACTAGCCATCAATTAATTAAATTAATATTTAATTAATTCATCCCCAAACATTCTTCTATTAATTAAATAAATTATTCAATTTATTTTAATTAATTCATTAAATCAAATTCACAATCAATTAAATAAATAAAATCTATTTATTTAATTAAATCCCCCTATTCCTCTTTTAAATAAATTAAACAAAACATTTATTTAAATCATTATCCCCCCCCCCCACTTGCATTTTCCTACAAATGCAACTTGCACACATTTTGAAATAAATGAATTTTTATTTTAAATAAAATCCTATTTTCCCTCACCCACCAAATCCACTTGCAAAATCTAATCCTCTTCTAGATTCTTCTAACCCCTTCCTAATTAGTCTAATCCATCCCCTAAATATTGTCACATTCTGTTGGATTTTGCCAAGATCAAGAAGTCATTGAAATGTACAAGATAGAGACATAATATGGGACAAGAATAAACTGTATTCTCATCAATAGAAAATGATCAACAACTGTTACATACAATGTAGATGAGCCTGCTTATATAGGCAAGGCTAGGGATATGTATGAGCACACAAACATGACATGTGGCTCAATAAGAAACAAGGGTAGGTAGGAAATAGGTGTGGGTAGGTAGGAGAAATAATATAATATTCCACATGAGGTGGATCACCCACCGAAGGTGGAATTATCACTCCACAATAAGTGGATATGATAGTGTAATAACAAGATCAACACCATAAGAGGTGAAATTTCTCCTACACACACTATCCCAATGTGACACAAACACCCAAGTGTCTCATATCCAAACTACTATGAAATGCATTATCCTAAGTAAACTTAAGTAAGTGTAATAATATCCATGATGAATAATTATTTACACCAACACCCCCCCTTAAGTGCAACTTAGGGGAATGCACTTAAGTCTACAATGCAACTAAGCAATGCAAGATGGGTCCCGGCTACGAGGCCATGTTAGGTACCCATGCACAAATGCAAATGCATGCAAACCAATGCAATGAAATCTCTCACAAAGTGGGGAAAGAGAGAAAAACCCAATGGGAAAAAACCCTCCCCCAAAAAGAGAGATGAAAGCTATACAAGAGAACTCTCATAGAGGTATGTGAGGAACAAAACCCCATGTGAGGAAAAGGTCCCCCCCATACGAGAGAAGAAGAGAAGTCAAACTGTGATCATCCCTCAATGAAGAATCTGCACCAATGATAGAAGCTCGATGTATGAAGAAACTGCTCCACGAACGTCGAACAACATTCCTCCCCTTAGGAAGAAACAAAACCAAAGGTGTATCCATGAAGTCTCCCCAATCATGAAGGGAAGATGTATGAAGAAAACTCATGATGAAAGGAATCTCTGAAAACTGCTCAAGTGTCCCCATGTCGATGCTGAAAGATACCCCTTCCAAAGATGGTAAACTGTGCCATACTGCTGAAAAAGGAACTCCAACATCTAGTAGAGATGGATGTAGAACAATATCCAAAGACTCATGTGTCTCCTCAAAGCATAAAGAGACATCCTCCAACTGCTGTACATAAGTATCCACAATCATGTCAACCTCGAAAGAATGATCATGTAGAGAATGAACAAGAGGGTCAGAGTGTGCCCTCGCAACAATCGAAGAAGGATCATCTTCATCAAAGAGAAGATGAATGTCATCAATGATGTCTCCCAAATCTGCAATGTAGGATTCCACAAACAAACCTGCAATGTCTGTCAAGTAATCATCCCATGAATCTGAAGCTGGAAGACAAGGTATATCCTGCTGCACTGAATCACATGTAGGCAAAACTGTCGCACTATCTGCATCATCAGGTGCAATAGGTGATGTGATATCAATATGAGAAGATGAAGTACAAGACTCAAGAATGGGGTTACATGTGAGAATCCCCAAATTCAAGTGTCCAAAGTTCTCCTCAAAATCTGAACTATCACAAGTGTGATCATAATGAGTAGAATCATCAAATGTGAAATCATCATCATCAACAAAATCTGAAAAGGAGTATAACCGAGATGCATGATCAACCACCCCAGTTGCAATGATAGCTCTAGTCTCCATGTCTCTAATAAAAACTGAGTCAGGTGTGAACTCCACAACTCTCTTAGTTGCGCCATGTGTGATTTGATAGATAGAAAGGAGATTGTTTGTCAAGTGGGGTACACACAACACATCATTGAAGGAGTTATCCCCAATGTCAATAGATCCTTTCCCAATCACATCCATGTATGTATGATTGCCCATCAAAATCTGTGGCATGGTGCAAGGCTCAAATGTAGAGAACATAGACTATGAAGATGCCATATGATGAGAAGCCCCTGAATCTAGAAGCCATCTCTCTGAAGTATGATATGTTGTAGCACATAGAGCTTTTCCTTTTCTTGTTCCAAAAGAGTGAGTTTTTCCACTTGTAGAAGCCATGAATGCTTTCCCTTTTCCTTTTGAATGTGAGGAAGTGGAAGTTGATGAATCATCCTTCTTGTAGACTTTAGGCAAATCAATGTTATGCTTTTTGATGATATGTGTGAGCTCATCAATCTTCTTAGTATGGCAACGATGTTCCTCATGACCAATCTTTTTACAATAAGCACAAGTAGGTCTCTCTCTCTTTGGTGAATTATCTTTCTTGGAAGAAGATGAATCTCCTTGTTGTGGAGAAGATTGTGCTTTTTCTTTAGGCTTTGATTGCCATTTCTTCTTGTTTGAGTTGTCCTTTCCTTGATTTCCTTTGTTTCCTTGATTTGCCACTAATGCTTGAGACTTAGAAGAAGCCTTAAGAATGCCCATGCTTATCAACTTAGTTTGTTCCATCATCAACATTTCATTGAAAGCATCAAATGTAGGCATTTTGTAGCTTGAACCCATTGTCATCCTATGAGTTTGGAAACTAGAAACAAATGCTACATATTCTTGTGGAAGCTTCCCTATCAAGTTGAATATCAATTGAGTATCCTTTTTATCAATGCCACAATCTTTGAGTTGTGCCCTCAACTCATTTGCCTTAGTGACATAGTCTTGTATAGTATCAAAGTTCTTGGGATCTAACATGGTGAGATCACTATCAATTTGATATCCCCTAATCTCATCAACTTGACCATACAAGTCTTGAAACTTTTGCCAAGCATCCTTGATTAGAGTACATTTCTCAATATGAAAAATGAGATCCTTTGATACATACTTTCTTAAGGTACCAATTGCCATGATATTTTTAGTGAGCCAATCTAAGTGACCAACTGGATCAGCCTTAGGATCAGCTGGAGCAACAATAGTTCCATCAATGTAATGAGTGAGTCCTTTTTCCATAAGTTTACTCCATGCATCAATTTTCCAAGTAGCATAATTATGTGGAGTTAAGAGAGGAAACTTAGAAGAACCCATAGCAGCAAAAAGGAAAGAACACAAGAGTACAAAAGCACTAGAGACACCCCCCAAATTCAATCAATCAAAGTACCCCCCCAAAAGTGATGATTTTGGCACTTTATACTTAGTGCGATTACAATGAGCCACTTGCAAAACAAGGCAAAGTGGGTTTATGATGCAGATTTTACAACTTCTCAAATGAAATACAAGAGACTTCAATCAATAGTGCAATGAATCTAACTGAGATTCAAGCAAATATACAAGTACCAAGAGAGCCAAAAATGGCCTAAATCTGAAAGTACAATTTCTACTTACAATGACATCAATCTGATAGCATCATGTGAAAGTAGATGAAAAAATACGCACTTTCAAAAAAAACGGCACCTAAAAAGGAGGTCGGATGACCCCAAACGAAGCCTCTGAAGTTGCAAAAACTGGGATTACTCAGGGACAGTCACCAAAAACTGCATTTTCTAAAAAATCCGTGCATTAAAATCAAAAAATTCTTTTATCACTGCGGAGAGCACGAAATTCTAGCCCATTTCAAAAAAAAATGCACCCAAAAAGGAGCAAAAATGAGCAAGTTATGGCCATTTGAAGTTGAACTGCAAAATAAAAAATGCAAATGAGAGGGGGTTCAAAAATTTTCAAACCCTGCTGATGTGGCGCTGACATCAGCAAAACACTGGGTTAAATTTGACGGCCGTATGACCGTCGCCAAAACTTCGCTGCCTCGCTGACTGGACGTCCGTACCGTACGGACAAACTGCGTGGCAAGCTGACTGTACTTTCCGTACTGTACGGAATTGCTGATGTGTCAAGGTGACGTGGCTACTGATGTGGCAGTCCGTACTGCTGACCAGACGTACAGAGAAGCTGACTATATCTGTACGGTTGCTGATGTGTCCGAGTGACGTGGCACCGGCGGTCTGCGTGGCGGTGCTGACGTGGCACCTGCAGGTGGGCCACGGAGGAGCGCCGGGAGCGGAGCTGGAGGAGCCGCTGGGTGGCGGCGAGGAGCATGCAGGAGTCGCCGGCGCAGCGCAGAGGAGTGGGCGCGGACGGCGGTGGCTGCGGAGCTGGAAGCTGCGGGGAAGGCGCCGAGGAGGCGCTGCCGGTGTCGGAAGCGTCGGAAAAGAGGACGCGGGAGGCGCCGGAGTCTGGTGGAGCTAGGTGCTGAAGCAGAGCAGCGCGGAGGTGCGAGATCCGGGAGGCGCGTTCGACGAGGATGGTCGTGCGGGCGGAGCCGAGGTCGAGCGGCAGGTACGTTCTGGCGCTGCAGACAGCGGTCTGACAAAACCTGCGAAATGACAGGTCCGACGTGCACGGGGGGGGTCTGCGGACCCCCTAATCAAATTTTTGATTTTTTTTTTTTGCTTCTTTCAAAAAAATTTTGATTTTTTTTTTGAATTTTTTCAAAATTTTTTTGATTTTTGATTTTTTTTTGAAACAATTTTTCAGAAAAATTTTTTTTTTTGAAAAAAATAATAGGAATATTCGAAAAATCCGTACGATAAGCAAAATTGGGGAAAAAAATTTTCCTCACCAAAATAGGCCAACTTTATAACCAAAATTCATGGAAATGGCCTTCCGGACGCAATGGAGAGGTCAGATCTGGTATAGGACGCCTCCAAATGATGATGCTCCTCAGATCTGCCTCTTAACGTCGCAATAATACCTCTTCAAGACGAATCAATGAGACTCCAATAGCTCTGATACCATGTTGGATTTTGCCAAGATCAAGAAGTCATTGAAATGTACAAGATAGAGACATAATATGGGATAAGAATAAACTGTATTCTCATCAATAGAAAATGATCAACAACTGTTACATACAATGTAGATGAGCCTGCTTATATAGGCAAGGCTAGGGATATGTATGAGCACACAAACATGACATGTGGCTCAATAAGAAACAAGGGTAGGTAGGAAATAGGTGTGGGTAGGTAGGAGAAATAATATAATATTCCACATGAGGTGGATCACCCACCGAAGGTGGAATTATCACTCCACAATAAGTGGATATGATAGTGTAATAACAAGATCAACACCATAAGAGGTGGAATTTCTCCTACACACACTATCCCAATGTGACACAAACACCCAAGTGTCTCATATCCAAACTACTATGAAATGCATTATCCTAAGTAAACTTAAGTAAGTGTAATAATATCCATGATGAATAATTATTTACACCAACACATTCCTAAGCAAAGGGAAGTCACTTCTCAAAATCCTCAAAGTCTTGGATAACCATTAAAGGTTTTCAACCTTCAACCACTTAAATCCTCAAAGTCTTTGATAGCCATTAAAGGCTTCCAACTTTCAACCACTTAATCCACAAAGTCTCCAATAACCATTAATGGTTAACCCAAACCTTCCCACATGGTTAAAACATTTGTTTTGACTCAACATCTACCCAACCCAAGGGTCTCATCAAGCCTTTAAAGCTTTGACCATGATTATCTCTTAATCATTTGCACAAAGGTTTATCCTTGCATTAACTCCTAATCCAGTGGGTAATCCTAATTTAGACTTGACCCTTAGCCTTTAGATAACCATGAGGTCTTCTCAAGCCTTTAATGCCTCCAACCTCTTCTCTCAACCCAATCCTGTGTTGACACTTGTCACTATTTTATTGGTGCCAATTGTGCACATGGATCCCCAACTTTCAAGCTTGGCCCTTGATTAAACCCTTCAATCCTGGCCATCCATTGCTCCATTTTTCCTATAAATAGAGCCCATTCCTTCATAATCCAGATCCTGAAAACTGGTATGCATCTAAGCTATAGACATTTTAGAAAGCATTCTTAGCATAATCATCTAATATCTTATCATTTTGGTTAAAATATATCATTTTAGCATCAATAGCATAGTATTTAGCTTTTCATTTCATATTTGAAGCTTAATATTAAATCTCAATCCTCCATAAGCATCCATAGTGCAAAAAGTTGCTGAGAGCTACACTATTTTGGAACTTGGAGAGGAGAGGAACAAGGGAGAAGGAGCTAAGGCCATGCTAAGAGGCAGTTGGAGATGCCTCATAATCTTTGTTTCGTTTATTAGATACATTAGCATGCTTTTAGTGTCTCTCTTGGTATGCCTTTTTCGATTAGTTTTTGATTGACTAACACTAACGGTTTCGTGTCTTTTTGGTGTCGTTTATCATTTACTAACCTTGTGCCATTTAGGAGGGCATCATTTGGTGAACCCGATGTGAATCGAACCACCAAAAACATACTATTTTTTTTGTAACTAACATATTTGCTTGTTGAAAGTGCCACACAGGTCGCGCTTCGGTGCTATTGAACACGTTCTAGCACTACCAACACTTTTTCTTTCAACGCTATTGCCCCCACAATAGCGCTATTGTCAAAGTTTCAGCGCTTTTGAGATTATTTTAGCGCTTCTGTGATTATTCTGGCACTATTGGAACAATTCTAGCGCTTTTGTCTTTCTGTCTATTCTGTTCTTTCAGTGCTACTGTATAAATTAGCGCTTCTATTTAAATACAGACTAGCGCTACTATGTAAAATAGCGCTTCTGTCAAAACACAAACTAGCGCTATTGCGACAGAGTGTTGTCCAAGTCGCCTTGTAACCGAAAAATTAAATATCTTAGGCTTGTAGAAGCCCCCCCTTGGACATAAATTTTACTAACAAATTGTGGTTTTTGCAGGTTAAAACTAACCCCTAAAAATCATAAAATTTTCATTTTGGTGCTTTTAAAAACTTGAAAAACACAAAAAAAAACAAAAAAAAAAAACAAAACAAATTTCCATTGTTTTCTAGTTAGGATTCATCTTTTTTGGTGCTTAAAATCAACAACACAAATTTGATTTCCTTGCATCAATTCGGACCTAAAATTTACAATCCACACTTCAATTTTGGGCAAGTAAAAAGAACAATCCACTTGTTTTGATTTTTGCAAGCAATTTTTACTTCATGCAAACGTGTTTTCCATTAAGTTGACCAGGATTTCAAATTCTAGAATACAAAACACATTGCTTTTTGAAGTTAAAAAGAACACCATGACTGTTGGAGCAACATCTCCAAATAGTTAGATCACATTTGCAAATGCTGGATTAAAAAGAATAAATGTTTTACGTGTTTGGCACGCTTGTGCACAAAAGTCAGTCGATTGGTCCTACCTCTAACACACACTATCCTCTCCCTTGGCTTTCGTGGTCCTAGGTGCAAGAGAAAAGTGTTAGTAACGCTCACATTTTATCTTTTTAAGAGAGGCCTACCAAGGGATAGATACTCTTGGGAATGACCTCGAGCGGTAAATCCTTCGAGCCGCTATAGAAATCAGGTGAGAGCGAAAGCTGTAGCCTTGGGTATAGCTGTTCCTACAGTGTAACTGGCCGAAAGGACAAATGGGCCCCACCACTGGTTACAAGGCTCTTAAGTGAGTCACTGCAAATGAACTTATGTCCAAAAACATCGAACATGACTAAACACCTTTAAGTAGTAGCCCACCCATTCTATTGATTGAGGATATTTGCGATATAATTTAGTGCAAGAGCATAGATGGTTTTGCTCCCAAGATACTCACCATACATATTTCCTTGAGTAGAAACATAGCTTTTTGAAAAGTCACTTGTGGCTTGATAAAAGTGGTGACTCCCCTATCATAGGGATCATCTATTTGTTATGCTCGTGCAAGACTTAGTATATCACATCCTTACCTGCCACGGCGGGATTCATAAGGTATGTAGTACCAAAGTCGAAGAAATATCAAGATGTGGGCTAAATTTATCACAACTGGCCATTTGACCTTAGGGATAAAAAGTGTTTGAAGTGTGTTCGTTTTAAAGACCTAGTGCAAATTGAGCCGACTTCAGGCTTTGGAAATACACCTTAAAATACGTCTAAAGGAAGGGTCAAAAACAAGTCCAAGGATTGGGTTAATCTAGACCCATACTCATTTGTGCCTTTTTAGGCAACATTCTTGTGTTTGTGTGCTTGCTTTGTTTTCTTGTCAAAGAAAAATAAAATAAAATAAAAAAATCAATCCCAAAAACAAAGTATTCATCCAACATCTGTCAACACAACCAAAAATACCAAAAACAAAGTGCAAACAACATAGAGTCACAACTTTTATGACCATTCTTCACATCTTGCGAAAGAAGAAGTGTCATCAGAATATCAACTTGAAAAGAAGACCATTGAGCTCAAAGGCTTTAATCAAAAGGAGGAAATTCTTCTATATCAATCGACAAATCTTTGTCTCCCATAGAGTCTTTCTACATCGCATGCGTTTATACCTTCAAGGTAAAACAAACGAGTTTGATTCAGAATCATTGAACCGCAGAGCTTTTATGCAATATAGAGCTTTGAGTTATCACAAAAATCAAGGAGGAAAGATTAATCCCAACTTTTTCCCAAACATCTGCATCACCTACAACACAGCTCGAGAAATACCTCCAACACCTGAAAGGGAAGAGGTAGAGTTTGTCCCATTTGTGACGCAAAGTTTTTATTGAAGTTGAAAAAAATTTCATCCATCATCTCACTCATACATCATCACTTCATTATCAATCCGTCCCAACTCTCAAAAACATTAAGAGGTTCTTGTCCCAAGATTCCTTTTTAGATATTACTTGAAATCAAACACATCACATCACTTTTTAGATTGTTTCTACATCTAGGATAAGCTCATCCTAAGAGACACATCTACGCAAGTTAAAACTAGTTCATGAGTGAATCCTCTCATTACTAGGTAGTTAAATCTGTAACACATCTCAGATTTATCTACACCTTATCACATCAAATCTTATCAAAACAAGCAAGTAAAATTCGAAGAAGGAATTTCGGTTACATCTACCTTAAAAGTGCTAAAGAGATCCACGTGCAACACAATTCACCAACCATCAATCTTTCATTTCATCAAAAACTCATCATCATTTTCACACAACTTCAACAAAGACTCATAAACAAAATGGCCCAAACCCGATCACAGTCCAGGCAACGAGAAATAGAAAGGGAAGAAGAAGAAGAGGAAAATCTCAATGAATTTCAAGAAGCACTTGGAGGAAATGCAAATGACGAAAACCCAAGTACTTCCACTCCTGCAACAATAGAAAGGGCTCAACATAACCCTCTCTTTAACAGATTGTTTGATGAAATACTCAGGAGCAATGCGGATGCTCACTTCTTAAGACTCGCTCAAGAAGGAGCCAAACTCCCCTCTGACTTTGATCTTGCCCAATTAAGACAATCATCAGAAAGACAAAGTCGTCATGAAGAGGAAAAGGGTAGAGATCCCATTAGATATAACATTCCTCGAGGTAACCCACCACCTCCTCCTCCAAATGAAATGGAGATGTTGCGGCAACAAGTCGAGACTCTCGCCCAACAGCTTCATAGTGGTGTCAAGATTAACCAATTCTCACTCAATGACATCTGTCCCTATCCTTTTGATAGGAATCTTTACATGCCACCATTTCCACGAGGATTCGAAACACCCAAATTTGAAAAATATAGAGGAAAGGGGGATCCCCGTGATCATGTCCGAGAATTTCATTCCGCTTGTCTTGAAGTGGCATATGAAGACACATACCTAATGCGCCTTTTTCCCCAAAGCTTGGGAGGAACAACCACATCATGGTTTTCCCGACTACCAGGTGGCATTAGAACATTTGAGGAACTCATCCAGAAGTTCCTATCTCATTACTCTTATAACATTGAACGCGACATCACCATGGCTGATCTATGTAATACCAAACAAAAACCAGGTGAATTATTCTCAGTATTCCTGCAACGATGGCGCCAAATGTCTAGCAAACGTTCTCTTCAGTTACCTGAACGAGAACTAGTGGAAATTTTCATTTCCAACTTAAACGAAGAAATGGAATTTCACTTGGATGTCAAAGACACAGACTCTTTTAACGATATGATCACCAAGGGTTTAAAATGTGAAAGGGCACTCATCAAGAAGGGACTCATCAAAATCTTTAATGAACCAAAAGATGGTCCTCGCCCATGCTTCAACAGCGATAAACCAAACTTCTGGAACAAAAATAAGAATATCATCAACGATGGGGTTGTGGATGCTCGAACTATCCAAAATGCACAACCTGTGGTTCGGTTTGCAGGACAAAACCCTCCACCTCAGAATAACACAAATGTTCCTTCCAATCAAGGTCGCATCACGTCTCATGATGAACCAAGACCTCGTCAGCAAAAACAAAAACGAACATACACTCCCTTAGGGGAACCCATTGAAACAGTGTTGTGACAACTCCTCTCTCAAAATTTGGTCACTCTACCTAAGCTATCAAACTATGAGCCTCAAGTCAAACCAGCATGGTGGAGAGATACTGAACACTGTGAATTCCATCAAGGAAGAGGGCACAAGACAAGTAATTGTCACCGATTGAAAGATCTCATTCAGGATCTTATTGATCGAGGAGAAATTGAAATTGAAGGACATGACCCAAAAACAACCAATAATGATCATTTGATGTTCAAAAATCCACTTCCATCACAAGATTAAAGGGGTCCTTCCACTTCCCGGCGAGGCACTGATACCACTGATTATACACAGGCTGCGTATAACTACACTGTAAATCACCTGTATGATGCCAATGAACAAGTTGCAACTATAACCTTCAAAAATCCCACCTCAAATTGCAATGTTGTTACACGTCGTGGCAAGGTCACCATCAAGGCAGCTCCACAGGGCACCACCTCCGTCCCAAAGCAGTACAATCTTGTGGAACAATTAGACAAAACCCCTGCACTTATATCCATTTTAGAGCTTTTGTGTCTATCGCCATCTCATAAAACTATCTTAGATCAAGCCCTCTAAGAAGCGTCAGTCCCCGCAAATATGAATACGGACCAATTTCAAGCCATGGTTGGAAATCTAAAGTCATCACCTTGTCTCACTTTTTTCGAAAGTGACAACTCTTCTTTCCAACAACCTCATAATGCTTCGCTACACATTGAAGGCTTTATCAACCAACACAGGATCAAGCGAGTCTTGATCGATAATGGAGCAGGCCTAAACATTTGCACACTACAGTTGGTCACAGCATTGGGATATGCAATAGAATCAGTGGATCCTCGCAAGAAGATCACCATCAAGGCCTATGATGATGCAGAGCGTTCATCCAAAGGAGCTGTGGTACTACCAATCTGAGTCAGTCCTGTGGTAAAGCACATAATTTGTCAGGTTCTGGACCTTCCTCTGCCATATAATCTATTATTAGGGAGACCTTAGATACATGCCATGCAAGCTGTTCCATCTACCTACCATCAATGTATCAAGTTCCCACATAACGGTACAGAGATCACAATCCTAGGCGATGCAAATCCCTTTGCATTTTGCCATAATATCAGCCATCAACCAGAGATTACTATTCCTAATAATAGGGAAGCCATTTCCTCCACATCATATGCAAGTCCCGCCTCTCTTGCCAGTTCGAACACCACTATGCCCAAGCAAGAAAAGCTTAAAATGAAGGTAGCAGAGGAAGGTCCTGGAGAATATAACTTGAGTCGGCTCTTTTTTGTGGGACAAATGCCCACTTCTCTTAGAACACATGGTAAACCACAACAGTTACTCCAACAACCACTAATCACGCCCGCATGTGCCTTAACGCCTTTCGTCCTTGGAAAGAGTCAAGAGGAAGAGACACAAGATGAGGACCTAGTGGAATGGATCTACAAAGATCCCATCACCACTGATGAACCGCAAGTTACACTTCCTACGGAACAGTATGGCAAAGGCCTTCTCATTATGTAAAGAATGGGATATGATGGTCAGAGTGCTTTGGGATACTGCAAACAAGGACGACACGAACCTCTGCTACCGGAATTCAAGCCCAAAGGTAATACAGGCCTTGGCTTTGAAAAAGAGATCCTTCCTAAACTCAGATTCAAAGGAAAACCCAGCAAACCATTTTGCCCACCTACTGCAAAGAGGACACCTTTCATAATCAAAGCACCATCAAGCACTATCCCCACTGCCCCATCGAGGCTCACAACTCCACCATCACCAATGTCACTCATCCCATCAAACGAACTCGTAATTCCATCAGCGGCACCATTAGCCGCAACAACTGTATCAGAACCCGCAGCAACATCTATGGCATCGGTAGTTCCAGCAGAAGTCACTGAGTCAACACTGCCGATACTTCCAGTAACAAATCCTTTCATCCCTATCAAACTTCCTGCCACATCAATTACTACAAAGATACATAAACCAATCACACCTGCCGTGTTTAACTCTAAAGACATCCCAGTATGGTATAGCAATCGGATGCTGGAAAGTGATTCAGAGACTGACTCACATGAGTGGGAATTTGATTCTGTACAGCTCAATACTTCAGATGAGGAAGACACATCACCACCTCCGCCACGCAAAGACATACCTATTTACGGAGAAGCACAGATACAGACCACTTGGGTTCCTGAGCTGGAAACGTCTTCCACAGACCCTACGTCTCATCCTACGCCCGATTCTGACAGGGAAAGTACCATCAACGACCTTCACCACACTGTCTTAACCCTCACTGATACATCTAACGAACTTAACCTAATCGATGAAGTAATGCCCATTATCCACCCTGAACTCATCGAATGGAACCAACCAAATCCCCCATGTCTTGACCTCTTCCAAAATGATGAGGCCATCATTGACTTTTTGGAATTAAGGGATAACCTACCAAGCGGGGATCACAAAGCTGGATTTGCCATTGAACTTAATAGCGCAGCATACTTCGGGGCGGATGCCAAACCTTTCAGTTGCAAAAATATAACAATAAAACATGGATCTTCCAGTGAAAACCACACTATGGCACTGTTTGATCTGACAAAAGTAAAAAGAAAGAGCATATCCAATGGTGAAATCCTCTCTGAGGCGCCTGAGGATGAAGGGTTTGACATTCTCCCTGATAGTACACAACAGGAACGATCAACAATTCTCATCGAGGAAACCAAAGAATACAATGTGGGGACTCCTGAAAATCCTCATATCATACATCTGGCATCTCTTCTCACTCCAGAGGAACAGCCTCAATTTATAGAGTTCTTCCAGAAGCGTCAGATCAACTTTGCATGGTCATATGCAGACATGCCTGGGCTTGATCTTGATTTAGTTATGCATCACCTCACCGTAGCAGAAGGAGCCAAACCTATCAAGCAAAAGATTCATAAGATGCATCCTCAGATTGCAGTGCTAGTCAAAATAGAACTCAAGAAACTCCTGGATGTTGGTTTCATTAGACCAATTGATTATGCAGAATGGATCTCCAACATTGTGCCAGTTGGCAAACCAAAAGGGGGCATCCGCATTTGTACTGACTTCAAAGATCTAAATAAGGCTTGTCCTAAGGATGACTTCCCCCTTCCAAATATCGACATCATAGTGGATTTGACAGCAGGACATGCCATGCTTTCACTCATGGATGGCTTTTTCAGGATACAATCAAATAAATATCGCACCAGAGGACCAACACAAGACAACCTTCACATGTCGATGGGGCACATACTGCTGGAATGTAATGCCCTTCGGTCTAAAGAATGCAGGAGCCACTTATCAAAGAGCAATGACCACCATCTTCCATGACATGATGCATACCATGATGGAAGATTATGTTGATGACTTACTAGCAAAATCACTCACCAGAAAAGGACATCTCCACATCTTAGATAAAATCTTTGATAGACTGGAACAATATCATGTTCGACTCAACCCAAAGAAATGCGTCTTTGGAGTAACCTCCGGGAAGCTTCTAGGATATATTGTCTCAAGCAAAGGTATTGAGGTCAACCCAACAAAGGTAAAAGCAATCATGGACATGCCACCACCAAAGAATATCAGTCAGCTAAGGACATTACAAGGGCGACTTCAATCCATCCGAAGATTCATTGCACAATTGGCTGATAAGTGTCACCCATTCACACATCTACTACACAAGAACATCCGCTTTCAGTGGGATGCCCGATGCCAACAAGCATTTCAGACGCTTAAAGACTATCTCATGAATCCACCATTGCTAATGCCACCAGATCCAAGTAGACCATTGTTACTCTATATCTCAGCAACCAGTACAGCATTGGGTGTACTACTGGCACAACATAATGCAGAAGGAAAAGAGTGTGCTGTTTACTACATCTCTCGCACACTGGTGGGCTATGAACTCAATTACACACCTATTGAGCGAGCTTGCCTAGCAGTAATCCTAGCAGCCACTAAACTGAGGCACTATCTGTTAACACACAAGGTACAACTCATTGCAAAGATTGATCCACTCAAGTATTTACTCAGCAAAGCAGCATTGACAGGCCGCTTGGCCAAATGGGTGATGATTCTAAGTGAATTTGACATTGAGTATGTGGACCATAAAGCTATCAAAGGTCAGGTTATTGCAGATCAGTTGGCCGATGCACCACTCATAGGCGATCATCCTCTTATTTCCAATTTTCCAGATGAGGAGATATTCATGATCACAGCAGCACAACCATGGAAACTATATTTTGATGGTTCATACACTAGGCACGGCTCGGGGGCAGGCATTCTGTTTATCACACCTCAAGGTGATAGCATCCCGAAGTCTTACAGGCTCACATTTTCATGCACAAACAATATAGCCGAGTATGAGGCCTTGATCACAGGACTCAGGTTAGCCGTACAATGGAAATTACAAGAACTGCAAGTATATGGTGACTCCCAACTGGTCATTCGACAAGCAACTGATGAATATCAGACCAAGGATGATAAACTCATGCCATATAAGCAAATGGTAGACAGTCTAAAGACATCATTTACTACTATCACTTTTGAGCAGATACCAAGAGATCAAAATCGAGCTGCTGACGCCATGGCTACCATCGCATCTCTCCTAGATCTTCCACAAAATTCAACATGCTACGAGTTCTTGGTAGAACAGCTTTGGATCCCCGCTTATGATATCCCTGAATCCGAGATGATATGTCGCCTTGTCGGTTCTGAATCCCCATGGTACGGTGAGTTCTACACCTATCTCCGCGATCACACCCTTCCTCCCAACCAATCAAATAACCAACGAAAAACCTTCATTCGCCAAACTGCTCGATATACCATTATTGCTGAAACCCTATACCGATGCGGTCTTGATGGTACTCTCCTTCGATGTCTAGAACAAGGTGAGATAACAAAGGCTTTGGAAGAGGTACATGAAGGAATTTGCGAGACTCATTCAAGTGGTCCATCACTCGCCAAGAAACTCCTGCGAGCTGGATATTATTGGCCATCTATGGAAAAAGACTCCTACTACTTTGTCAGGAAGTGCAAGAAATGTCAAGTTCATGGCGACCTGATACATGCACTAGCACAGGAACTACAACCAATCACAACACCATGGCCTTTTTGTCAATGGGGCCTTGACCTTGTGGGTAAGATTCATCCATCTTCATCCAATGGCCACAAATTCATTATTACCGCCACCAAATATTTCACAAAGTGGATCGAAGCTATTCCACTTACCCAAGTCACCGGCAAGCAGATCGCCTCATTCATCCTCAACTACATCATCTGTCGGTATGGTGTACCCATGTCCATCATCACAGATAACGGTCTTCCTTTCAAAAATCAAGATGTCCGTGAACTTTGTGAGAAATTTCATATCCAACACCGCTTTTCCACCCCCTATTACCCACAAGGCAATGGTCAGGCCGAAGCATCCAATAAAAACATATTGAGGATCCTAAAGAAAACAGTCAATGATGCCGGCCGTGATTGGCATGTTCAACTAAATCTAGCGCTATGGGCATATCGAACTAGCATTCGAACCCCTACAGGTGCAACTCCTTATTCATTGGTCTATGGTGCAGAAGCTATCTTTCCTATTGAGGTCGAGATACCATCATTATGGGTTTCCTTGCACAATCTCATTGATGATGAAGCTTACAGAGTCTCATGTCTTCAGGACTTAGAGTTACTTGATGAGAAGCAACAAGCTGCATACAATCACCTCAAAGCCTATCAGCAGCGCATGAGTAGAAGCTACAATCACCGAGTTAGATCTCGTACATTTGAGGTAGGTGATCTTGTTCTTCGAGAAAATCCTCGCAACCAACCAAACAGAGAACATCAGGGCAAGTTTGAATCAAACTGGCTGGGCCCATATGTTGTCACTGCTGTATTCGGATCCGGGGCATATCAGTTGGCTACTTCAGAAGGAGAACCGCTTGCAGATCCAATCAACAGCATGCACCTCAAAGGGTTTTATACCTAAGGTGTACAGAGCATCAGGCTCCCCTACATACCAGAAAATACCAAAAACATTCAGAAAAATGTCCTGAAGAAATACAAAAACATTCAAAAAAGTAAAGAAAAGTCATCCATCCAAACGGTGAACAACCACTCCGGTGGCACCTTGGGTAAGTGCAATGGTGAAAACCTGGCAAACAGGCGCCACTTGTAAAGGCTATGGCTCCATTATCTTTCAGACTTGTTGCGATCACACCTACTTCATACACACATCCATCCATCTAACCATGGCTTGTTATTTGATCTGTAATCAACGAAAGTACTTCATGCGTCTTGCATCCCACTTTTTTCATAGTCATGTCTACACTTGGGGGCAATGCCCTTAACCTATTGATGGAAGTGGATTCTACATTGTCTTAAGCGTCATTACGTTCTTCATTCAAGCAATCATCAAAAATACCAAAAACATTCAGAAAAATGTCATGACAAAATACCAAAAACATTAAAAAATGCCTCACAAAATACCAAAAACATTCAAAAATGTCTCACAAAATACCAAAAACATTCAAAAACAATACAAAAATCCAAAAAAACAATGAAAAAACCATCGAAAATCACACAAAAACATGGCAACACCTTGTACATACCCATCCATGCAGATACCAAAACAAACATTGACAAAATACTCACACAAATGACCACTTATCACTCGACCAAAACAATCAACATCAACAATCAAACTGTCTTCAACAAGGATGCATCCTTCCTTACCAAACCAAAGACAAGATGACGTTTTCTTTGACAAGAAAATTATGTTAAGCTATCAAATACTTGGTTGATTAGTGAGTACAATCGTTTGTTTATCTGTATCGGCATCTTTCAGCATTGTTTTGTATCGTTTGCGCATTACTTCCAATGAAGTTCTGGGGCATGTACTAATGGTGTCTACGTGGGAAGTTCACTAAGCTATGTGATCATTGGCAAAAATATAGTCATAGATCACTACGGCTTGCTGACTACAGCGTATACCTCGACCATATGAGCATGAACCATTACCAAGGATCCATATTCTTTATTCTTTATGTATATACTGTTTGTTTGCAGGTACAATGCTCTTCCTTTGGTTCCTCCTACCTCATCCAAACTAGATAAAGGTTTTATCTCTTAGTACGGTATGCACTTGTCTCAGGATATGATCAGCCTAAGATCAAGGAGGACGATCCAAGTCATGCATGAAAGGAGATAATCCTTGTCTGTTCCGCAAGCAATACTCAGGTCAACTTGATCCATTATATCAAGTTGCTTGTATTAACTTGCTATATAAAATCCATGAAAGGAATACTCAGGTTATCTTGAATCATTATGTCAAGATGCTTGTATTCTCTTCCAACATTTTAAAGCTCAATGATGAAAATAGAGCACTATGGATCGTCATTTCATCTCATTTGTTTATATATTGCATTCTGTTGCATATCACCCATCCGTTCACTTATTCATATGGAGGTTTTATATGCAAAAATGAGAAAATTAAGCTGGTCTTGGATACAATCACGATCGAGTACTCTGATACATCATCAATGCATCATGCAAAGTCTTACAAACCTTGCATTCCTCATGATCATATCATCCTCACATTTAGTTGCATCTTGCATTAAACATTTAATTGCATTTTGCATTAAAAATTTATGTCATTTTTTAAACTTTGCATATAGTTCATTTTCTTGCCATTTAGTTTTCATTAATCATTTTGTAGCATTGCATCAATCATAAACAATTAGATTCATTCATGGGATTCAATTGTCTTTGATTGTTTTAAATCATTTAATAAGGCATTCATATAGTGTCGATTATCCATCATCATTTTTATTATCCTTTATCATTTGTTATTGTATACATTCATCCATTCATTCAGTAAAAAGGTGCATTCGTTCATCCATTCCCTAAGTATCTTATTATGCTTATTTTTTTTAGGATCCATTCGCATGCCATTCATTATATTCCTTTTAATTGCATTACGGTGCAGTTATTAGAATCCCATTATCATTTATACTTAAATCATATTTAAAGCATTTAGAATCATAAAATCCATTTGTTTATAAAACATTGGTTCTTAACATATTATATCCATTATGCATATGCATTCATTTAACACATTATCATATAAACATTTGTACTTTGCATTTTGTTTATCCATATTGCATTCATTTGACAAACATCTAGATGCATATTCATACATAACATCATTCATTCGACCATTAAATTAACATCATCGCATAAATTATCATTGCATAGAAAACAACAAAATCCTGTTCATAAATCATCATAAGCATACATCATCCTCATGGCATTACATACATAAAGCATTGCATCAAACAAATCAAAACCATACATATATAAACTTGCATTCATATGTCAGTATCCAACATCATACATCATCATAAAAACATGCATATAGGAAACATCTCATCAAATGCATACATGTACACATATCCATCTAAGCAATAAATCATCATCATGCATATACATCCATACATAATCAAATGCATATCATCAAAATCTGGGATCTCCTCATATATATCATCTCATATATTAGAGTACAATGACGTCTACAAAAAATCAGCTACCAAAAGCCATCCAAGATACAGTCCATAAATAAACAATGATACAATATATGTATGCAAAAATGCTCTCTCAAATGCCGCTCTGGCCAGATGCTGTACCACCACCACCACCTCTACCTGCTCCACCACTGGTGCCTGCACCACCTGATCCATCTCTCCGTGGAGGCCTCATCGAACCCCCACTCCCTCCTACATCCCTTGATCTCTCCTGCCGTAGAGGACCCATCACACCCCCACTACTCTATGCCCTCTGCGATCGCTCTGATCTGGCCTGCCACATCTGCGAATAGCTGAGAGCTCGCTGGCTAACTGGTACAACCTGCTCATATAAGCCCCACCAGTACTCTATCTCCGCCTGCGCTCGCCGCATCTCCCTCATCACCTCCCCTGTAGGACCCTGTGCTCCTACTCCAATCCGAACCCTCTCCTGCAGCTCGGCCAATCTCTCCACCGCAGTATCTCTCTCCCGCAGCACCATCGTCAGCTCTGACTCACGTGCAAATAGCTGCACATCCCTGGCTGCTACCTCCTCCTCTAATCTCTCTATCCGGGTCTGCAAATAAACTATCATATGATCCCGCAGATCTCCAGTAGCTCCCTCTCCCATGTCCATCGTTGCCTCACCTATATCACCCTCTCCAATAGGTCCCTCACCTGTATCACCCTCTCCCAAAGGTCCCTCCCCTGCACCACCCTCTCCAGCAATCCCCACTCCTCTATCCATCGGGATCTCTCTCTCCATCCCCCTCCCACTCAGCTGCACTCCTCCCTGCATCAAAGGTCCCTGTGATATCTGAAGAGGTAGTCCACCTCTTCCTCTCTGCTGCCTCGGCATCCCCAACCCACCTCCTCCTCCCCCACCTCCATCTCCTCATCCTCCTCCCCCACCACCTCCTCCTCCTCCTCCTCGACCTCCTGCTCTCCGTCCTCGTCCCCGTCCCCTCTCATCCTCAAAAGCTGGGATCGGCTCTGTCGGGTCTGATATCCGTCGGATCGGGTGTGCCGCTCGGTACTGTGTATACTCCGCTGTCACCCCTGCATCAACGACCCTCGGTCGTAGGTCCCATGGCCTCGCCTGCAGTGTCCGAAACTCTGCCAGTGCCTGATCATACGGTAGCACTGGACCCCATGCATACCGCTCCCGAATCACCCGTGCATACTCTCCAGATCCACTAAGCAGTCCCTGCTGCCGTTCGAACTGCCTCATCACTCGTCCAGGCACCTGTCTCTCCACATGATAGGATGTCCTCCCAATGAGAAATTGGGTCATGAACACATACGGTAGTGCCTCTGCATCATCCTCCCATGGCTCACACTCCAAGTATGGCCGCCATATCACTGCATCTAAGTCATCCAATGCCCGCCGCCACCACTCTAACTTCCCCAAGTGGGGCTGACTCATCATGCCACTATACATAAACATGTATGGCTGGTCCACCGCACGAAATCTGAGGCTCACCGATCGAGTCACTGGTAGGTGCTCCCAAGCCCACACATGCAGCAGCGTCATGCCCACCGCTAGAGAACCCCTCCCTCGGTACACTATCTCGTGGAGCTCCTGATACATGTGCGCCAGCATGCACAACCCCCATGCAAATCGGGTCCCCTCTGTCATCATCATCTCTATCACCTGTCCCCATCCCACTGCCAATCCATGTGACCGCCTGTCTGGACACAGAAGTCCTCCCACAATCCCTGACAACACTGCTGGAAGGGGCTCATATAGTGCCGCTATATCCTCCCATGCGATCGAGCCATCGTCGATATATACCTCATCATCAAAAATCCTCTGACATGAAAGCGTCCCCCAAGATCTGTCATATGTGACTAGCTCCCCTCGAATCGGAATCCGAAGGATGCGCCACACGTCCTCCAAGGTCACAGTCATCTCTCCCTGTGCCAAATGAAAGGTGCACGTCTCACTGTGCCACCGCTTTGCCAATACTGTAATCAAACCGTGATTCATACGAATCACGGGCATGTGCATCACCTCGTACAAACCAGTCGCAGCAATGCAATCAATCTCAGTCTGAGTCAATCGGTCCCGCAACCCCTGTGTCGCAGGATGACGCTCGCGTAACTGCAACATGCGCAGATCCTCCTGCACATAGACATTCATCAATCATCATCAGTTGTTTTGTTTTCAAACTTTTTTAAGTTTAAACGATCAAGTATCTTCGGGTCTCAACAGGTAAGCAATCATGGTCACCTAGACTTCAACAAACATTTATCCTAACAAATGACCTAAGTCTCATCGGGCTGCTATGGTTCAAAACAACTCCCACTTCACCTCGCCATCCATCAATCATTGGCATCAGGAGATTTGTTTTGTCCAACACTGGGGCATCTCTTTATCCTAAGGCAAAAGCGCTATTTTACCCACAAAAACGCTAGTTTTCAACAATAGCGCTACAACTATATCAAAAGTGCTCAAAAAGCTATACAAAAGCGCTAGACCCACAAAAGCGCTAAAACAGCTACACAATAGCGCTCTTCAAAAACAATAGCGCTCAATTCATCCTACAATAGCGCTACTTAGTCAATAGCGCTAATATTTGCATACAATAGCACTAATAAACACAAACGCGCTTAAACCAAAGCACAATAGTGCTCGTTTATGGAGCAAAAGTGCCAAAACCAAAGTTCCAGCGCTCTTGCTCCGACTTGACTTGGACTCAGCTAAAAACCTATCAAAAATGCATGAAAATTGAGTTTTTGAATTTGTGTACCACTGGTCTGTAGTCCTCTGGGCGCTGGAACCGTCGGACTCGCTCGAATCTGTGCTCAGTGATCGGAATCGGCATCGTAGCTACTCCTTGCTCCTCCAAATGTCACTATCAGAGCTCTCGTTTTCAACTGGTCGCGGTCACAAATGATCCTGTTTTCACCCCTTTCACCCCATTTATACCCTTTGTGGTCACCGTAACTTCTCCCCTGCTCATCGCCGTGGTCCCCGTGAACTTCCCGAGCCCCCCATTTCTCCATGTTTCCCCCGTTTTCTTCTATTTTTCACCCGTATCACTAACTTCTTCTCTTCTACCACTCTGCCAATTTTCGTTCTTTTTCGAGAGATCGCCCGATTTTTTTGAAATTTATCGGCCCATCTCTCGAGGGGGCATACCACCCATAAAAATTACATTTTATGGGGCATTTCTCCACACCTATTTTTCTTTCTTTGAAACGACGCGATAAACCGCACCGTCTCAAAGAGGGGCAAATGTAGTCACACAAATTTGTCCATTTTAATTAAATGAATATTTCGTATTTATTTGATTAAAAATCTACTAGCCATCAGTTAATTAAATTAATATTTAATTAATTCATCCCCATTCTTCTATTAATTAAATAAATTATTCAATTTATTTTAATTAATTCATTAAATCAAATTCACAATCAATTAAATAAATAAAATCTATTTATTTAATTAAATCCCCCTATTCCTCTTTTAAATAAATTAAATAAAACATTTATTTAAATCATTATCCCCCCCACTTGCATTTTCCTATAAATGCAACTTGCACACATTTTGAAATAAATAAATTTTTATTTTAAATAAAATCCTATTTTCCCTCACCCACCAAATCCACTTGCAAAATCTAATCCCCTTCTAGATTCTTCTAACCCCTTCCTAATTAGTCTAATCCATCCCCTAAATATTGTCACATTCCTAAGCAAAAGGAAGTCACTTCTCAAAATCCTCAAAGTCTTGGATAACCATTAAAGGTTTTCAACCTTCAACCACTTAAATCTTCAAAGTCTTTGATAGCCATTAAAGGCTTCCAACTTTCAACCACTTAATCCACAAAGTCTCCAATAACCATTAATGGTTAACCCAAACCTTCCCACATGGTTAAAACATTTGTTTTGACTCAACCTCTACCCAACCCAAGGGTCTCATCAAGCCTTTAAAGCTTTGACCATGATTATCTCTTAATCATTTGCACAAAGGTTTATCCTTGCATTAACTCCTAATCCAGTGGGTAATCCTAATTTAGACTTGACCCTTAGCCTTTAGATAACCATGAGGTCTTCTCAAGCCTTTAATGCCTCCAACCTCTTCTCTCAACCCAATCCTGTGTTGACACTTGTCACTATTTTATTGGTGCCAATTGTGCACATGGATCCCCAACTTTCAAGCTTGGCCCTTGATTAAACCCTTCAATCCTGGCCATCCATTGCTCCATTTTTCCTATAAATAGAGCCCATTCCTTCATAATCCAAATCCTGAAAACTGGTATGCATCTAAGCTATAGACATTTTAGAAAGCATTCTTAGCATAATCATCTAATATCTTATCATTTTGGTTAAAATATATCATTTTAGCATCAATAGCATAGTATTTAGCTTTTCATTTCATATTTGAAGCTTAATATTAAATCTCAATCCTCCATAAGCATCCATAGTGCAAAAAGCTGCTGAGAGCTACACTATTTTGGAACTTGGAGAGGAGAGGAACAAGGGAGAAGGAGCTAAGGCCATGCTAAGAGGCAGTTGGAAATGCCTCATAATCTTTGTTTCGTTTATTAGATACATTAGCATGCTTTTAGTGTCTCTCTTGGTATGCCTTTTTAGATTAGTTTTTGATTGACTAACACTAACGGTTTCGTGTCTTTTTGGTGTCGTTTATCATTTACTAACCTTGTGCCATTTAGGAGGGCATCAATATATATATATATATATATATATATATATATATATATATATATATATATATCGCATGAGAATTTAATGCAGAGGAAAAATGGCGTTGACGTTACCACGCAATACAAAGAGAGGTACTGCGAACGGTTGCATAGGGTAATGGCTCGCAAGGGAGTTAATAACTCCGTAGGGGAGTGGTACCGTTACGGTACCCTCCACTAGCCTGTGGTCACTGCTATGGCAGTGGCCACAGGGTAGTGGAGGGGACCGTGGGGTCCCCCTCCCACTTAACCCCCTTAATTTGCTATGAGCAAACAACACTTTGTTCGTGCGGGTAGATTATAGTTTTTTTTATATATATTTTCAAATTTGTTTAATGGAATTTATTTATAGTTAAAATTTTTAATTGTTAATATTTGATAATAAAGTTTTAGTTGATTGTTAATAATAAATTAATTGTTAATAATTATTAATAAATTAATTGTTAATAATTGCTTAATTGTTAATAATTATTAATAAACTTTAATTTAATAATTGTTATTAAATGTTAAAATTAGTAAAGTAAACTTAGGAAAAATTTAATAATAATTAATAGGGATTATTGTATAGCGGATTATTGTGAAAGAATGGGATCTCTCAATTCATTGAGGATTTAATTGATTTCTTGGGCGGTAATTTTAGGCTTACTTAAATTTTTAAGTCTTATTAATATGATTGATCCAAAATCACCAAAAGTATAAACTAATTGCCAATAACTCTATAATTAATAATTCTCACGATAGGAGTAAACACTTCTTCATTTTGTATGCAAATGACGCTACTTTTGCATTGCATTTATATTAATTCGCATTCATTATCTTCATGCAATTGCACGTAAGTTCACAATTATCATTATCATGCCAATACATGTATTAATTTGTTTAGTTGTAGAATAATAGTATTTCTCATTTTCAAATAGTATTTAAGTGTCACCAAAGTTCGCAAAGTTTAAGTTATGTACATCCATTTCATAATTATATTTCAAGCGTGATGTTTTCATAAGCTCTTAGTTTAGAAACTAAACAAAGGAAGTTGGAAAACCAAAACCTAGCAGCATTCGGTATATACGGTGCCTATGGGTCACACTTACGGGTAATGTCGTCGTGTTGAACTACTGCACTTAACGCCTAATAAAGCTGCATCAACGACGTCTGTGGCATCGTCCCTATAAATCGTTGGGGAGTAATAAGGGAAACTTGGAGGTTAAAATCCAAGGGGTGGGTAATCCCCCTTGGATCGATAATCTAATAAGATAACTTTTAAATGATTTCACATCCGTTGAGATAAACCATAGTAAACCCCCCCTCTTAGGGATGGTTAAGTTAAATGCTTTTATGAAATTGATTTTTTTTTATCTTGAAGAGATATTGGTGATTGACGATTTGGTCAAGGGTGACGCTCATGATAGGTGTTAGGATCTAGTTGTTTTAGGCCATAAGCAATAGGCCATCTTGAGCCTTTGCTTAAGTGCTACCATCATGGGTAGCAACCGCAGAGAAACTGTCTGGGACATTAACCCTAGAAAGGGTTGCGTACCCACAAATCAGTTTACATCAAACCATAGACTAGAAAATAGAACTACATACTTTACGCCTTGATCCCGTGCCGAAGCGGGTATGTAGGCAGTCTTGGGACGGAGTTGTCCCTCCTACTCAGGCGTTCGTGGGTAGGGTCTAGGCTCGGTATAGAAAGATTGAGTAAGAATCCTATATGAAAGATAAGATAATTAAAATTGGAAAAAGTAATTCAATGCATACTCGGAAGGAATCCCGTATGGATTAGCTTGACTTCCCGAGGCTTTAAGCCAAATTTCGAGGCGGAATTCAAGCTTGTATTATGTTATTCAATTACTCCTAAGGATGGCGACCTCGATGCACTTCTGTTAAAAGAGTGTAGTACTTAGTGAGTGGCTCAGGACCCGATGGTCCTGATGAGTCTAAGTCTTTGGCCATAGCATCTCCTATCCCATTTGGATAGATGCCTACCCCATATGGGTAGATGCCTATCCCGTATTAGATAGATGAAATCTTATGTCCCGTATGGACAATTGCCTAACCCGTATGGTTAGATGCTCATCCCGAATGGATGAATGCCTAATCCTAATGGATGGATGCCCAGAGTATGCAATTGAATAAAACATAATGATTAAATTAAACTCACAAAAAAAAGAATACTCAACTTTGTTGAAGTAATTATGGTGGGATATTACATTGATCATTTTCAGATTTGCATTACCCATGCAATGGGGTTCCTGAATGCGTGTGTTATTCTTTGATAGATTTACACATGGAGCTTGTGATTGTAGTTTATGGGTTGTATATGTGATGGCAAATTTGTACTATTTGTTTTATTCCTCGAAGGTATGGATAGTTGGATGTGCTAGCACTTGCCATGGGTACTATTTAAGATATGGATATTGTATCTCGACAACTACTAGTGCATATTGATACCTTTTGATTGAGTGTTTATGTTTGGAATATCAGTTGAGGCATGACTTTTTTTTTTTGTGACAGAGAGTGTGGCTTCTCATTCGATGGATTCCTATCTTTTTGCATTGGCATGATGGAGAATGAGAGCATTCATGTTTGGGGCGGTAATCACTTTGTTTCTTGTTACAAATATCTTGATGGAGCACATAGAGCACTTTAATTCGTTGATAGTATGTGTGGCTATAAGGATTTTTCTATTGGCATTATGGATGAATTGATTATGTGTTGCATTGATGTTTTGTCATTGATGTCAACACTAGTTGTTATGAAAGATTACCGGCAGATAGATTTTGGTTACCGATAGAAGATCTAGTGTTATCGACAGAAGAGATTATCTGTTGGACACTTCCGACATGTTTGGATCAATGAAGTATGTTTGATTTTATGTTTTACATGTTCGTGGACATGTTTTAGTCAATTGGTATTGATTTGGTAATCAAATGCTATCATACATTCTTGTAAACCCTTACCGGCATTGGTTTAAGGTTTTGCCGACAGAGCTTTCACTGAGGAATCTTGACAGGATGCATAAGTGGTGTTGGTGCAACTTCTAAATGGATTTTAGGACGTTGAAGATGTTCTTTGAGCATGCTTCAATTGCTTGAAGACGTTTCTTAAGCGTGGTGGACCCAGAACAGGTCTGGTGCCTATCTAGGTTATGGATTGGTATCATGATAACGTGTACTCTACACATTACCGGGACATTTCAAGATGATTTGTGGATTTGTAATTGTTGTTTTGGTCTTATGCCAACATGGCATATCATTGTAAAATGGATTTATGTAATGATCTTATTGTAATATCTTTTAGGTGGCCGACCTAGTTGAATTAGGTCTTAGGGTTGGTATAAAATGATGTAAGATCTCATTGTAGATTGTGTGGGAAAAAAAAGAATGTAATGTGCAAATATTGTAATATCATTCAGGCAGAGGTTTAGGTCGATCATCGAGGATCAAATTGGATTAAGGAAGAGGTCAAAGGTCTCTGGTATTGAGCTTAACTAGGACTATAATCGAGCATGGTAGATGTTGTTTATGAAAATTCATTATTCTAGATTGCTATCCATATATCTTGAGGTGGTTTTAACCTCTGTAGTTAGTGAGACTCTTTTGTAATGAGCAATACGCTCTAGAAAGTGTGCCTTCCTATATGTGCAGGCTCCTCATTGTATCACATACTTTCTTCAGAAGTATCATTTGACTGTGGGTAGGCTTCCCACCGTGGTTTTTCCTTTTCCGGGTTTTCCACGTACAAATCATGGTGTTATGTGGTATGATTGCTTTGCATTGATTATATGTTTAATTGTTGAGTTACGTTGTTTATCGACATCTGTTTCTATTTTACTGGTATTTAAATATTTATTTGCTCCGATTTAAGGTTGTATTGTGGATTAAATGTTATAATATGTTAATAACTGATTCACCCCCCCCTCCTCCACTCTCAGTTGTTCACCGGTTATCCTAACATTTTCCCTTGCTCATGTTGAGGTTACTTGTTACCCCTTATGTAATGTATATAACAAGCGGTTAAATGTGATGGATTAGTTGTTGTACACCTTGCATAATGTTTAATTTTCTATTATGTGTGTGATGTGCCTAGGGGAGCAAGAAGTACATGCATCGCTAGGAGTTAACATTCTTAGAGCCACTTTTTGTGTTGCATGTAGCGTTGAGAAATTTGAATGTAAGTTCTAAAATGTATTTATTTAGTATTTGGGAAATATAATCGATAAAGTAGTCAATATTATATGTGGGGTTGATGGTTTTGTAATCTTGTGGTTTTAATCACATAGTTTTATGCAATACACTTGGTGGTTTTGTGTAGGATTCTTTCTATAAAAGCAAACACAAGGGTAGTTGTTTGGGGTTGGCTAATATTAGGATTTAGGTACCATAAAACTTGTAAATCCTTAAATTATTTGTTCCCCTGATATTATTTATAGTTTACCTATAAGAGGTGAAACCATTTAACCAATGGTGATGAAAGAGCTCATTTAAGCACGAAGTTACAGTTACCATTTGGACTTCAAGAAAATAAAAAAATAGCTAGGAGTCCCCTTTGGAATCTTCTATTTTTAATTTGTCAGACACGTGTAAGGAGTTTTAAGTATGTGTATGACAAATATGATAGATGTATTAGGTTATCATGAGTTACTATGAGTGCATTTATGATAGATGACTCTTATATTAGTCTAGTTAGGTGAGATGCCTTATGATAGATGTAAGAGCATCTGTAAGTGGATATTTTGGGCTACATGCATGATTCAAAGAAGGCAGGCATGGGATTTTTCTAGGTGGTTTTTATGCCTATTGTATCGTGATATCGCAATGGTATTCACTCCCAAGAGTTTCTATAAATCGGGGCCTTCAACTAGTGAAAACATCAAGTTTTGTTTAGTTGTGCAACTAACATGGTGCTACCAGATTTTATAGAGTTCCTCACAAAAATGTAATGTTGTTGTAATATTTCTTTGGATTGGTAATATACTTGCCTTTCTTTCTATGATGGTCTTTTTTTTTTCTCAAGGGTTTCTCCATGTATATCTAACCCGTTGACTATGTTATGGTTCTCTCTTTCTTTATTCAATTATGCAAATGCATTGTTCAAGGGTTAATCCTTGGTTTTAGATTTTTAAACACTTTATTTTAGGTTCATATTATAATCTTTCTTCACCTTGTTGATTGGTCTAGTGGATGGTGATGAGTGCCTAAATATGATACTTTTTTATGATAATTTATGCGTAAAGACTTTTAATAGTTTGTTAATTAATATGCCTGGGGCAGACTTTATGCATGCATATTTGTTACTTTTACTTTTATATTCTGCTAATTAGATGATATATATTAGAAATAGTCTTTTATGTAAATGTATTACTTTATGGTTAAGTAGTGAAGAAGCGGTTGAACTTTTGAATTTTTGTCGTATATCTCGTCCCAGATATGTTTCTAAAAAATTTGGAAGTTGTTATAAGATGTGGATCATGAACTTTTTGTTCATCCATTATGAAATGTTGAGTTACTCCTGATCTCTCCAACTGGATGACACTTTCAAATATGTTTCATCGGTTGTAGTCGTTACTCATCTTAGGCACGTAACCTTGTTTTGAATTTGAATAAAGGATATGCTTATATATCCCTTGGTTTGTTAGAAAGTAAGTTAGTTAGATTACAAGTAAGCCGTCAGTTCAAAGTTTTGTTTTCTATAATTTCAAATCTTGTTTTACTCTCATCTGGGAGCCAATTGCAATGAAAATCTAAAGTTGATATGAGATATGTTTGTTCATGATCCCACTAGAGGAAGAGAAAGCCCCGCTCAATTGAAGGGAGGTGATCCTTAGTTAATTCTTTTTTTTGTTTAGACATTGTATGATTAATTTAGTTGCATTCCTTTTGCATGTTTGTGATAATTGTAAGTGTTGGAAATCAATTGCAATTCACAGTTTACATTCATAAATTGATTTATTCATCTACACAAGATTCAAATTTTAGTTTTCTTAGTTCAATTCAGAGTTGATTAAAAGTTGTATTTTCAGTTTAGTATTACTCATATAACAAATGACAATGGTGGATAAAATCATGATTACGACAAACTCTGTTAGGTTTATTCATGGGATTTAGTTTATTCTGAATGTTTTATAGAATAGATTTTGTATTTCCTACAAATGTAGAATAGGTTTCCTTTTTTTTTTAAACATAATAGAATTTGAATTTATGTTGTAGTTTAAACATAATTTAGTTCAAGATAGATAATCCCATTAAATATTTCTAATTAAAGTTGTGTCAAAATAACTTTGTAAACACCAAAGTCCTTAGGTTAGACCAGTACCACCAGCTTTAGCTTAGAAAGAAGTGTTGTTAGCATAGGATTTAGTTCTTAGAAGAAGATACTAAGAGCTCACGATGCAATATGACCGAGATGAAGGTCACTATTTTCAATACACAAACCCCCAAACTCAACCTCATCCTTACATGAAAAATGCAATTCCTAAAAGGAATAGTGAAACTTTGTATAGAGAAGGAATAAGATAGAGGAAATGAAAGGAATAAGATTCTTTCCCAACAAGAATAAAGGAAAGAATGAATCATGTTGCTTCCCCAAGATGTTTGATTTTGAAAAAAGTATCACCTCTTATGACAAAGAACCCCCAATTAAGTCAACTATTTGTGCCATAGGGTGAGGAGCAACATGAAGGGTGAATGCAGTGCTAAGGCACTAACTTTTCACCAAGAAAGAGAGAAATATCAATTGAAATACATATACGAGAAAGATCATATTATTCTTGAACAAATTCCTTAAATTCTTTACACTTTCCAATATTGGAGTTGAGAAAATACAACACCACAGGAGCCCAAATGATCTCTGCAAGCTGAAAAACCCATTACAAGGAGAAGCAAGGAAGCAAATCACAAAAGAAAGAAATACACACAAAATATGCTCAAAAAAAGAGAGCTCAATATTCACCAAAAGTGTAATGTAATAATCCTTCTTCTTACAATGAAAAGAAAGAACTCAACCTTTAATAGGTCAAGAAACCCTAAAAGGGAAAACCTAGGTTTGCACATAATAATTAATATTATGCACCTAAAGTTAGCTTAAGTGCAAAAGAGATAAAGGAAACTTAATTAATTAAACAAATATTGTTTAATTAATCAAGTAAATACCCGAATACTCTAACACCACCCCTTAAGCTAGACTTAGGGAGAAGCTAAAACCTAGAACAGCTACTGAAAGCGGGAAAGGGGAAAGATGGGTCCCGACAACAAGGCCTGATCAGGTACCCAAATACAATGTAATCTCTATGAACTGGAGAAATAGAGAAAACCACGTGGGAAAAAACTCTACTCCAAAAAGAGATGGAAAAGAACATCACTGAAGCATGAAGAACCTGCAAACACTGTCGAAGAATAACTGTTGATCTGAAGAACCTCCACTGAAATAGAACATGACCAGGTAGAGAAGACTGTAATTTGTATGAGTGCCCTCAAATTTGAAGGCAAACAAGGCAAACAACTGAAATCAAAGATATAGATGGCATGAAAACACCAAAGCCTGAAGAGCTGATCAATCGAACCACAGAAGCATTAAACCAACAAGACAAACCTCCCCATAATGTTGAAAAATGAGAGGGACAAGAACACTAAAAAGAATGGCTAATAAGAATTGCATGACGAAGAACCAGGAACATCAAAGGTGCTGAGAAAAATACACGGTGTCGTGGAAGGAACACTCACTTGACACAGCATGAGGCACCAAATGTGCAAGATCCCAAGTAAACAATGCATAATGGCACTTTATCTCAGTGTGTTTGCATAAATACAATGCTACAATGATAATAAGACTGGAAATCAGAAAGGAGACCCAAAATAGAGACATCCTACTCAGAGAAGAGATCCCAGGACCTGAAACAACCAAGATATCCACTAGAGTGCTGAAAAGAAAAAAATTGAATAAAACATTCCTGGAGCAGAATATAGAAATAAAACTCATATGGTTGGAAAGTAAACAATACAAGCTTTCCAACGATATAAAGTTTTTGAAAAATGGAGTTCAGATGCTCATTCTATGGCTCCTGGAGTGCAAAAACAAGATCCCACTTTGACTAGAAAAAAACACAGTCAAACAAAAAAATTGGAAAAAAATACCAACATCATGAGGTCCGGCTCGGAACTAGCTTTCCGACGCTTTTTTTTTTTTTTTGAAAAAATGACTCTGTATGCCCAAGATATGGCCAAAAAACCAAACCCCCCTTCAAAACAAGAGGAAGGGGTAGTCTGGTGGTTGGGGTAGGCGGTGCTCCGGTGGCGGCTGGGTGGAGCTCCGGTGGCCGGGTGGTGGGCGTTCCGGAGACCGGGTTGCGAAGCTAGAGCGGCCGGCGAGTCGGGCGGCAGTTTTCGGTGGCAGCGGGGAGAGCACCAGCGGCCGGGTAGCGGGTTTCCGACGGGTGGCAAGAGGGCCGGCGGGGGCCACAGGGAGGCTGACGGGGGCTGGAAGGCAGAAGCCGGCGGGGGCCGTAGGGAGGATAGCGGCGCGAGGCCTGGTTAAATCTGTGGTAGCGGCAAGGGGCCCCACGATACCCTGCGTACCGTGGGGAACCCCCACCCCCAAAAAAAATTTAAAAATGATTTGTTCGAAAAAAAATTCTCAAAACCCTTGTTTTTTTTTGTTTGTTGCCTTTTTTTTTTTGTGTGTGTTTTTTTTTTTAAAGAAAAAATTCGGCCTACATGTCGTAAAAAGGCAAAAAAAAATTGAATTTTTTTGTTGAACTGCATGTCAAGGTCGTATGACCTAGATCTGGAGAAAAAATACTCCCAGAGGCTCAGGAGCCAAAACTAGGCAAGTTTTATATGATTATAGGGGTTTGTGGGCCTTCTGAGCACGATGGTGAGGTCTACTTAGGCCTAAAGTGCTCAGAAAAAAGACCTATCCCTAAGTACATAAAAAAAACTTCCTGAAACCCCAAATCTGCTTCCAATGCAAAAATTCTCAAAACAAGAATAGATAGTTGCAGATCTGAAGCTCTGATACCATATTGGAGTTGAGAAAATACAACACCACAGGAGCCCAAATGATTTCTACAAGCTGAAAAACTTGTTACAAGGAGAAGCAAGGAAGCAAATCACAGAAGAAAGAAATACACATAAAATATGCTCAAAAAGAGAAAGCTCAATATTCACAAAAAGTGTAATGTAATAATCCTTCTTCTTACAATGAAAAGAAAGAACTCAACCTTTAATAGGTCAAGAAACCCTAAAAGGGAAAACCTAGGTTTGCATAATAATTAATAAAAGAATTAATTATTATGCACCTAAAGTTAGCTTAAGTGTAAAAGAGATAAACGGAACTTAAATAATTAAACAAATATTATTTAATTAATCAAGTAAATACCCAAATACTCTAACATCCAAGAGAATGAGAACCACCATGATGAAAAAGACAATGGTCACTACCTTCTTTATGCTTATTGCTAAACTTTGAAAAATGAAAAACAATATTCTTGTCATACTTCAATCTCCAAAAGATTCTAGTTGCTAATTGTTCTTGATCATCAACAAGTGTAGATTTGGTCTTTTGAGATTTAGGACAAGGGTTGTTAGAAGAGGAAGGATTGGCTTTGGTGATTTTAACAATTTCATCATCAACTAATTCTCGCACTCTTTTTTGAAAATCCAGAAAATCATTAGCACGATGATCATGAGTTTGATGAAATGAACAAAAAGGAGCTTTAGATGAATGATAAGTCTTATTTCTTGCAAGATAAAATTTAAAGTCTTGAATTATGAGGAGGTAATCCATAGGAGAATCATGATAATGTCCTAGACCTTTGGTAATAGCTTGTGTAGGAGGGTTTATAGGGACTCTAATTCCTTGTTCAAATTTTCCAAGTCCTTATCCTCTAAAACCTTGTTTTGATATTATGTTATAGCCACTCCTATAAGAATTTCTTAATTGAGAAGGAGGGGGAACATTATAATGAATTTATTTGAAATTTAATTGTAAGTGTGTTTAGAAGGAACAAAGGGACAAGTAGATGAAGAAGGAATATCTTGTGCAGGGAGATTTTCCTTTCTTGCATCATGCATACCCTCTTTGGTTTGTTGGGAAGGAAGGTCCTTGTTCTCTAAGGCCCCATCTTTACTTAATGTTATATGGGGAGATAGATCATGAATTAAATGCATAACATCATATTCTCTACAAATGTTTTGATGATTAGGATAGGCTCTAGGGGAGTAAGGAGGATCTAAAGAGACTAAAACACCAATATCTTAATCTTGCCCCCTTGCACTAGGGTATGTGTATGAGAAGAAGATGGTGCCATGTTACTCTTAAATGCTTTCCCTCCATTAGAGAGATCATTGATAAGACTATCAACTTGTTCTTCACTCACATTAGATACCATGGGAGAGGTACAATTATTAGGTTTTCCATTAACATCTCTACGATTGGGATCTACAAAAACTTTTAGGTGATCTACATATGAAATGCATTTTCCTAAAAACATCACCATGAAACAACATGAAAGATAGATGAAAGCTTTGTGATATAATTGATTGAAAGGAAGCAATTTGGAAACTCTAAAAATGCAATATGTCAAAGTGCTATGAATGAAAAGAAGCAATGTGAGATGAAAGAAGTCATTATCCAACACATTATTATAATAAATTTAAGTGAACAACAAAGTAATCATATATGATAGAAAATAAATCAGATTTATTAAGTGCCATTATGAATGTTTAAAATCAAGTCTAAAAATTAATTTTGAAAAATTAAGCATTCCACAAATCAATTTAACCAAAATAAATTAGGTTTTTTGCAAATTAAACCTCTTAGTCTATGTGATTTGATTAAAATAAGATCTATGAATTGAAAATTGATGATTATAATGTTCCCAAATTATATCTAAAAAACATTGATCCAAACTTAAACAACCCACAATTTTTATTTTATTTTTTTCCTTTATATATATATATATATTATTTTTCATTTTTTTTGAAATTAACCTCTAAATTTTGAAAATTAAAATTTGAATTTGAAATTTGAAAACGCCTAGATCTAAAATGATTAATCCAAATTAAAAAACTCATAAGCTCAATTTTAAATTTAAAAATTAGGGTTTTTTTAATAAAATCAACCTCTAAATTTTTAAAATTTAATTTGAAATCAAACTTGTAAATGAAAAATTAAATTTGAAATGCCTACAGAATTCAAATCTAAGAACATAAATAAAAAATAAAGGTGTAAGACATTGGGTTCACCAAAATGTAAGGAGGTGAAATTAGGGTTTCCACCATGGGATGTACTAAAAGCCACTAAATTTCACCAGGGACACCTTACATTAAAAGAGGTTGAAATCCAATAGATCTAGTCACAAACCAACAAGGATTAGGACTAAGAAATCTTATTGGATTTGGATTTGGGAGATGGGTTGATATAACCTCTTTTAAACTGATTTGTTGAAATCAGGGTAAAGGTGTCAAAATGAAGGTAAAAATGCGTAAGCTATAGTCGTCAGATTGAGCCACAAACCTAGATCTGAGGATTATAAGAGTATCTAGACCAATTCCCAAAAGGAGCTCTTGATTTGTTGGGACCATGGTGATGGGTGCCTTGGTCCTCCACACTTTTCGCACTCTAATGAGGGATTGATTCGTCACTGTAAATAATGTCGTTTCTGAAGATCATAGCTTCGTACCTACTTCCTACATTCAAAAAGAAGGGGAAATAGGAGTTTACCTAAGTCAAACCCCAGTTTAGGAATTAACCTTGAATGAAATGTTGGAAATAATAAAATAAATGATGGAAGGAAATACCTCAAATTGCAACGATTGATAATGATGCTTTGCTTCTTGAGTGTAATCACATATGTTGTATGAAATGACATGAACATGACAAAACCCTAATCACACACATATGTTTGCATATGAATGATGTGATGTTGCTCCACAATAGATGAATGAAGAATATGCGACCTTGAAGACCTCTAGAAATACTTGACGATGAACACTTCAATGCTTGAATTCTTGATTGGTTGAATGAATTCCTTAGTTATGAAATTAAGTTGATCAAATGCCTTTATATATGAAATCATACGTCAAATTACCGATTAGGTCAATCTCCGATGGTCATATAGAGCCACCAACTTAATTTCCCATTGGAAAGATGGGTCACACCTTCCCCTAGGAAAATGGGCCCCAAAGAGGGGGACTAGGGCACCACCACCTTGGTCCTCCTCAGTCAGGGACCGAAATCAAGGTCCAAGGAGGAGGACACACCTCCAGGGAAGCCTTTGGCACATGTATGAGGCATTAAATGAACATGGATAGGAGATGAGAGGGAGATGCGCTAAAGTAGGAACACGAGCATGAGATGCAAATTGGCCCGATGACAAATTACAACATCGACAACCTGGATGAACAATTGAAGAATTTAATGCATTCCCAATCCTTTTACATGGGTTCATACATTGTTTATATGTTGGCAAGGATGGCCAGATTCAACGAATTATTGAGTAAAGGACCTATAGGATGTCGTCCAAAACAATTCAAAGTGTATGAGTGATATCCAGGTTGCACTTGTATAACACTACCTATTTCGAGAGAGCAAGAGACGCCTTCACCATGCATGTTGCTCGCTCTCTACGGGGAGGCGTTCACATGAGGCTATCACAAGAATCAAGGAAATTGATAAAAAGGTACATATCATGGTTCATCCAATTTCTGAGATTCACCTACATTTAGCTTTAAGGATTCTCTTCCTATCCCTTCAGGCTCTTGAGATACCCAACTAATAAGATGGTACTACTTGAGGTGACAAGGCAATTAACAACTTATGACATCATCCAAAAAAAGAAGAAGAAAGGTGGAATTGAGTTCCCAATCATCATGGGAGATTTCGATGAAGTGTGCCCATCACTGGCAGAAGCATAAAAGTCAACAAAGGAACTGCAATTCTACCACCTCACACATCACACAACAAGATTAGATTTTGATCCAAATGATAAGATAAAAATGGTGGGTGGTGTGAGGCATAGGCATAAGATGCAACTTGAAGATTATTGGGCTAATTCCAAGGATGAATATGAGGTCAAGAAGATAATGTTTTCCAAGTTACCCTTCAAAGTAATAAGGATACATGAAATCCTCCCAATGCCAAACCAAGTGGAAGAAGATGTGAACAATGTTCATCCTGATTTTGAGAAAGAGAAAGACAAGACAATCCTAGCAACTAATTGGTTTGAGCCAAAGATAGTTGATCTTGACACACTAAGAAAGCCAATTACAAAATTCACAAGGCTTTGGGTTGAGTGTCACATCAACAAGTTGAAAGAAAATAATATTTGCCTAACTTATGATTTGATGGGAGACCTTGAATCACAAGATGAAGATACCAAGGAATCATTAGGAGTTCAGGCCAAAGAGGCAGAGATTAGAGGAAGTGCAGTCATCTCTTGGCAATTTCTCGACTATGCAAGAAGTTGACCTCTTCACAAAGAAATGGTTGGTTTCAACACAAGGAATGAATCCCATGAAGAGGGTCAAATGACTTCAAAGGCACGAGATACACAAAGTGTCAATGCTTCTAGGGAGTCTTCTCAACAAAGTAATGAAGAACAAGAACCTCCTCCAAATACAAAATTGCATATCCGGGAATTTTTCAAGACAATGACAATTGGAGACTTGGGATTCTAGAAAGAAATAATGCAGGAGCAGGAATAGATAGAGGTGCATGATTAGTAGTCAGCTGCTCCATAATGGCTATGGGAAAGGATAAAGGATCCTGAATTTGATCATGAAATTGAGTTGGAGGAATTTATAGGCCGAATAAATAAGCCAATACAAAAGAGGATGGCAAAGAAATTCTCCAAGGTCGCGATGAATGAATTGGGATCCAGAATTATGCATGTGGTAGTGCCAAGGACTAACAAGGCCAGGAATGGAATCACTCCAAAAGAATATGAGGTAACCTCAATTGATTTGGGATGTGATATTAGAGCACAATTAATGGAGGATTTTGATGATTCCACTTTCCACGCTGGGTAACATATGTCATACTCCTAGGAAAAGCTTGAACGACCTTCAACAAATGGGTACTTGTACCTAAAACTGACAAAGGTAGGTAGGTAGAGAATACTTAGGGGTGCAAGATAACTCTCTTTAAGGAACTTGGCAAAATAGATCTGTAACTTCGGGAGAAGGGGTGCCTCCTTGTACAAAGGAGGTCACAGTGACCAAGTCTGAGTGACGTTTAACAAAAACACAGGTCTCTGGAAATTTTTAAGACAATGTATGCAAGTTGATTCCTAACCAATGTCGAAAGGTTAAGGAAGTTGGTGACTTGAAGATAGGGAATCCAACGATCAAAGCCCTGGTGAAGGGCGATCGTAACTATAATGGTCCTAAGGTAGTGAAATTACTTTTTGGGTAAGTTTCGACATGCATGAAAGGCATAGTGATCTGGGCACTATCTCAGAGAGAGACTCTGTAAAATAAACATGTCTATGAAGATGCACAAATGAAGAAGATGGAAGAGAAATGCAAGAAAATGAAAAGTGAGAGAAAAGCTTTGTGTGGGTATGTGCAACACCTAATGCATCCATTTAGGTGGGAAGATTGGGATTTTGTTCCTCCTAAGCTCTTCTAAAGGAATCAATTGATGGCCTTGAAGAAATGAGGAAAAACACCCAAGATACTAAAAAATTGGTGACAAATGTTTACACTAGTGCATGTAAATCCATTGAGGACTTGGATTAGGCGTACAAGAGATTCCTAACTATCCTTGGAAAATAGAGAATGTAGACCAAGCATGGGAAGACACACACATCTGCAAGGATAAGACCACTCCATGCCTAGAAGCATTGATTGAAATCCCTAGGGAAGGATTAATAGATGGTGAAGTTATAAGGAAAAATGAAGCATATGACTTCCCTCAATGGTATTTTGTAGTGGCAGCCGAGAAGGAATTATTTGAAAGGTCAAATAAAGAGTTAACTCAATTGAGGAAAGCAGTCAAGAACATTTAGGATAGAATCCTCAATATAGTTGAAGCATTGTTCGCAAGGAGATCGATTAATGAGGAGATGACTGTGGAATATTTGAGAAACAAGCTAGATAAATTCTTTTTCATTGAACCCTTCTCATAGGATGATCTAGAGAATGTTTTCATATTATCAAGCATCATGCACAAAAATCAAGAGGAAATGTCGGGATGGAAAAATATCTTTTGCAAGCATGAAAAGGACATGGCTATTTTGGAGTACGAGCTTGAGACTACACCAAGTGTCTCTGTGGACAAACTTGAAACTATTTGGCTCAATTCATTACATTTGCCACCAGAGAGAGGGATAATGGTCATGCTATTATAAGTGATGCACTATTAAATACTTGGTGGGCATGATATTCTACTAATGGGCTATTTAATGCTTAGTGGGCATGATGCCTCATTAACTAATTGCCCACTACTTGGTGTCACATGTGTTATTTTTGGTCAAACCCTAATTAGGGTTTGGATGGTGTAATATCAACCCTTGATTCCAAGTTGATCTTGGTAATCCATTTCATTTTTGAATCCTATAAAAGGGGCTCACCCCTTCATTTGTAATAGAGGAAGATCTTGTGAAATTGTTGCTAGAAACTATCAAGATAATAATAGTAACTCATTGAATTTTGGTGATGACTTGTGTTGTGTTGGAATTTGCACGGTTTTCCTTCCTCAAGTAGATTAGATTTGTTTTCAATAAATTAGATGAATGAAATGTATAATATAGTTTTGTGGTGAAATCATTTGCTCATGCCTTTTATAAATAGATGATTTCTATTTGTAGTGTAAGGTTGGTCTAAGCCTTTTATGTTGATGTTTAACTTCTATCATCAAATGCACATTATTCTTCTTTATGGTGTTCATTGATAGAATGAAAATTCTTGGCACAACCTTTAAATATTGTGCCTCCTTTATGTAGTTGTCTAGGTTGGTAAAACAAAGTGTGGTCAATTTCATCTGACCAGTCATTGTCTTTTGAGTTCTTTAGGATTAGAATAGAATCTCTCAAACCCTTACTCTCTTTATTTTCAGTACATTTTAGTGGAATGTTTCAAGATTACTTTTCATTGCCAAACCATTCACCATATTTCCTTGAAATAGAATTTTTCTCATGTCTCCTTAAAAGATTGTTTCACCTCACGTAAGTCCCCCTTGGATTACCAACACACGTCAAGCCAAATGAGGCCATATCTTAACACAAAGTCACATGTTTGCAGTAGGAACCTTGGAATCACTTGTATGATCTTTCATAATCTTAGCATGCGTGGGAATTTTCTTAAGAGAGGATAGAGTGTCCTTTGGAAACTTTATTCTGTGTTGGTGTGGTCACTAAACACCTATCAACATAAATAAGAGCAAGATAATGTGAAGGAGGAAGAATCTATGATTGTGCCAAATGCACTACATGCAAAAATTTGAGGAGAAGATGATTTCAAGGAGAATTAATTATTGTAATATCTTACAAGCTCTGTGAAGAAGACAATTCAAAGAAAGATTTGTTGATTGAAAATAATAAGCATCTCAATGTCATTGATTTTAGAAAGGGGAAGAGTTATTGCAGAAAGGAAAATGTTGTTATTGATGTCAAAAAGTATTGTAGAAAGAGGGAAAATTCTTTGTAAGTGTTGGGCATCCCTTTGTCATTGATGTCAAAGGGGAAGAGCTACAAAAATGGGAAGCATTAGAGACAAGGGGAGCATTATGTTCATACCATTATTTGATTGCAGAGTTGACATCAATGACAAAGGAAGAGATTGTTGGAAATATTGTTATTGATATCAAAGGGGAATTAATGTCAAGATGATTTATTATTGATATCAAAGGAGGTTTAGTCATAAAATATTTAATGAGTTCCAAAGATAAATAATTAAATTTTAAGGGTTGGCTGACCTCCTTGGTAAAATAAAAACTTGGGGAATTAGAATAAATTCATTTATTTGCAAAAGCTAGCCAACCTCCTTGGCGAAATTAAACTAGAATTATTATTTTCATATGAGGCCAACCTCTTGGGTGAAAAGGCATGATCGGGGTATAAATTAAAGATGAAGTTGAGGTAAAGAAATCAAGCAATTATCAAAATATCTTTCAAATATAGGGTAGATGTATATTCTCCATCAATAGATTTGTAGAAAACCCTCAAAGAGACTTATAACAGACTTTTGGAGGCGATTTATAGAAAACCTAAGAGTAGATATAAGGAAGATCTTCAAGGTGATTTAAAGAAGATTTTAAAGGTGATTTAAGGTTGATTTAGGGAAAACCTTCAAGGTGATTTTCAAGGAATACTCATAGCAAACCTTTCAAGCAGTTTTATAACAGGATTTTGGAGGTGATTTATAGCAGATTCAGAGCAAACTTAAGAGCAGTCTTATACCAGATTTTTTGGAGGTAATCTATAGCAGATCTAATCCAAATCTAGAACATAAAATATGAAGAGCATTGGAGGTATGTGAAGAAGATTACAATATATTTGCAAAGACATTAAGCACAAATTTATGAAAAGAGTTAGAGCAGATTTGTGAAGAGCTTTAGAGCAGTATTCTGAAGAAGAAATTGAAGTGATTCATAACAAATTTAAGGCAGATGCATTGCAAGCCTATTGAAATTGAAGGTAGATTTATAAGGCGATTTTTGTGTAGAAGAGATTGGTGTCTCTCGCTATGTAATATTATTGTTCAAATCTTTTCAAGGAAAACTAGAAATTGATAGAAATCCGCTTAATCCAAAATTAATATTACCATTCAAGCTTCTATAGTTGCTATCAAAACCCAACTTCATAAACTTGATATGTACAAGGGGCAAGGGGCATAATTAAGGCTCGATTACATTCAAGCAAGGAGGGAAATCCAGGTTCTAAAAGCTTATTTAATTACTTAAATTATAAAAATAAGGAGTATATTGGAGAAATGCAAGATGAGACTAGAGAGGTTCATACAAACCCAAAAGAAATAAATCTATACGTAAAAAAATAAATTATGAGAAGCTTTCTAGAAAGGACCCTCTTTAGCAAGATACTCAATTAATATTGGAAGATGTTATCAAAGAACACATACCTAAAAAGGTGTATCGTGAATATAATTGATTTCTAGATTGAGTTCTTTCCATAGAAGACTTGGTGCATGACCCCTAGTAAAATTTTGAGGATTGATGGGCTATTAATTGAATTTTACCAAACAATGTGGCAACATATTAGGAGAATTTTTATCTTGTATACTTGGAAGTTTTGAAATGAGGTTTGTAACAACTCAATATTAATAAAGGCCTATCAAGCTTCATCAAAAGGGGTAAAATGTGGATTGTATCCTTGGATGGCGTCTTATTGCTTTACTTAACACCTCTTATAAAATTATTTCTAAAGCTTTAGCTATAGGGATCAAACCAATGACAAAAAGGATGGTTAGAACTAAACAAAACAAGGTTCCCAAGTGGAAAATTTATTCTTGATAACTTAATCTTGGCTTGGGAAACTAGTGAACGAGCGCAAGAATCAAGGTAGAATGCTTTAATAGTGAAGATAGATTTTGATAAAACCTATGACAAAATGGAATGGGGCTTTATCATCAAAATGTTGCAATTGTTCGGTTTTTCTCCTAGAATATGTAAATAGATTCAAATGTTATTTAAAGATACAAATGCCCAATTAGTAATCAATAATTAATCGACCAATCTATTCCCCTTGTAACAATATATCAAGCAAGGTAATTTTGTCCTTAATCACCATTCGTCTATGTTCTTGTTGTTGATGCACTTGATTATCTTCTGCAAAAATATAATCAACGAGCTTGGTCAAAGGTATTTCTATCTGAAACAATGCAATAGTTATTTATTCACATTTTCTCGATGACAGTATGCTCCTCATTCAAAATTTTGAATTAAAAAAATGTGTTTTGGAGGTTCTAAATTTATATTGCCCCATTTTGAGATCAAAGTTAACTCATCATAAAGCTAAATTTCTTATGATCCAATATGATTTGATTCCATATTGGATTCCTTAAGAATATAAGCAAATTAGGCATGGATAGATTACTCAATATGTGGGTATTCCCTTTGGATTGGAGCTCATTCTTTATGATATGCAAATTTTATTCATAACCAAGCTGAAAATCAAAATCTATAATAGGGAAAATAGATTTCTACCAATAGCTGGTAAAATACAATTAGTTAATTGGATATTCTTGGCTTCTCTTGTTTACTGCTCCTTTTGTTGTATGCCCTACAAAAAAGGATATGATGACTTAAATGAAATATTTTAACAATTATTGTAGACTAATTGGGACAAAAACACTCGCTTTAGACCCTCTAATTGGTTACATTGTATACAACCTAAAAATAAAGGTGGATTGGATATTTTGGATCCTAAGACATTGAGGGCTTGTATATCAGCTAAATAAAAAATAAGAGTTATGTCAAGAGAAGAACAATGGAAAATTTTGGTTTGTCACCATATTATTCGTGTTGCTATGAATAGAAAATGGTGGGGAGATGGGTGGCTAGATAAAATTTTGCTTGCCCCTTTCTTTCGTATTAAAGCATCGTTCTTGATATTGTTGTCATGAATGATTGTGCCTGATGTGCTAAGTGTAAAACCCAACAATCCTATGAAACATGGGAATAATTTCAGGCTTGTGGGTTGCCTATATTGAAAGTAGACCTCCTAAGATCAGGCTGGCTTCCTATTTGATGAATCTCCTACAACTTGCTTTTTGTGAGAAAAGGGTTAAAAGGCTTGTATGCGAAATAAAACTTATCCTAATGTAGGTGATACACCGAGATTATGGAGTTTTTATCTATAAAGAATGAAAACGTTTCACAAATCAACTAGATCACCAAAATCATAAACAATTCATGAAAAGGTTCGAAGTTATCCAACTTCTGCATGTATGAAAAGTGATTTTTCACAACATGCAAAGAATTTGAAATCAGGTGAACGCAACCCACAACTTGAATTTTCAAAGAAATTATCCTACTTCTACAAAGAAAAATGAGACAAAGTAAAGGTCTGCAAGAATCACAATAACTCTATCAAATCGCTCACCTGACAATGAAAAAGCAAGAAATACTGATAAGGAAACTAACTCTGTATTGCAAACTCAATGCAATAACTCTATTGCAATAACTGAAAAACTGATAAGTGTTGAGATACAATGCTTTTTTGCTAAAATGTGTAAGCAAAAAAGAAAGAACTAGAGGGGAAAATGAAGGAGGAGAAAATAATATATAGAAAACTCTCCTTCAATAAACCCTAATATGAAAATCTGTATGAGAAAAAGCCTTGCGCGGATTTGTCCAAAATAGCATTAAAAACTCATGTGAAATACTGCCAAAAATAGGTCCCCAACTGAAAGTGTATGCATGAGTAACTCTGATTGATACTTAAGCTGTCAAAAATAGCTCAAAAAACACTCTTCCTCTAAATATGCATGTATCTGAAACCAAATATAGCTCATGAACTAAAAAAATCACCCCCCTTTCTTCATGCATTTAGTAATGCCAAATATAACTATAAAAATATCCCCTTTATTGAAAACTGCATGCCCTCTTTTTTCTTCTCCTTTTTTAAAAATAATTTTATTTTTAACATTTAATTAAAACAATTCGTTTTAATAAGTGTTAAAATAAAAAATATTTATTTTCAGAAAATTCAAAAAACGAGGAGGGAAATGGCATTGCGAAGGAGACTGGGTCTGCAACCAAGGGAGTTTAGGGATTTTAGGCAAAATGACAGACCAAAATTTTTCATGAACCTTGGTTTCAGATTGTGGTTGAAACCGAAATGGGTATGGGAGGATCAGAATAGACCTGTAGGTTTTGGTTTGGATTCTATAAACCAGGAAAAATGGCGGAGAGATTTCCCAAGACCCAAAGGGGACTTTCGACTAATCCTTGAAGAACACAAATCTACAAATTTTAGGGCAAACACAGACTGGAAAAGGGTGCGGGAGAAAGAATGGTTACCTAAGAAGATTCCAAGATCTGGACCGGTTGTAAAACCGAAACCCAAATCAGATGACACTCACAAGGTGTCATTTTTTCTGGACAGTAAAAGCTGGAGTGATTCAGTGGCATTTTTCAAAGACAAAGGTAGTTTCCTGAAATGTTTTGGAGACTGGCCGATGGTTAGTCGTGTAAAGAAACAGTGTGAAGAATCGTGGCCCTTCAAGATGGAGATCAAGACAATGCCAAATGGGTATTTCCTTATCACAGTGGAAAATAACAAAGACAAGAATTGGGTTCTTCAAAATGGCCCTTTCTTTCTGGGAGGATGAGGTGTGTCAATAAGGGATTGGGAACCAAATTTTAACCTTATCAAAGACTCAGTGGAGAAGGTACTAGTCTGGCTACGATTATATAATCTCCCTAGGGAGTATTGGAATGAGGATATTTTTCAGTTGATTGGGAACAAAATGGGGTTTTACCTTAAGTCGGATGAAGCTATTTCTAAAGAGGATTTTAGCTCTTATGTGAGGATTTGCGTTAGTTGGAAACCAAACTTTCAACTCCCGACATGGATAGAAATCAACACAAACGCGAGGAGCTAGATGCAAAAGGTGGAGATTGAGGAAGTACTGGACAAATGTTCAGTCTGCAGTAAAGACGACCATTCGAAAGAGGTTTGTTTGATCAGCCCAAAAGGAAAACAGATTGATGACCCTTTGGAAGCGAGAGTAGAATACTTCACTGAGATAAATCGAGAGGATGGATAATCGAACTGGGGAACTCCATAAACAACCGACAAAGCTGGTGAATATCGTACCTCCAGTTGAGAATCCAAAGATGGATGATAGTTCGGGAGGGGTTCTTCAAATAGCCCATTTGGGTGCTACACAGTTAGTAGAGGAAGCAATAAACAAGATGGAGGCTGCTATGAATGTAATAGATGCAAGTATGGGGGGCTCCCAGGGGGTTAGTCCTTTAGAGAGAAGGGAAATATATATCCAGGAGAATGGTGAAACTAGGAACAATGGGGCGAATAATTTGGAAGAAGAGAATGTAGACAACTTTTGGGAAGAGGAGGAAGAGGAAGAAGATTGGGGGGTTTTTTATGAAGAAGATATTTTAGAATGTACAACTATTCAGTAGTCGACCTCTCAAACTGAAAAAGCGGCCATTGGCGAAAAGAAATTGAGGGGTTGTAAACCAAACAGAGTCTGGATTGTGATAGCAGGCAATGCAAATAGTCAGTCAAAGTTATCAATAGGGAAGGGGGCTACCCTTCCTGAAGGACAATGAAAATCCTTAGTTGGAATGTCAGGGACTGCAATGCTCCTGACAAACATTGTCTGATCAAGCGAGGGCTTGATCAGGTGAAACCAAATATTGTCCATTTGTAGGAAACTAAGCTTAGTAGGAAAGATGCGGAGACCTGGTTAAGTGTAGGGAGATTTTGGGAAGGCTTTTTCTCAAGTGCAGAGGGATCCTCAGGTGCTTTGGGGGTTATTGGAATCCAAATCTCATCAAGGTTGAAGAAATCTATCATTCCCGCTCATGGTAGGTGTGTAAGGTTCACTCTTTTGGAATCAATTATGATTTTTTCTGATTAACGTTTATGGACCTACAAGAGGTAAGCCACAGTTGGATACTTGGAACCAAATTTTGACTATTCTAAGTAATCTTTCCTAGGAATTGGTGGTGCTTGGGGGAGATTTTAATGTTATTTTAGACTCTAGTGATAAGATAGGGGGAAGGTTGGGTATTACAGCTTCCCAACTAAGTTTCCAAAATTTCATTTCTGATAATGGTTTACGAGAAGTTAAGACCAATAAAGGATCCTATACTTGGTCAAACAGGAGGATTGGCAAAGAACACATTGTTGAGAAGTTGGATAGATTTTTTCTTGGTGGTAACTAGGCTGCTAGACCCCTCCTTTTTCAAGCTAAGGTTTTACCCTTAGCAGGCTCTGATCATTTTCCCATTGAGATTCTCATTTGTTTAGATTGTGCCTCGATTCGATGTCCCTTCAAGTTTGAGAAAATATGGTTAAGGGACCCTTCTTTGAAAGAGTTTGTTGCATCAAAATGGGGAGAGCCTCCTTCGAGACTAGGCTCGGAGGCTTTCAGATTTTTCAAAAATCTTCAGTACCTCAAAGGCAAGTTAAAGGAATGGAACATAATTAAGTTCAAGAACATCTTTGATAGCAGAAGCAGGCTCGAAGCAGAGTTAAGAAACCTGGAGTGTTCGATTTTCAATCATGGAATGACACTGGATGCTTTCAAAAAGGAAAAAACCTTAAAATTAAAATTGAATGAAATGTTAGCAAGGGAAGAAGTCTACTAGAAACATAAATCAATAGAAGGTTGGTTAAAGGAAGGTGACAAAAACACAAAATTCTTCCACAATTCAGTTTAAGTTAGAAGGTCTTGGAATAAGGTGACAAGTATTAAGAATAGGAATAATGAGGTTTTAAATGACTTGGAGGAGATCGACAAAGAAGCAATGGATTTCTTTATCGAGTTGTTATCAAAGAACTAGAACTTAGATCCCCAACATCAGGAAACTCTTTTAAGGAACATTCCAAAAATAATTTTAGAAAACCAAAATCAATTTTTGTGCAAGCTTGTCTCCATGGAGGAAGTAAAACAAGTTGTTTTTTCGATGGGGGGTGACAAAGCTCCAAGACCAGATGGTTTCCTTGCTTTTTTCTATCAACAATTCTAGGACATTGTGGGTCGGGAACTATGGCAAGTGGTGGAAGAAGTGAGAGAAATTATTAAAGTGGAGAAAGAGTTGAATTGCACATTCCTAACTCTAATTACTAAAATGGAGAAGCATTCATCTTTTGGTGATTTTAGACCAATTTCTCTTTGCAATGTGATCTACAAGGTAATTACCAAAGTTATTATGAGTCGGCTGAAACCCCTGCTCAAATATATAGTGTCGGATGAGCAAAGTGGTTTTGTTCCTGGGAGGTCAATTGTGGAAGGAATTATCATAGCACATGAAGCCATTCATTCAATCAGGAAAGCAAAGGTGGATCAAATGCTTATCAAACTAGATATTAGGGAAGCATATGATATGGTAGATAGAGAATTTTTATTCCGTGTCCTGGAAAAGTTTGGTTTCTCATCCTATTGGATAAAATGGGTGAAAGCTTGCATAGATGGAACCTGGTTCTCAATTCTTGTCAATGGCAGTCCTCAAGGATTCTTTCAAGCCTTTAGGGGATTGAGACAGGGAGATCCACTCTCCCCTTTCCTTTTTATAATTCTGGCGGAAGTCCTGGGATGATACATATAGAAGCTAAAAAGTGAGGATAAATGGAAGGGAGTGTGGGTAACTGAGGGGGTGGACCCAATAACACATCAGCAGTTTCCAGATGACACGATTCTATTTGGAGACTTTTCCTTAAAAGAGGCCTACACTAATAAAAGAACTCTGGATATTTTTTATAATTTTTTTGCACAACAAGTAAACTGAAAAAAAATTGATTTTTTTCTTCTTTAATACAGATCCTAGGAAATAGAGAGAAATTATCAAAATTTTGGGTGTGAACGCTGGCACTCTTCCTGGGAGATTTATGGGAATGCCTTCATTTAGGGGACCTAATAGGACTCATTTGTGGCAAATATTATTTGATAGTTGTGTTAGCAAGTTAGAGGGCTAAAAGAGTAAATGACTCACTTCTGCGGGTAGACTATTACTTTTAAAATCTGTCTTGTCAACAATCTCGATATACTTAATGATGTGTTTTAAAGTTCCAAACAAGATCTCTAGTAGTATAAACCAGTTGATGCAAAAATTCTTCTGGAATGGGAAAGGGGAACAAGACAAAATTCCCTTGGTTGCTTGGGATAAAGTATGTCAACCTCATCAGGCTGGAGGGACTGGCCTGAGAAAGTGGTCATCTTTAAATGAAGCTTTGGGAGTGAAATTGGTTTGGAAGATGTATGCAAAACTGGATCAGAAGTGGGTTCAAATTCTAAAACATAAATATTTGGACTCATCAGAGGTTGAGAGGATTTTTACTGTTTGAGAGCCCCCCGAGGCTCCACAATCTGGAATTTCCTGCTATCTTGTAGGAAATTGATCACAGAACATATAACTCGGCAAGTGGGGAATGGGGAGAAAGCTAAATTTTGGACACTTTTGGGATGGCTGACCAACTCTAATATTGAGGGAAAATATTGAAAGTATCAAACAAATCACTAAGAATTGGTAGGGAACTGCAGTTAAGGATTATGTTCAAGCAGAGAGATCTAATGGAATTGAGGTTTGGCAGTGGAATAATATGGATGAGCTACCACTATCTCCTCAATAGAAGGATTGTTTTAAAATTATCCTGGAAGAATACTCCCCAGTTCTCACTTCAAAGGAAGATTCTATTATGTGGTGTGGGTCAAAATCAGGTGCATATTCAGTTAAAATTGGATATAATCTCATTGAGAAGGCAAATCTCTAGATGAATTGGCCTACTCGATTATGTTGGAGTTCCAAGTGCCTCCCAAAGGCGGGAGTCTTTACTTGGCTGGTCTTTAAAAGGAGGATCCTGACAGGAGATAGGATGGTGCGCATGGGTTTCAACGAGCCTTTTCAATGTGTCGTGCAAAAAGAGTGAGGAATCTTTAGATCATCTTCTATTAAACTATGTCATGGCTCAGGGAGTGTGGAGGTTTCTCTTGACCAAATTAGGATGGTCAATACCTCTTCCAGATAATATTACTGACCTCCTCTGAAGCTGGTTTGAAGAAAAGAGTAAATCTATTCTTTCGAGTGTATGGACAATTTCGCTCTCTACGATAATCTGGGAATTGTGAAAGGAAAGAAATAGGCGGATATTCCAAGATAAGTGGGAAGGACTAGATAGACTGTGCGGGAGAATTGAATGAGCTATTTCTGAAATTGTCTCATCGGCAACGCACAACCATAATTTTGTGAAACATCCCTATAGTTTGGCAGATAGTTTAATTCTTGCTAGATGGCCTCTTATCACTCTCAGACCCATTCATGGGTTCCCCAAGGTTAATCCTGCTAGTGATCGGCTGGATAGAGAGATGGTTAAATGGTCAAAACCAGAGAAGGGGTGGGTGAAAATAAATTCTGATGGAGCATAAAAAGGCAATCCAAGGATTTCAGGAGCGGGATGTGTGGCTTGTAACGATGAAGAAAAGGTCTTTTGCAAGGGGGCTAGAATACTCCAAGACGACACTAGTAATGAGGCGGAAGTTCAATCGACTCTTCTTGCAGTTGATTTAGCATCCAACCTAAAGGTGTCAAATTTACACTTAGAGGGTGATTCCCAAATTGTTGTCCAGGCTCTAATTAAAGGACATACTTCGTGTTGGAAATTAAATAAATATGTAAATATAATAAGTGAAAAATTGAAAATGTTCAATAATTATAGCATCTCACACATGAAAAGAGAGGGAAACACTCTTGCAGATGAGCTATCAAATGAAGCATGCAGACTCGAGCCAGGGGAGGTGAGGTGGCAGAATATCAAAAATGAAATCGTTAAATGGAGTTAAGGTGCAATGACAAGTTGGTATGACATTAAATTCAAATCCCTTGTCAGAAGTTGGCTTTTTCCTTACGCAAGTGTGAGTTAATGAGCAGTTATTGCGACATGCTCTAAATTGGCGGTGATGGTGGAGAGCCATGCATGAAATGCCAATTTTGTAATGCCTGCACTGATAATGAATAGACTGGGTGAGTTGGTGAAACCAATTTCAATTATAGTTTTATTAGAAATCTCTGCAATTTTCCAGAAAGCTCAAAAATGGAAGCTAACTTCACCTTGAAATCTTCCAAACTAATGTCAGCATTTCATGGTCCTGTAGCGTCAAAGAAACTCAAGAAAATGTTTCTCGTTAAAGACCCGATGCTTTTAAAAGTAGTTCAACTAGTTTTAGGAGAAGATGTGGTTGTCATTGGCCACCGCTACAGATGCAGAGCAGACATCTACTCGCTGATCATGGCTTGGGGTCTAGAGATGGGGCACATGGTAGAAGAGGTGTGAAAAGTTTTGCAGAGACTAATTCTAGGGGATTATCTGCTAAATTTGGAATCTCTGTTGGAGTGGGCGGTATCAAGATAGGGATTTAACCTTGTAGAAGGTATCCCAAAGGAAAATGAGGAGATGAGGGTGCGTCACTCATGCATTCAGTTTCTTCGACGTCATGAGGAAGTCAAATTGCACTTCAAGGATGATGCGAAGAGAGGTTGGGAAGGAATTTTAATCTTCATCCAGATTATGGACATAGAAGATGTGATTAGGAAGGAGGGCGGCAGAAGAGCGGTGGAAAACATGAGTCCTGGGAGGCGGATTACAAGGAGACTATTCACAGGACTAGCTAAATAGGCGGGAGATGATGTAGAAGGTGGATGGGATGGCGGGGTGGTTTCTTTGAGCTGACGAGGTGTAGAGAGCAAGGAGGCAGGAGGAAGAAGGGGGCGACAAGATTTCAGAAGAGGAGACTCTCGTCGTAATTGGGTGAATGGTGAATCGAGTGCCTTGGCTGAAAGAGGCGTAAATGAGGAATCATGAATAGGTTACATCAGACATGGTACCCATAGGTTCCATTTTTCCTTGCTTTCCTTTTCAGTTAAATTACAGTTGAACTTTAAAACTTTAAGTTGAAATGCCTAATTTTTTGATAGGCAAGATGTAATAAGTTGTTTTTTTGTAGTTTAAGTTTGGGGGGTGGATGTGTGGATGCTGGTTACTAGTTATTGTTTTTGAAATCCAATATTTTGGGAGGGTGGTGATGGTAGCATCATGGATGTTTGTTTGGGAGTTTTTTGATAGTTCGTTATCTTTCGGAAGTTATAATACTTATATTTCAATTAAATAAAAACATATATTTTATCGATTAAATAAATAAAATTATTTTTTGTTCTTTTTTATAACTTAATAGATTTTAATTAGGATTTTAAATAACAAATCTTAATTAAGATATATTAATTATAAATATTATGCAAGCAAAGGAATAAAAGAAAGAAAGATTTCTCCCCTTTATTTTAGGGGTGTATTACACTTACAAGGTCTTATGACTTAAAAGTCATGACAACATACATGCAGAATTTGTTTAAAAAAATAAAAAATAAAAAAAACCCCTAAAATTAGGGCATGTCGACAAAAAGGTGAACCCCAAAATCATTTTTCATTTCCTCTATGAAACTTTCTGAGGATAGCTGTTTGTTTGCCGCCATGCACTCTTCTCTTTCTTGAGTTAGGGTTTTTCACTGAGACTATAACATGGTCTGAAAAATCGAACTGGGAATTTGCATGAGATTTGGACTTCTTCCCTACATGGTAAGGGGCATTATTCTCTGTAAAATCTCCTTTTGGGGTGAAAGAATGCATGACCTTTAGTTTTTTTTGAAAAATCTTTTATTGTCGCTTCTCTGTCTGATTCTTTGCATGATATTTCTTGAGGTATCTATATTATTTTGAAGATTTTATGGTGAACACTTTGCATTTCCTCTATCTTAGGGTTTCTAAAACATTTATTTTTTCCTTTCTGAAGGAGTACTCTTAGTATTATACAAGACTTTAGGGTTTTGTATAATGATACTATTGTTTGTGACTGTGAATAAATCTTTGCATGTGGACCGATATTTAATGCTCTTTATTATGCATATATCTATGATTACTTGGCATATACATTTGTTATATCTACAATTTCTTAGCTATGATCTCCACTTCTTTGGCTGTCTTTGGATCATGGTTGTTAGGATTTGTGGTTGTATACGAATATCAAGAAGCCTTATGGTTGTATCCATTGTCATTAACCTTATTATTTTTCAAACTTTTGGGTCGCCTTTTTGACAAGAGTATCAGTGAATATATGCCCTATAATTGTGAATATACATATCTCTAAATCCTTGTGTAGAGTTTCTTCATCTTTGCATTTATCTTTTCAAGAGTTTCCTGAATGATATTGTATTTGTTTGATATTCTCTAGTGATAGTGATCCTATTACTTATGCACTTTGCATCTTAGGCATATGATAAGGATTGTAACCTTGATGTCTGCAGACAGTGTATTTCATCTTTAAACTCCATGTTTTTATGCTAATCTATTAAGATTTGTGTTAAGTTCATGCTCTTGGAGGGTTAACGAGCTTGTTTATTTGTTTGGAAACAATGGTTGTAACCATGGAGTGTAATCCTTTCAAGGTTGTGTGATCCAAACTATTGTCTTTAACATTAGATCTAATCCTCTGATCTCTACAGGGCTACTCTTGAAGCTTTTGGACTATGTTACCTTAGTGTATTTATTGACATCAATTCCTCTAATTGTGTATACCTTTTGAAGTTATTCAATGATTTTGTGACAGTGATAAAACCTTTTTGTTCACTATCTAGGATTGTCCCTTTGGTTGTGATTGCTTTTTAAGGATACTTAAGGCACTGCTCTGAAACTTCATCTGTGATCCTTGAAGGTTGGTACCATGTAAAGGTTGTTTTCATTGTCCATATCCAGTTTATACTCTATGTTTGGCAATGTTGTCTATATTAGACAACGGGGAACTATGTTTGAAACATTGCTCCTTTATTGATGCATTGTCTCTAATAATGATATGTAGTTGTATAAGTCATATTACCTTTCAATCTTTTCAACTATCTATGTGTATTCTGTGAGACTGTAGCTCTACTCATCAGGAGTAAGATTTTAACTATGATTGTTCAATCCATGGGATGTCTTGATTCTTTTTATGGGTTGTCACAACACCTATATTGTCTGCTGCAACTTTTCATTGTTGTCTTTTATGTCTTGACTGCACTTTGGTGATTCTTTATACCCTTATTTGTTGCAATAATATCCTGCTATGATGACTACTCTGCGAACTTCTATTTACTATCTTTGACCTATTCTTTGACAATATACTGTGGTGAATACTATACTTTTGTGGTGGCTTTGGCTCAAACATTGGGCATAAATAATCACTATGACTTACACAAAGGCTGCCTCTGAGATCTTTATAGTTTTCCCTATTATTACTTAACATGCATTCTCTTCCTCTATCCTTTATGAAGGTACTGTTATTTCAAATAATTGTCTTTGAGAAGCTAAGACTACTAGAAAACCATTATATACTGACTATATACATTTGTGTGACTGACATGGATTTGTTGATCATATCATTCATATCATTATGTTCTAAATACTGCCACTTTTAGACTTGCTACAATACTGTTTTAAAAGTGCTACACTGTGTATACTTGTGCATTATTCTCTTAAACCTTTGTCATACTCTTTGGACTGGTCAACTCTTTATATAATGTCTACACTTTGTCCAATAATAACAATGAACCTATTGCTTCTCATTTGACTTTATATAGTATATTCATATTAATTAATGCTCTCTGTCATAATCTGAGACTGTGATATGGTGTAAGATTGTTTGAGATAATGGTTCTTTATGATGTTTACTACTCTTAGTTGTGTGTATCTTTGAGATTCTTGGCTCCTAAATGATGTCATTGTCTTGACTTCTTATCCCTGTACAATTTCTATGTCTTAACCTTTTGGTAGTGTATCTTTGATTGAGATTGAAGCTCTTTGTTCTATTTTAGACCTCCGTCTTTTGTTTGTTGTGACTGCTTCATGTTCATGGTTCAACCATTATTCACTTGTCTTAGTCTAAAATTGTTATGGCTCACTGTTTAAAAATTCTTTTGTGGTTACTATGTATTCTATTGCTTGGCCAGAAACCTTTATGACTGGGTCTGTTTTTAAGTGTTGCAACTAAATGTCTTCAAAGGAATGCATTCATGAAGTACTATGCTACTTCTTTATTGTCATCTTGTTCTTTTTCCTTTCTAAACTGTATCTCTTCTCTCATTGTTGGCTATATCTATATAGGGTGATAACCTTCATGGGCTATCATTTGACTTTTGCAAGTTCATTATGCAATACCTCTGTCAACATGCTCTTTAACAGTGAATGGGGTCTTGGTTGCTACAACAATGCCTTCAAGGTTTTGATATCTTTGTTGGTCTTCATCGCAAACTTCCTATGATTGTCAAAAGAACCCTCTTAATCACTTTACTTGTGATTTTCTAATAATCTATCATTGACTGCTATTTTTTTGAAGTTCCTATCTCCATGAATCTTTGTCTATCCATATGCTTTCACTGTGTCATAGAACTTTGGTAGTCATTTGTGACTATATTATTTTCATGGTGCAAACTGTCTAATCTAAAAGAAAAATAAAATATGGTGTTGATCTTCATCCTTTATTGTTCCCTCTCAAAAAGAAAATATAGACTTCAATATATCTCTGTCATTTTATGATGATTATCCTATTTGTTTTGACTGTGTAGAAGATGATGTACCCATTGTCTTTTGACCTTCAAATTCCGTGACAGTGACCCTCTACCAGATGACTTTCAAATTTGAATGATGATTTTCAAATTGTATTCTTCTATGATTTTAAGATTGTATTTCCATTAAGGCTTCTTTTTTGCTTTATGAGCTTCTAGCAATCACTGTTTTATCAATCACTTGTTAATGACCAGACTGTGATTGAAGAGGGGAAAAGACTTGTGAGGTGGATTTAGTTAGAAAACATGCAGATCAAACATATAATCACATGAAATCCAAAGGCATGATTTGAAATGCTCAAAACAAGAATGAAATGCATATACCTCACAAACCGATACCTTCTCCTTCGGATGGAGCTTGATGAAGTGAAGGCGCCCTTGGATGATGCTCCACTTGATGTGCTACTCTTGTTTGCTTGATGTGGATGGCTCTCCAATGTTGTGCACAATATGAAATGGATTTTAGGAGGATGATATGGAAAATGATCAAAGCATAATGAAATAAACATGAAAAATGCTAAAATATCATGAAGAGACCATTTCACCTTGCTATTTTACCTTCTCTTTCGGATTGAGCTTGATGAAGTGAAGGCACCCTTGGATGATGCTCCAATTGATTTGCTCTTCTTACTTGCTTGATGTGGATGGCTCTCCAATGTTGTGCACAAATGAGATGGATCTTGGAAGATGATGGAGATGAGATGTTTAAGTGTGGATGTAGGATGATTTTGACATGATGAGGATGCTAAAATGATTTTTCTAGGCTCAAAAGAACAACATAAGATTACTAAACTTGGAGATGAAGAATGGAGAGATGGAATCCTCAATTTATAGGAAGAGGAGAGGAATAATGGATGGCTAGGATGGATTCAAGATGAAGGGCTAGGATTGCTTGTGAGCTCACACAAGGTCCAAGAGAGGGTGTGGAGACCAAGAGATATGCCTTAAAGGCATTTCTTGTCTCCACACTCTTCAAGATGCATTGGGAAGATTTACCAAGGTACCTTAAGAAGAGCAAGGTGCATTGGGAAGACTTCCCAATGTGCCTTGAGAGGAGCAAGGGATGTGACATTCTTTGAAGAATGGGGAGGAGGAATTTAAAATTCTCCAAAAAGGGATAATCATGGGGATTGGAGGAATAAGAAGGAATTAAAAATTCCTTGGGAGAGGGGATGCCTAGAGGATTGTGAGATTTTGAAAATCTCACGTTCACCTAGGAAAAGAGCATTAAAAGCTAGTGGTTGGATGGAAGGGACAAGAAGTTGACTTTGTGGCTAATCATGATGATTAACCATTAGCAACTCATTAGGAGGGGGATTAGAGGAAATGTTAGGTGGGATTAGGATTTGTAGGAGGATTTGATTAGGAGATAGAAGGAGTGGAGGGAATTAAAAATTAGAAGAATAAGGTTAAGTGAGTTTAGGGAGTTTCTAGAAGAATTTATTAAGTTAATGATGAATTAAGAAGATGATTTGTAGGAATCATGTAGGTTAACTAATTAATTGAAATTAATTAGCCAAGAGGAAGATTTGTGAGGATTTAATTTTTTAGAAGAATAAAGAAAGGGATTGATTTATTAAATCAGTCACATACTATAGTGACAATGTTAATTATATTTAATTAATATTGAGGAGAATTTGAATTAACATAATTAATTAATTAATTATGTGAGGAATTAAAAATAATTAAAAGTAATTATTTTTAAGTGTCTACAGTGATCACTATCATATTATAAGGACATGAATGCTCTTTTTGTTGAATCCTTGTAATGGGATATGAACTTCATGATACTATTGTCTTCCATTGTCATTGTATCTTTGTTCTGTCATTATGGATTGCTACTTTGTGTAGAGACTATCTCATTACTATTATGTTTGCACTTTGGACAGTGAATGATGCTCACTATTTATGCTTTATTAAATCATGACTGTAACCATCTCTATATTCCTTAATCTACATTTTGTATATTGCTCATTTGATTAAGATTTCTTGCACTTTCATATCACAGTATTTTCATTTTTCACTTTTTGATTAAATTGAGATGCAACTTAGCAAGTGAGTTGCTTTAATGGAGTCTCTATGAAAAAAATTGACATTCAAAGCCTCTGCAAACTGTATTTAAGTACCATATTGCCTTTTTGCTCAAAACCCTTGGCATCACTATCTTCATTATTGATTGTTTCTTAGTGCAAACTATTATCCTTCACTATGTGACTGGCCTTAGGAGAGCTCAAGACAATCACTACTTATATTCGTGGAGGATTGTACTTCATCTTTCCTATACATTCCATTGCCCTCTAAACTTGGTGATTAGACTGTGACCTGATCTTGAATGTATCTTGCAACAATCTTACTTCATTGGGTTAGCATGAACAAGTTGTCCTCATAGTTGTAACAGTGAATGCTTCTATCCATATCTGGGCTTAACGCTCTTTCTTTGAAGGCTACAACCATGTTTTAACTGTACTTTATGATCTTTCTCATGACCATTGGAGGATCCATGTATTCTTTGTGACAATGCCTTATTAGACTCTTATTCATTATCATAGAAACCTTTGAGGATCTCTTGAGTTTTTAGCTTTACTTCATTATCAAACTCCCTATATATATATATATACATATATACATATATATATATATATATACATATATACATATATACATATATATGTATATATGTATATATATATGTATATATATGTATATATATATATGTATATATGTATATATACATATAGATATGTATATATATATGTATATATAGATATGTATATATATATGTATATATATAGATATGTATATATATATGTATATATATAGATATATATAGATATAGATATATATACATACATATATATACATATAGATATCTATATGTATGTATATATATATGTATATATATGTATATATATGTATATGTATATGTATATGTATATATGTATATGTATATATGTATATGTATATATATATATGTATATATGTATATGTATATATATATATAGATATATATACATATACATATATACATATATATATATATACATATACATATATACATATATATATACATATACATATACATATATATATATACATATAGATACACACACACACATATATATATACACATATATATACATGTATAAATATATACACCTGTATATATATGTGTGTGTGTGTGTGTGTGTGTCCTTATTCTCGTGTTTTAATAGCTAATGTTGTTTCAATGCAAAAGAATGAAGGAGGATTGAAATTTAGTCACTGTTTGCTCTGTGGCTTAGGCATGAGAATCCTTAAATCTACTATTTATGTTTTTCTCCAAGGTTGATGACTTGTTCTATGCATGACTTAGAGATTTCATCCTTTACTTCCCTATGACACTTTGTATATTGCTTATTCTTTAAGTTTTGTCCCAGTGGCTTGATGATTGATGTAGCTGATCAATGAGTCATTGAATTTTTTTATTTATGCTCTTTCACAAATGCTATTATCTCTATGACAATCTTTGTTTGTCGCACAAGAACTACGACAACATGATTATTCTGAGAACTCAAATACTATTTTTATTCACACGATGGCTCTAGTTGCTTGTTGACTAGTGAGTGTTATCAAGTTATATATATTGCCATTGGATGGCAATTTGTACCGTCATTGAGTGATAGTATATGGGATCATGGCTTGATGTACTCACTATTTGATAACTGGTTAGTGTCACCCTATGCGTGATGACATGTATGCTGAGCTCAACCCTTGCGGGAGCCCATTTTAACCCACATACCTGATATTTATGAAATGAAAACCCGTTCTATACCTGCACAATGAACAAACAATTGAGATAAAACATGATACTTGCTGCTATTTCATGACACTTATCTGTAATGATTCCTTTCTTCTGAATCTGATTTGTTGTCTTCCTGTAGGCATATGTTTTCATACCTTTGTGTAGATGAACTACATAATTGTCGAGTTTAAGTATGAGAATATGATAATCTTTCATTGCTCTAACATCATTTAATTCAAATCTATTGCAGAAAGTGATAAACTAAGAGCAGTAGGAGGTGGAGTGGATGGGTAGTTGCAGCTTGGCAACTCTCTCAAGTGCAAACTCGTCATTCCAGGTAATGACAAGTTACCCTATTCTCCTACTCTCTGTTTCTTCTATTATTTAGTTTATTTTCATGATGTATGAAAATGTATGTCTACAGTTGTATGTCGAAAATGTGGCGTCAACCTATAGGAGGAGAAAACAATTCAAACACACACATGAAACATTGCATTAGAGGTTAGAAATCGAAACAAAGCAAGTTAAATGAATCTAAACTCTTTAAATCATTCCATGTTCCTCTATCTCCAAGGATCTTCAAGATTCAAGGTGGCTCTCAGCTTGGAAGAGCACTTGATTCTTTAAGATGACAACCTAAAGAGTGAGATTTATGATTCTAAGATCTAAATGGAATGCAACCAAGATCCTAGTGATGATTTAGATATGAAACTAGATGATGATAGGATGCAAGATATTGATATGAAGCTTGAATTAGTATGAAAATGATACTGTAGCGTCGTAAATTGTACGCAGTACAATTTCATACCTAGTTTAGCACCCGCCTTGGCGCATTTTGCATTTTGCATTGCATTTCCCCTTTAGCACTTAATTAATCAAATTAATTAGGTCTAAGGTCCTATTTCATCATCTTCCAGTTGGGCCCTTTCATTAAAGTGTGCCCCTTTCATTTTATTCCTCCAATACATCATTTAATCAAAAACCCTAATTAAGTCCTATTTTGAACTTGGGGGCTTGATTTCGGGGGTCAAAACATCTCGAAATCACCTGTAACTTCAGGATTCTCTCTAAAATCATCATATCCGACGGCCCTGAAAATTTGGTGAAAAGTTGCCGGGACCATGGCGCCCGGAGTGCTCACAGTCCCGGACATTTTTCCCAAAATTTTAGGAGCGAGATCCAATCATAAAATAAAGCTTAACCCCAAGAAATTGGCGGGAGATTCAATCTCTAGGTCGGCCAAAAGTTGAAATTAAGACCTAGGGTTTTAATATATAAGGGCTCTCTTTCTTCATTTGAAAGGATCCGAATTTTTGTTTCAGGGGACCTTCTATGCAGCGAAAGAGCAGATCTTTGAAGACTTCAACAACATTCAACATCCATCTATCAAGCATTCATTAATTTCATTCATCCATTTAGGGCTTTGAAGACATTGAAGAGCAATAAGGGATCACCGACTGAAGATTGACTTGTACCCCTCCCTTGGGGTTGGGTATGATTTCATGTTGTTTTCATTTCTTTGCATAAGCCTCATTATATCACTTGTATTCATGCTTTAGATCTCTTTACATCTTGATTTGGAGCATTTACATTATCATTTACAAGCAATTAGGGTTTACTTTCTAGGTTGCTCTAGTTTGCTTACTTGCATTTTAGGATCTTGCACACACACAAGGTCTGCACACACATTACTTTTAAAATACAACTTGGCTATTCATGGAGGTGGAAATCACCAAAGTGGGGGTTTGACTAAGGTAAAACCTTATATAGCCGCCCAAAACACCTTTTCAGATATAAGTGCAGATTTCGGGATTCAGACGACGCCGCAAGTTGCAGATCCAAAAGAAGTAGACGGAGACCGAACCATACACCAAATTTCAGAGCAAAAGACCAGGACAGGGGCGTGGGGTGCCCTGGTCTTGCCAGGACAGGGGTGCTAGGCGCCTTGGTCCCTGGGACAGGGGCGCTGGGCGCCCTGGTCCTTCTGTCAGACAACATTTCCAACAGTTTTCCAGGTTGCAAAATAGCAATTTCAGGTGCAGTTTCAGGAGCAGAATCAGGACAGTGGCACCCGCACCTCCGTCCCAAACATTTTCACTCAGATTTTAACTCTGAGTATGCATCTGCATTCTTGTCTTGTCCTTGCGTTTGCAGCTTTCCATTGTTTAACTTCCATTCTGCAATTTTGTTATTAGTTCATACTTGCACTTTGAGGTTAGGAGTTGAACTTGCATCATTTTATCTTTCAATTACAATAAAGGAATAGAAACCCTAATAGGTAGCCCGTGGCTCTCTCTTTCACAAAAAGAAGTAGCCAATTGTGTGATACCTCTAGGCTCTTTCGTATTCCGCAATGTGTGTCAAAAGGTAGGATTAGGACATGTTAACCTAGTCTCACTTTTTCCCCTACACATTTTGGTGAACCTGACGTGAAACTTATTATTGCTTCCTCTTGCATTGCATTTATTAGATCTAGATCTAGATTTAGTGTGTTTCATTTAAGTCCATTTTCAAAACAAAAAAAAAAAAAAAGAGTGTGCATTGTGTGTTTAAATTTTATGCAACTTTTTCAAAATGTCAGATTTTTATTTACAAGATGTTCATGTTTATGATGATGTATGCAATTATGTCGATTATGAGTATACCCAAGATGAATTAGATGAAGCTTTAGATGAGTTTTTGAATCCTAAAGATGCCAAACCTTCATTTTATCAAAGACTCATAAACCTTGTTACTATGCCATTTCGTTGTGATGAGAAAGATAAGTCGAATGGTTCCTCTCAAGGGTACATTCCTATCAACTCTTCCACTAAATCTAGTAACATGGTTGTTTTCATTAATCCCCTCTATGAGGAGATGTCTCTTTTTGAATCAAAAGATAAACCTTTTAATCGATATGATCATGCTTTGTTGGATGATGCTCTTGATGACTTTGTGGCTTTGTCGAAATCTTTAAACAAGAACAAAACTCCTAAATTAGTTAACATGATAAACCTAAAAGAACATAATAAGCCTCTCTTTTAAGTCCAAGGTGCTTGTCCTTCTCCCACCTTTCAAGTTCCTAAATCACCTCTCCTTAGTGTCCAAGGAGGGTATGGTCATGATTCCTTTCTTACTCCGAATAAACCTATCATCACTGTGCAAGGAAGAAAACCTATAAGTCCTTATAGTTACGCCAAGCAATTAACTAGAGAGAGTTATCATGTGGTTGCCCATACTTATCACACTAGAAATAATAGGCAGCCTAATCCTCCTCCTGTTACTCCAGTTTCTCTTCCTAATCCTCAACCAATTCTTCCACAAGCTCCACGTATTTCACAAGTTCTTGGTAAGGAATATGATCTCATAGAACAACTTAAAGCTACCCCTGCTAAGATATCCCTTTGGGATTTGATTCAAACTTCTTCCGTTCATCACGAAATGTTACAAGATGCCTTGAAAGATTTGAATGTTCCTCCACCGAATACATCTAGTAATATAGTATCTTTGGTTAACTCTGTGATGAATCCTAAAGCTCAAATTGTGTTTACTCAAGACGAGTTGCCTACTAGTGAAATTCAACATCAATATGATCCCTTGATGATTGTGGTTATCATAAATGATATTGCTATAAGATGAACACTAGTAGATAATGGCTCTGGCCTTAATGTGTGTAGCATTAATCTATTGCATAAGATGAATGTGGATACATCCCTTATTGAGCCTGACTCTCATCCCATTCAAGGCTTTGACAATTTGGCTAAGTCTTCATTGGGTATTATCACCTTACCCCTCACAGTGGGGCCTATTACTTTGCCTACTCCTATCCATGTTATGTCAGGAAATCTAACATACAACTTGCTATTAGGGAGACCTTGGATTCACAGTATGCAAGCTGTCCCCTATACATTGCATAGACAAGTTAAATTTATTTATAACAATAAGACATATACCTTGATAGGTGATACTAATTTCCAAGCTTGTTTGCAAACATCTACTTCCAAAGGGAGTTCTTCTAAACCTTCCTCGTCTGGTGATGACTCTTTAAACAAGATACCTATCAATGAATCCTCGCTCTCTGATGATCAAAATTCTTTGGATGAGTCTAAAGCTCCGGAAGAAGATTCTTCTCGACTTGAATCTACACATGAGAAGGATTTTGATCCTGAGAAGGTTCTCGCAGAAGACGATTGGGGATCTCTTGATTTTAATCCCACCTTTGTAGGTGAATATAAGGTTCCTTCTAGAGAGCTTAAAGTTGAAAAGAAGGAAGAAGATAAAAATCAATCAATCTTACCTGAGCCTATGAGCAATAATTTTGTGGCCGCTTCTCAAACTTCTTCTCCTCACACTTCTAATTCTGAAGAGTTTGACTCTTTGTCTTATGAAAAACCACCTTCTCTTTCTGAAATGGCTGATCGTTATGGTCATGGTTTTCATATTCTAGCTAAGCATGGGTATCATGGAAATGGTTGTGGTGCTCACGAACAAGGAATAAAGGTTCCTCTCGAGAATAATCTTTATGATATGGCCTTTGGACTTGGTTATAATCCTTGCAAGCGCACTAAAGCCTCTAAGAGACCATGTATTAGTGTTAATGTTATTTCTACATCTCTACCAATGAGACACCCTGAGTATATTGATGGGGATCCTTCGTGTGCCTGTGCTTTGGATTTCTTTCCTACCGATGATGCTTTAGCTGAGTTTTTAGGAGCATATGATACTCTTCCTCGTTATCATCACAATAGGGGATTTCCTTATTATTTGAACACTGAAGCTTATTTTGGAAAAGAGATTGATAATGATGAGATTGTGAAAGAATTCCCTCAGTTAAAGGATACTCCTCAACAAAGTAATCTTCTTATGAGTGACACCATTGATGTTAAGATGGATCCTTGCAATGAAGAAAAAGTTATTAAAATTGGAAAATGTTTGGGTGAAGAAGAACAAAAACAATATGCAAATTTATTGCATGAATTCCCTGAGATCTTTGCTTGGACATATTCTGACATGCCTGGCATAGACCCTAAGATCATTACTCATAATATTGTCTTAGTTCCCAATGCTAAGCCTGTAATACAAAAAATTCGAAAAATGAATCCTAAGGTAGCTTTGCTGGTTAAGGCTGAGATTGAAAAATTATTGGAGGCTGGATTTATCCGCCCTATTGATTATTCCCCGTGGATTTCAAATATTGTCACTGTGGCTAAATCAGATAATAAAATTAGAATGTGTACTGACTTTCAAGATTTAAATAAAGCTTCTTTGAAAGATGATTTTCCCCTCCCAAACATTGACATGATAGTTGATTCTATAGCAGGACATGCTTTGTTATCCTTCATGGATGGTTTTTCAAGATACAATCAAGTTTTCATTAATCCTCAAGATCAATTCAAAACTGCTTTTACCACTCCTTGGGGTACGTTTTGTTGGGTAATGATGCCTTTCGGACTTAAAAATGCCGGCGCAACTTATCAACGAGCGATGACCCTTATCTTTCATGATTACATGCATAAGATTTTAGAAGATTATGTTGATGATATTTTAGCCAAATCCATTCTTCGTATAGATCATATTAAGATCCTTCGCCAAATCTTTGAAAGAATTCGTAAATATCACATGCGCTTGAATCCCCGAAAATGTGTTTTTGGTGTGGATAGTGGAAAACTATTAGGATTCATAGTTTCGCATCGTGGGATTGAGGTGGACACTAAGAAAATAGATGCGATTGTCAACATGCCACCTCCTAAAAATGTGTCTCAACTCAAAAGCTTACAAGGAAAGATTCAAGCTATTCGTAGGTTTGTATCTCAACTTGCAGATCGTACTTTTCCTTTTACTCAACTTCTCAAAAAGAATATCACCTTTCAATGGAATGAAGATTGTCAGCAAGCATTTGAAGATTTAAAAGTATATTTGGGTAATCCTCCTATCCTTCAACCTGTCGAACCTTCTAAACCCTTTCTTCTTTATACAGCTGCTTCCTCTCATGCTCTCGCAGCATTATTGGCACAACATGATAAAGATGGTAAGGAGTGTCTGGTTTATTATATAAGTCATACCTTACTCGATTATGAGACCCGATATTCTGTGATAGAAAGACAATGCTTGGCCTTGGTGTTTGCGACTCAGAAATTGAGACATTATCTTTTAAATTCAGAAGTCCACGTCATGGTAAAGTTTGATCCTTTGAAGCATCTTTTCTCTAAAACTGATTTATCAGGGCGCCTAGCTAAGTGGGTTATGATGTTAATGGAATTTGACCTTAAATTTATTTCACAAAGAGCAATCAAAGGGCAAGCATTGACCGATCACTTAGTTGAGGCCCCTTCACCTTTCTCCTTCCCTAACCCTGAGTCCTTTCCCGATGATTTCATTCTTTGTACAAAGAAAGATGAAACTTGGGAGTTATACTTTGATGGCTCTAAGTGTCGTACGGGATCGGGGGCAGGTGTTGTTCTGATTTCTTCTACAAAGAAGTCCATTCCCTTATCTTATCGTCTCAATTTCCTATGTACCAATAACATTGCTGAGTATGAGGCTCTTATAGCAGGAATAAAGGCAGCCTTGGCTTTGAATGTAAAGCACATATATATTTATGGAGATTCTCAATTGATTATAAGACAAGTAACAAGACTGTATCAAGCAAAACAAGACAAATTATCACAATATAAAGACCTTGCTATCTCCTTGTTACAAAAATTTGATTCTTATACCATGGAACTTGTTCCTCGAAAAGATAATCGACATGTGGATGTAATGGCATGTGTGGCTTCTCTGGTATCTTTAGAGGACCCTGTGGTTGATCTTAAATTTGTTATTCACAACCTTATTTCTCCAGCTATTGTAGATGATCCTAGCCTGGTGACATGTTGTGACTTTATAGACTCAGATGAATGGTATTCACATATCATAAGATACTTGACTGATGGTACCTTTCCTGATTCCGCTAATAGGAACACCAGGGCTAGAATTCGCAAGTTGTCCGCTAGATATATCATCCTTTCTAATGTTCTTTACCGAAGGGGTTATAACGGTCTTCTCCTTCGTTGTCTTAACAAATCAGAAATCCCTATTGCCCTTGAAGAAGCACATTCAGGTGCCTGTGGGGGGCATTTTGGAGGCAAATCCTTGGTTCAAAGGTTGCTTCGTATGGGATATTATTGGCAAACTATGCAGCAGGATTCTTTTTCATTTGTTAAGAAATGTCATCAATGTCAACAACACAATAACTTGATTCATGCTCTTGCCCAAGAACTTCATTCTCATATAGCTTCTTGGCCTTTCTCTGCATGGGGGCTGGATCTTATCGGTAAAATATCTCCTCCTTCATCTCAAGGACATACCTTCATTATAACCACAACAGATTACTTTACAAAGTGGGTAGAAGCTGTTCCCCTTCGCTCTACTACTGCTGAAGTGATTTGTCGGTTTCTTCTAGAAAACATTATTTCTCGATTCGGGATACCCTCCACTATAATCTCCGATAATGGGACATCATTTAAGATTAAGGATGTGAAGAAATTCCTCGAGAAATATCATATCAAACATCAATTTTCTACGCATACTATCCTCAATCAAATGGTCAAGCCGAATCATCCAATAAGATAATTGAACAAATTCTTCGCAAAACCATAAATAAGCATGGTAAGGATTGGAGTACTCAGCTAATTTATGCTCTTTGGGCCTACCGAATGAGTGTACGAATTGCTACAGGAACCACCCCTTATAATCTTGTTTATGGTGCTGATGCTATTATGCCTTTAGAGTTAGAGATTCCATCACTTAGAGTTTCTCTCAAAGGTATAGTAGATGATGACTCTTATAGAGAACAAAGACTTCAACAGCTTGAGATGCTTGATGAACAGCATATAAATGCTCTTGAGCATATTCAAGCGTATCACAAAACTCTACAACGAAGCTATAATGATAAGGTTATTCAACTTTCCTTCTCGGTAGGTGACTTAGTTCTCTATGAGAATCAACGCAATGTGAATGCCTTACCTGAAGAAAAGGGAAAATTTAGTCCTAATTGGCTTGGATCGTATATCGTTATTGAAGATTATGGATCAGGTGCTTATAAAATAGCGGGTGTAGACTGTACGCCTCTTAAAGAACCTATAAATGCTATGCACTTGCGTAGATACTATGCTTAATTCCTCATTTCTTATCTTTTATTTTATGTATCTTCTTTGCACTTCTTCAATTGGATAATATGTTAGTATATCTTTGTTAGAGCAAAGAGAATTAAATGATGTTTTGTTTAATCTATATTGCTTCGTTCCTGACAAGCGTGTTTCTTTACTTTATGGTTTGTCTTGAATTCATTTATGTAAATTGCAAAAGATTTACATTTTCATTATGCTAGCATATTATACAATATCTTTATGTGTTAAGTAGAATTGTATCATGTTAAATCACATTACTTAAATGATTCTTAGGCTTAACACATATTTCTTCTCTATCATCAATGTAGTACTTGATTAAATATTTTATTTTATTTTTAAGTCACACACGTATCAATTTAATCATGGAGCATTGAGAAATCAATCATATGGAAATTAAATTCGGAACATACATGTACATCTACCAACTTTAATCAAAATACACATTGTTTTAGACATTAAAGATAACATGTTTGAGACAAAGAAGCATGTATATATATATATATGTGGATCAATATACAAAGGTAGGTCACTATACATCCAAAATGTGACCTACCCTACATCGTGAGATCATCTCCTATCCCTGGGGCTAGTGGCTGGAGAGTGACGACTAGACGCTCCCTCCTGCTCTGGCCGTGAAGGTGGACCCATGGGTGTATAGCATGATATAGATCATGAATGACTCTGAGAGGAACTCCTACGATCCCTATCCATAAGGATCGCGCGATATGAGGTAGCCTTGGCCTGAGCTGCTGCTAGATCATGTTGTGCCCGCTGAAGGTCCTCTGATAGAGCTCGCTCTCTCTCCCTCCATATTTCCACCTATACTCGAAATGGGGAAAACAAGTCATCATGCCGACCCGCGTTCCCTTGAGGTCTATAGGCAACCTGTGAGGAACTAGGGATCTGTGCTGTCATGGAAATATCTGTCACTGCTTGTTGGATCAGGGAACGCCACTCCTGCACACTAGCTGTAGCAGTAGAATAGATTTTGTACTAGTTCTATTCTATATCATCAAAACATTAATCAATAAATATAAACCTACTATACCTGGATCTCCCTCACGCCAGTAGGGATCGTGATATGGTAGCATCTGTGACTGGGAACTACTAGGCTCCCCGCGCTCGAATGATCTGTGCACGATGGGTATAGGTCTCCGTATCGCCTCCTGTTCCCCCTTTTGGGGAATGAGAGGAGGATCTAAGGCTATGGTATCATCTCCTGAATGGTGAGGAACTGCATCTGACTCCTCCTCATCACCTCTATCCTCCTCCTCCTCGTCATCCTCATCCGCATCCTCATTCTCCTCATCATCATCTCTATCTGTGTCATCCTCCTCTCCTTCCTCCTCTTCCTCGGCACTAGGCTGATCTCCTATGGGTGGATCAGGACCTCCTGCCTCCTCGTGACCCTCTCCCTCCTCTGGCTTCTTCGATCTGGATCCCTGATCCTCATCTTGGTCTCCATGTCTCCATGGACCTGGATGGCCTGTCGGGTGATCTGGTGGAAAGATAGGCCCCGGGTATGTCCTCACAAACCATGAGAGATACCTACGCTGTGCTCCGAGATCTACAGCATAATCAGTGACCACATCCTGATCAGACCCCTCTATATCTATGATCTCGATATCATCTATCGTAGGTCTCGCTACTGCTCTGGGTCTGGGAAGGACTCGTGAGTGTCAAGTGTAGATGGGTACATCGGTTGGAACACACTGCTCTAGCCCAAACTGCCTCCGTACTCGGTCAAAGTAGAATGGGACTATGATATGTGGATATCGTCCTCTTAGTAGGCAGTTCCTCTGTAAGCATGCTAGCTATCTCTCCATTCCATCCCATCTGTGCATCCGTAGATATGGTCTCCATACTGTCACCTCAGCTGTCAACCTATCAAATGTCACTCTCCAATACAGTAGATCCCCCAACCTAAGCAAATACCCTAGGTCACTCGCTAGCCGCACTCATAGGATAGCCGACAGGCCTGGTGCATGTAAAGTGCTCAAATATCCACACCTACAGAAGTGTGCATGTCATCAAACTACAACCCTGTCCAAAAACATACTCCTCAAGGTCATGATAGAGATGTGCAAGCATACTCCGACCCTAGGCATATACTCTCCTATGTCTCTCCATAGCCCTGATGCACCATGTGAGACCCCCATGCATGTGCGTACCTCGCCCATTAGGGCAGACAACTAGTGCAATGATGGCAATCATAAGACGTCTCATGAGGGGCACCTCTCCTGTAGGATGTAAGAGCCAGTTGACCATGATGCGACCTCTCGTCTCGCTTAGCATGACTCTCCCTATGCAGTATACTTGCTCCCTTTGATGGTCCTCCACTGACCGATTGGTCGCGTATGTCATGGTAGCTCCTCTGATCGGTGGGCAAAGTATGCGGTACACATCCTCAAGTGTCACTGTCATCTCCCCTACCGGAAGCTGGAATGTACATGCGTCAGGATCCCATCGCTCCATAAGTGCCATCAACATCGCAGGATGAAATCGAATGGCCGGCATAAGAATCATATACAACAAACCTACCATAGATAATGTATCTCTCTCTGCCTGAGTCAGTCAGGGAATCTGATCTCGCAAACTGTGAAGAATCTACCCCGCCGTATGCTCTCTCATGTATGGGAGACCCTGTAATGCAGAAAACATTAGTGTAATCAGTAATCAATCATCACAATCATCTATGCCAAAAGCAAAAATTGTCAAACATCGAAAGCTAACCCTCGCCAGGTCCTGATTAGGACCATGGCGCCTTGAGAGGACCGTGGCGCCCTTCAGGGACCATGGTGCCCTTCAGGGACCATGGCGCCCTAGGTGGGACCCAGGGTTAGATTCTAGGGCCCACATTCGATCATAGAAAATCAAAGTCAATAGAAATGCAGAAAGTCAAAGTCAAAGTTTAGTCAACTCACCTCGTCCAGTGGCTCGTCGTCGATCACGGCTTGTCGCATGATCTCAATCCTCGTGGGATGCTCCGGTCATCGTGAAGGCATGATGATGGCTATGTGGGCTCCGCTGCAATGAACAATACTCAAAAATCAACAAAGTGACAAATGCAATAGTCACTTTCGAGGTATATACTTTCATGCCTTTACCTTTACTTTCAAAACCCTAATTTTCCCTAATCACTCATTTCATCATAACTTGAGTTTGGGAGATGCGATTTTTGAACCGTTTGTTGCGTAGGAATCGTATTTTCGATCCCTTACTCCCTTGATGTTCCAAAATGTGCTTTGATGAAGCCTTTTTAGTGAACATCTCTCATCAATAATCGCTCACACAATTTGTCGTAAGTAAACATGCTACCCTGTTTCCCCTCCCTAATAAGCAAGCCAAAACAGGGGGGGCATATAGCTACTCGCAAATTTCATCACTTTCCTTAGTAAACATTAGGTGATTTTGTGATCTAACATGTGTTTTGTAGGGTGCGGTTCCTAACTGTGTACTACAGATACCGCTGGGGGCTTCATTCGACGGACTTATGGATATATCCTTTTTCAAATAATGTTTACTTTCCTGTACTTTAGCTTGCATATGCACGTAGTACTCATATGACCGCTAAAGTGGGGGCTAAATGTAGCATCATAAATTGTACGCAGTACAATTTCACACCTAGTTTAGCACCCGCCTTGGCGCATTTTGCATTTTGCATTGCATTTCCCCTTTAGCACTTAATTAATCAAATTAATTAGGTCTAAGGTCCTATTTCATCATCTTCCAGTTGGGCCCTTTCATTAAAGTGTGCCCCTTTCATTTTATTCCTCCAATACATCATTTAATCAAAAACCCTAATTAAGTCCTATTTTGAACTTGGGGGCTTGATTTCGGGGGTCAAAACATCTTGAAATCACCTGTAACTTCGGGATTCTCTCTAAAATCATCATATCCGACGGCCCTGAAAATTTGGTGAAAAGTTGTCGGGACCATGGCGCCCGGAGTGCACACGGTCCCGGACATTTTTCCCGAAATTTTAGGAGCGTGATCCAATCATAAAATAAAGATTAACCCCAAGAAATTGGTGGGAGATTCAATCTCTAGGTCAACCAAAAGTTGAAATTAAGACCTAGGGTTTTAATATATAAGGGCTCTCTTTCTTCATTTGAAAGGATCCGGATTTTTGTTTCAGGGGACCTTCTATGTAGCAAAAGAGTAGATCTTTGAAGACTTCAACAACATTCAACATCCATCTATCAAGCATTCATTAATTTCATTCATCCATTTAGGGCTTTGAAGACATTGAAGAGCAATAAGGGATCACTGACTGAAGATTGGCTTGTACCCCTCCCTTGGGGTTGGGTATGATTTCATGTTGTTTTCATGTCTTTGCATAAGCCTCATTATATCACTTGTATTCATGCTTTAGATCTCTTTACATCTTGATTTGGAGCATTTACATTATCATTTACAAGCAATTAGGGTTTACTTTCTAGGTTGCTCTAGTTTGCTTACTTGCATTTTAGGATCTTGCACACACACAAGGTTTGCACACACATTACTTTTACAATACAACTTGGCTATTCATGGAGGTGGAAATCACCAAAGTGGGGGTTTGACTAAGGCAAAACCCTATATAGCCGCCCAAAACACCTTTTCAGATATAAGTGCAGATTTCGGGATTCAGACGACGCCGCAAGTTGCAGATCCGAAAGAAGCAGACAGAGACCGAACCATACACCAGATTTCAGAGCAAAAGACCAGGACAGGGGCGTGGGGCGCGTTGGTCTTGCCAGGACAGGAGCGCCAGGCGCCCTGGTCCCTGGGACAGGGGCACTGGGCGCCCTGGTCCTTCTGTCAGACAACATTTCTGACAGTTTTCCAGGTTGCAAAATAGCAGTTTCAGGTGCAGTTTCAGGAGCAGAATCAGGACAGTGGCACCCGCGCCCTCGTCCCGAACATTTTCACTCAGATTTTAACTCCGGGTATGCATCTGCATTCTTGTCTTGTCCTTGCGTTTGCAACTTTCCATTGTTTAACTTCCATTCTGCAATTTTGTTATTAGTTCATACTTGCACTTTGAGGTTAGGAGTTGAACTTGCATCATTTTATCTTTCAATTACAATAAAGGAATAGAAACCCTAATAGGTAGCCCCTGGCTCTCTCTTTCACAAAAAGAAGTAGCCAATTGTGTGATACCTCTAGGCTCTTTCGTATTCCGCAATGTGTGTCAAAAGGTAGGATTAGGACATGTTAACCTAGTCTCACTTTTTCCCCTACATAGATACTAAGATGAAGCTAACATGATATGAGATTAACATGATATATCTAAGATTATAATGCTATCAAAATGATCTAACATGCTATTCTATCAAAGAGAAATAATATGCTTAATGTTATGAGACTATAAGTTTGATGCACAAAGACTTGATTTTTTTGAAGAAGGAATGGGCTCTATTTATAGGGAAAATAGGGCAATGGATGGTCAAGATTGGATAATCTTATCAAGGGCAAGGATTGAGAGTTAATCAATCCATGTTTACAATTCTCACCATTGAAATGGTGACAATTGTCAACAAGAGACTGCTTGAGAAGACATAATGGTTACCTTAGGAGGTAAGGGTTAAGGTTAGGTTAGGGTTATCCATTGGACAAAGATTTTACCCAAGGTTTAAACTCTTGTGCAAGGGTTAAGGAGATAACCAAGGGTAAAGCCATGAGTGCCTGATGAGACCCTTGGGTTAGATGAAGGTTGAGTTAGGCAAAAAGTCTCTAACAATGCCATAAGGGTGAGTTAACCATTAATGGTTTGGAAGACTTTGGGGACAAATTTGTAAGAGTCCTTCCAAATTTGGGGGAACTCAACAAGTTAGCTTGTTGAAGACATAAAGGCTTTAATGCCTTTGGAAGACTTTACTCCAAATTTGAGAAGTGACCTCCTCAAATTTAGGGAAAGGGGATAATTGATGGGTTTAGGTTAATTGATTAGGATTAGAGGTATTCTAGAAGAATTTAGGAACAGGGTTAGGAGGCAAGTGGGAGATGTAGGAAAATGCAAGTGAATGAGGGATAATAGGATTTAATTAAAATAAATTGCTTTATTTCAATTTGGTTGCAAGTTGGGGATTTAAATATGTTAGATTTATTTAATTGGGGTTAACTATTTAATTAAATGTGAATTTAACTAAAAATAGAGAGAAGGGATTTAATTAAATAAAATGATTTATTCAATCAAATGATGTAAAAAGGCTTAAGTGAATTTAAATAAATAAATTGAATAATTTATTCAATTAAATAGAAGAATGTGGGTGATTTGATTAAATTAGATTTAACTAAATAGAGGAATGAGAATAAAATAAACATTAAATATTCATTTAGAAATATGGTCATTTTTATACGTCTACAACAATAATAGCTATTCCCACAGCTTGTGTGGGATACCTTATACATTCTTTGTAAATAAAAAGCTATTTTTATGCAACTCTTTGATGTTGTTTTCTTGAAAGCATTTGCATAATGAAATAAACTTCAAATTTCTAAAATCATAGTGTAGCAAATGAAGAATATGTTAAAAAATTGTGTACCTTTTTCCAAACTGCAATGTATAAGGCATCAACAGGTCACCAAATTTAACTGTAGTAAAATTTAGGTAACAGTTACAATCTATTTGAAAGACCTGGCAATAACTTTGTAAATTCTTGAATTGGATCGAGGATTCCTTGCAACATGATTTTAGTATTTTGACTTCTTTTATTCAGTGGAATAGTTTTTTTCAATATCACAAGCAACTACTTGTTGTTACCTTTCCTAAATGATCTCATTATCTATCCAAAAAAGTTGTGCAACAATTTGGTGATATTTGGGACTTCAAATCCTTTGGTTGTGATAATTGGCAAAACTCCAAAATATCATTTAATTTAAAAAATAGGTTTAAGGGGTTTGTGATCTTTGTGAAACTTTTGGTTCCTATGAATCATCTTATGAAAAATTGTATGCTTTTACAATGAAACTTCTTCGAATACTGGTTATGGCTGGATACATATAAGAGTTTTTGTTTCCCTTTAAAGAAGATCTATCTTAAACTCCTTCCAAATATGGAATTAAATTCAAGGCAACACAAAATGGAGTTGTAGATTTTGAGAAAACAAGTGGGAGAACCTAAGTGCTCAAAATTGAAAGTCTACAGCATTGACAAATATTGAAATCCAACTTGGAAAATCCTGCACTACAAGCTTCCTATTGGGGATAGGTTGAAATATTTGAAAATTCAGCCCACCAAGTGTCCTTATTGTCAACACACTAAAAGTTTAAAACATATTTTTTGGTATTTTTTGCAACAAAATAAATGGAATATTATATTTGGTCATTTTCTTGCTATTTTTTACCATGTGTTGGGTTGGAAAGGAGATGTTTGGGTAATGGACCTTATAAAAATTTAGTTTTTGATGCTATGAGACAAACTATTTTGCTTCACATATAAAAAAGTAGATGTTTAGCAATGTTTTCTAATGATGTGATTCATCGAGAAGTAAAAATACTAAAGTTTTATTATGACATCCTATTACAATTGTCTCTTAATCTTCTCAGATGAAATAGGATGCTAAATACAAGCTTTTGTATATCCATGAAAGGGACTTATTTAAATTTCAATTTCAATTTGTGCTTTAGCTGTAGTTTTTTAAGAGTATGCTCTTGGATCAGCTTGTTGATAACTAGTACGTTAAAAATTTGGCTCAATCATATTTCTACAAGACTGCGGCTATTGTTGTTACATTTAGAATTTCTTCGTAAAAGTCCTTCTGTTGTTCTGTAGACAGTTGTTTAATTGTCCTTGGGTTGTGCATGGTAATTATTTGGTTGTTTTCTCCTTTTCTTGGTAGTTCCTTTTTAAACTGCTATTTTTTTAATTCAACTTTAATCACTATATCAGAAAAGTATGACAATACTATCATATGTGAAAATAGCTTAGATAAAGGCACGTATTCAATGCCTTCTTTTAAAAGATAACAACATAATTATTTTAGACTAAAATTAAGCACAACAAAAAATAGTGAGATCGCATATAGATTCCCACAGTAAAAAGTTGTTGAAACAATGCGAAGCAACTTAGCTCAAGATTCTTCAAAAATGTGTCGCATTGTCAATGATTCTGATGAGAAAAAATGGGCAAAATTTGCAGGAAAATATTACGAAACCCTACTGTAGTGTCATAAAATTGCGACCCTTGCAATTTGTGACCACATTAGGGTCTTCACGTTGGCGATTTGAATCCCTAAGCTTGATTAGAGACTCAAGACTTGCTCATCCCCAAAAACTGCACTTTTTCTGCCCTCCGCACTGCCTGAACCTTCTTCCTGTCCTGAGAGAAGGGCAGGATGGGGGCATGGCACCCTTGTTATTGCCCTATTTTGGGGCCCGCTCTGTCATATCTTTGCATTGGACTTTGCATAAAGTGAGACAACTTTCCCTATGTCAGCCTGTGACGAAAAATCAGTCAATTAACCCTAATTGACAAGTATATAAGTAGCATTCACCCCCCCATTTGCACAAGTGGGAAAAAGTTGGATAAGTGGGAATACATGAGATCACACATTCAAGCATTCAATAACATTCCTTTCCAGTATTGAGCATTCTCAAGTCTCCCTTCAAGGCTAGGTGTTGCATTTAAGTCAAGGATTCAACCATTGAAGAGGAGATCCCTTTCAACATTCAATTTAATACAAGCAAATCTACCTAAATTCTATCTACAACCTCCCTTGAGGTGAATTACATTTCAGTCTTTCATTTACATTTAATTGCAAGTACTTTCTTTCGTCATTTGGTTAATTCCAAAACTAGGGTTTGACCTAAAGGCAAACCCCCAATCCCAACCCCTTTTCCTCTATTTTTTATGTGTAGGTTGCAGGTGCACAACTATGTTTGCAGATTCAGACTCCATTTGTAGAGGCGGAAAAACCCTTTTCATTTCACATATTTTTTGGAGAACCGTGTGCACTTTTAGCATGATCCCGACAACTTTTCCTCAAATTAATAGGGTGACTTCATCTCGACATATTATAGCCAAATCCAAGTGCACAACTTCATTACACGCTTCTATCTCTAGTTATAATCAGTTCTTTGCTAATTTTACACTTAGTCTTACAACACATAATTCAATCATTTTTTGTTCTAAAAGAAGGGTTAGCTTGTCATTTCTATCTCATTATCAGTTCATTTAGTATTCAATCTCTTTTCCAAAAGATTGGATCTATTGAATTTCCTCTCTCTTTTAAATGTAATGTGGATAAAGTGTTTGAAGGGAAATCCGCAGTGAAACTTTCATCTCTCCTCGAAGGGAAGAAAAGCTTTCATCTTGATCTCTCCATCATTCAACTTTTTTACCATTACATTTTGGTGAACCCGACATCTTACATGCTTTATTATGAAAATCATTGCATATTTATCATTTACAAGTTTAATTTTTCTTCAAACTTAGTTGTTGATTCATTCCAAACCCTAGTTTTTAAAATTGAAATTGAACTTGTGTACTGTAAAAATTGCTTGTTGTTGTCTTAGATTTGAAAATTGTTGTGTTTGTCCAATTCAATTTCTTCATCAATTTGCAAATCAAATTCACAAAATTAAGAGGTTGATTGTCAAATCCCTAATTTTCAAAAATAATCTTGAAATTGTGCAAAAATTGAATTCCCATTTAATTTTCCGATTTGTTGAAGAAGTTGAGGAAATACAACTTCAGAGATCCCAAGAACACCTGCATGCAAATACCTATCACAAGAGAAGAATGGAGGCACATAAAGCAAAAAAACATAAATGCTCTGAAGAAGAAAATTATCATTCAGAAAGGGAATCAATTTAATGAACAAGTACAATACAATCCTTATGAAAGGATAATAGAAACCCTAAAGGTATGCAACCCTAAAGAAACCCTAAAGGGATAATGTGTATTTAATAATTAGAATAATTATTAAATACCTACAATATTTACTAAATGCCTAAGTTTAGCTTAAGCGTAGAGTTTAATAGACTAATAACTAAATAAATAATTATTAGCTAATACAAGATAACTCTAACACCCCCCCTTAAGATGAACTTAGGGAGTAGCTAAAAAAATAAATGCATGAAGCAAAAAATGCAACTACATGATGAAGGCAAATTTGGGTCCCGACAACAAGGCCTGATGAGGTACCCAATCACAACCAAATATCTATGAAATGGAGAAATAGAGAAAACCACATGGGAAAAAAACTCTACTCCAAAAAGAGATGGAAAAGAAAGAAGAACACCATTAAAGCAGGAAATAGTTGCAAACACTATCGAAGAGTAACTGCTGATCTGAAGAACCTCCACTGAAATAGAACATGACCAGGTAGAGAAGACTGTAATCTGCATGAGTGCCCTCAAATGACACTACTCGAATCAGATGGCAAACAAAGGCAAACAACTGAACTCAAAGATACAGATGACATGAGACACCAAAGCCTGAAGAGCTGATCAATCGAACCAAGGAAGCATTAGAATGAACAGGACAAACCTCCCCATAATGTTGAAAAGGGAGAGGGACAGGAACACTGAAAAAGAATGGCCAACAAGAATTGCATGATGACGAATCAGGAACATCGAGGGTGCAGAGAAAGTACATGGTGTCATGGAAGGAACACTCACTTGACACATAGCATGAGGCGAATGTCATGAAAGGAACACTCACTGGACAAAGGTAGATTGCAAACAAGACAAACATCAACCCCCTCATGGCACTTTATAAGTAGTGCATGTACAATAGGACACAAGAGGTGCAAGATTCCATGTAAACAATGCATGATGGCACTTTATCTCAGTGCGTTTGCAAAAATACAAGCTACAATGATAAGAAGACTGGAAATAGAAATGAGAACCAAAATAGAGACATCCTACCCAGAGAAGAGATCTTAGGACGTGAAACAACCAAGATATCCACAAGAGTGCTGAAAAGCAAAAAATTGAATAAAATATGCATGGAGCAGAATCTGAAAATAAAACTCATATGGCTAGAAAGTGCACAGAACAAGCTTTCCAACGATATAAAGTTTTCGAAAAACGAAGTTCAGATGCTCATTATATGGCTCCTGGAGTGCAAAAAAGAGACCCCACTTTGACTGAAAAAAAAAAAGTCAAACAGAAAAATTGGAAAAAAATTACCAACATGATGAGGTCCAGCTCGAAAACAACTTTCTGACGCCTATTCGTTTTCGAAAAAACGACTCCGTATGCCTAAGATATGGCCAAAAGAAAAAACCCCTCTTTTTGGGCATAAAAAGGGTAAATTTTTTTTAAAAAAAAATCGTTATTATTATTTTTTTGATGAAAATTTTCTGACGCATTTGCAGGTATAGCCATACGGATTTTTGTGCCTCGTAAAGTGTGCCAATGAAAAAATCATGGCCCAGATGCACTTGTTACCGAAATAGGTCCAATTACATATCAAAATGAATGGAAACACCCTTCGGAAGCCAACGGTGAGGTTATTTTTTGGCCCAAATTGCTCTAATTTTTTTTAAAAAATTTTAACGAATTTCTCGAAATTCGTGTAAAAAAGGGGCAAAACCAAAGAAAAAATTTCAGAACCCAAATTTCTCAAAAATAATTTTATATGGAAATGGGGGTTTTGGGGCGTTCTGAGCTCAATGGTGAGGTTTGTTTGAGCCCAAAATGATCAGAAACAAAACAGCTACCCCAGATCCAATAAAAAATTCTGAAAAAATTTGAAACCCTCCTCCAAAAAATCTTCTGAAAAATCAGGAACAAGCAGCAACAGATGTAGGCTTTGATACCATGAAGAAGTTGAGGAAATACAACTTCAGAGATCCCAAGAACACCTGCATGCAAATACCTATCACAAGAGAAGAATGGAGGCACATAAAGCAAAAAAACATAAATGCTCTGAAGAAGAAAGTGCCTAAGTTTAGCTTAAGCGTAGAGTTTAATAGACTAATAACTAAATAAATAATTATTAGCTAATACAAGATAACTCTAACATTTGTGACTGTTTTCAGACTTATCTTCTGTCCTACAATTCAAATTTTCAATTTCCCTCCTTTTTTCAAAATTCAAAATTTCAAAAATTAAGTGGTTAGGTCCTAAAACCCTAATTTTCAAATTTAATTGGATTTTGTGCAAATTTCAATCAATTTCAGTTAACTTCAATTTTATAAACATTTTTTAAGGTGTCCTTATCTATTAGGTTTGACCCTTTTCAAAATTTCAATTCAATTCCTCTTTTTTTCTCAAAACTTTAATAGGGTCCTATTTTCACATTCAAACCTTCATTTCACCTATCTAGAGATTGTAAAATCCACCAATTTTATGGGGTTAGCTTTAAAATCATTGTAACTTTCATCCTTGAAATTTTCAAAAAAAGTTGGTCGGACCGTGTGCACTTTCAACACGATCCTCGACTTTTTTACCAAAATTTCGGGAGACTGTTATGACCGTATTTAATAACTTAAATCCAAAAAATTGGCTAATTTTGTCAATTTTTTATCCTTTTAAAATAAAAAATACCTTCACAATTCAACATTTCAAATTTCAAGATTTTTTTAAAATTAAGTGGTTAATTATAATCTGCCCTGATTTTAAAATTTTTGATTTTGTCAATTTTAAATTTAAGAGGTATCCCATTGGCCCTAATTTTAAATTCCAATTTCCTTTCTTTTATCATACAATTAGTTTTGGAAATTGTGTCATTTCCTTCTTTCAACAAAGTTCAAATTGTTTAATCATTATTTTCTTAAATTTTGCATTATTCAATTTTTGTGCACTTTGTTCCTATAATTTACATTCAAAATTTTAAATTTTCCCTCTAGTGTATGAGTTTCACCACTATTAGTCCTACCTATACTATCCCCATTAGACGAAGCATTAGACTTAAGGCTTCCCAAGGTTTAATTACTGAGGACATGGAGCATAATTTGGGTGACTTCTTTAATGAAGATAATGCTAATTCTTCCCATCCTAATCATGTCCCTATCTATCCAATTGAAGAGTCCCATGATGAACACGAATAATCTTTAACTAGAGTTTCCATAGATCAACTTTCAAAATTGCACAATCAATTTGATAACTTTCAACAATGGATGTCCCAAGAATACCCTAATAGTGAAGCTCTTCCATTAATTGAAGGCCTTAAACACATGATTCAAAGTGATAAGAATGGAATTGATATATTGTGTGACATTTATCATATTGTTGATTCTAATGTCATGCTTATAAAGAGTTGTGTTGATAATTTAGGTTATTCACAACCTTCAAATCAAATCAATTTTTCTATTCCTTTGACCACTCCAATGGTTAGTATTCCTACTTTCACTTCAAACATCATGGCTACATCAACTCAAAATGTCATTCCTACAACCATTGGTCATGGGGACAATACCTCTTCTTCATTTAATCCTCCATCTTTACCTATGTCTTCCATAAGTATTCATATTATCCCTCAACCAATCACCGTGACACAAGGGGGCAATTCATTCGACAATTTTATTCCTCCTTTAAGTGTCCCTTTTCCTACTCAATCATCACCTATGCCTACTTATCATAATATCCCACCACCTTATTCTCAATCCATGCCTTCCTTCAATAACATCACACCACCTTCTCAATCAACCATGTCTAACATCAATTATTCTATCGAAGCAACCATTAACAATCTTACTCAAACTGTGTCTTCCTTACAACAACAAATTGCTTCCATGAGTCAATCCAAGTTCAGTGTGCCCACATTTGATGTTGCAAGCCCACCTTTTCTTGATATTATTAAATTTGTCCAACCTAAGCATGTCAAGGTCTCTCAATTGGAACTCTATAATGAAAAAGGTGATCCTCTCACTTATGTTAAAACATTTCAAACCTTGTGTATTGATTTTTCTTATGATCAAAGATTGCTTGCAAAACTATTTACAAGAAAACTAAGAGATAAGGCTTTACAATGCTATTTCTCTTGGCCTTTTTAATCTATCACTTCTTTTCAACAATTATCAAATGCTTTCATTCAACAATTTCAAAGCAACATTGGTCCTACAATCACTTTGACTGATTTAATGTATTGTAAACAAGGCGTTAAAGAAACAGTGACTGATTTCATTGGTAGATATAAGCATTTGTGTGCTCAAATTTCTTTTCCTGTACCTGATAATGATATTCAAATAATTTTTATTTCTAATTTGTAAAAAGATATTAGGGAAAAGCTTCTTTTGTCTAAGTTTACTTTCTTTCCACAGTTGTGCGTAACACTCCACAATTATCAATTGGTTGTGAGTCAAATGGAGCTATCCACTCCTATGGCTCCAAGTGATAAGGGGGAGAGTGTTCAAAAACCATTTGCGAAGTTCAAACCAACAAAAAGCTTCATCAAGTTCAATGATGCAATCAACAACAACAATGTGAATGCTACAAGTGTGTCTCCTATTTCTAAATTCTTTAAAAGAGAGACAATTTACTCCTTTGAATAAATCTTTACATCGTATTATGTCTCAATTGTTATAAAGAAATGTTATCAAACTTCCTCTTATCAAACCAGTTGACCCATCTAAAGTTGCATCCCCTTATTTTGATAGCAATTCCTTTTGTCAATTTCATCGTCAGCTTGGTCATGATACTGAGAAATGTTTTGCATTGAAAAGTAAGATTCAAGATTTGATTGATGATAACACTATATCTGTGGCAGGTGTGAATGATAAGGGAAACAAATCAGTGGCTCCTCTTAATCAAAAACTTAAGATTTTTACTGATCCTTTGCCTTCTCATACCTCTAATGTGATTGAGACTGAACATACCTCTTTCTCTCCTTATGATCTCACTACCACAACTCCAAATTTGGTGAACATGGTAGAGAAACAAGAGACATCTAAGGATCCTTGTATTACATTTGACCCTAGTGAGATCATTAGAGCACCTGATGGACCTTTATACATAGTTGTGAAGGTTAAGGACATACCTTGTTGTGGTTCTCTTGTTGATCCTATTAGGCCCAATATGGAAAGCTAATGTACTGAGAGGGGAGGGGTGAATCAGTACTCCAAAACTTTTCTTTAATAATAACCTTACTATTATGCATAAACAGAATAGTGTAGTAACATAAAATAAAGTTAAAACAAACAGATAACATTCATACATGATTCACTCCATAACACATATATTTTGGTTACGCAGAAACTCTTGGTTAGAGAGAAAAACTGTGGTGGGGATGGCACCCACAACTTCACTACTGCAATAATAAAGATTGCTCGGTTAGAGCTACATTTAGCTATTTCTGATAGCTTACCCTATTAGGAGTAACAAGATATGTTAGATCTACCTTGCTAAAGGATTTCACAACATTATTCTGAGTGCTGCACCTGGTTAGAGGTTTTACAATTTATAGACTTGGTTAGAGTCTTTTACCCTGTTAAAGGTTTCTCTTTTAACTTCACAATATTACAATAAAATCATTACAAACATCTGCAACTTTACATCTGAAATGTTATAGCAGATTCTATGTGCTCAGAATAAGATTACCTTGCTTATAGCATACCTCGGTAACCCATATAGTAACTCGGTAAACCCTTCTGTTTACTCTGTTCTTCGACTGTTCTCTGAAAACCTTCTCGGTGACCTTTGTGTCTCTGTAACAGTCTTCCTTCATACATATATGCACACACCTTGCTCTTAATCCATGTTGTATATATAGATCTTTCAAAACGGTGATCCAACTCATTACTTCAATCTTACAAACAAGATTCCTCGAATGAATAACTAAACAAATATTTCATTGGTTAGATTGACCTTGTAATCATACACAATCTTCTAGTGCAATTTCCAATGTAATAATGGTTAGATGTGCCTCGATTCTTGTAAAATGTTTTCATATGCATGTCCAGGTTCAATGTATCTGGTAACACGTTTCACTCGGTGAATATCAACTCAGTGTGTTAACTTTACTGCTCGGTAGCCATAAAAAGATACTCGGTAGACGGCTTCGGTGTACACTGTGCTCTGTGACTGCTTTCTTCTGTAACCGACTAGACTGTGCATACCGACTTCTTTGTTTATACCGACTGCATGATTCGATAGTGCTAACCGACTAGAATATATAATATGACTTTGAATATAAAAACTAATGGCAACTTGATAAGTAGTAACAATCTCCCCTTTTGACATTAGTTGAGATGTTTGACAAAAACTACTTTCAAAGTCATAACTCAAAAATCTATATACTTTGCAAAATGACTACACTTGACAATATATACAATAGTCAATGAAATAGTATATGCAGATATACTCCCCTTATCATTATTCTATATATTACTCAGATTTTGCATGCTCGGTTCTGTTATGTGCTTGTGTGCTCTACTAGCTCTGCATGCTCTGCTCGGTATACTCCCCTGTATACAATACTCAAAATTGTATTACCAAAACTGTATCACTCTCCAAATTTAGTATATTACTCCCCTTATGTAGTATCCTTATGTAGTATTACTCCCCTTTTTTGACAAACATCAAAAACTTAATTTCCATCTGGGGGCGGTAACTGATCAAAAATAGATTTATACTTGTTTCGGGCGTCGGTGAGTGTGACTGAGAGTGCATCCTTTACACCTTCCATTAAAGAATTTTGTGCTTGAATATCAGCCAATAGTGATATTAATCCATCAAGAGTGCTTCCCTCTTATGTAGTTGATAGGTGTGTAGCTCGGTTAATCTGCTCTTGAATTGATGAGAGATGAGGAAGGAATAATGTCTGAAGGGTCATTATATCCATCCTAATCTTATGCTCTTCATTTCTGAGTTCTAACTGTTGAACCATGAGCTATTGAAGCTTGGTATAAAAATTCTGAACTGAATTAGGCTCGGTGGTCAACTTATTGGAGAGATCGGTGATCTCTTTCTCAATTGCGTCAGTTTTATTCTTGATATCTTTAATGAATAAGGAAAATGTACAAAGTTTCTGAAATAAATAAAGAATATGCTTGAGTTGAGGGGACAACTTAGCAATGAATTTGACAAGCTTTACTTTTCCTATAGTGAGAGCTTTTTGTACCTCTTCTATCATCTTTGCAGTAAGCTCTTTATCTTTTAGCTTGCTTAAGTACTTAGATGCATCAACTCTAGATGTTTCTATTTGAGTAAGGAGTTCATCTAGTTGAATGTGGATGGCTGCGTCGGTTGACATTGTTGCTGAAGGTAGCATATCGGTTAGTAGTGTCTTCACCTTCTGTAGTACTTTATTCTTCTTTTGAATGGCCAGTTGTTTTTCTTGTTCAGCCTTTGCTTTGCATAGTTCGCCGAAATCAGTAAGTGCTTGCCCTTTTAATTTTGAGATATCCACATTGGGCAACACTATCGGTTTAGTTAAATCAATCTTGAAACTATGCTTTCTCACCTTCTTCTCTTTACCTTTGGTTTGTTGTACTAAGACAAGTGCTTGTGAGGCTTGCTGACCCTCGGTAGGTTGCTCGGTTCCTATAGCCCTTGTGGTGTCCTTGGGTGTCTCGGTACTAGGGGTCTCAGCTGTAACATTTTCAGTGCTTGACGGTGCTTGAGACTTCTGATCTTTAGTTGTATCTTCTACTGCTTCAGACTTGTGACCTTTGGTGCCTTGTTCTATATCCTTAGGAGCTTCGGTAGAGATAGGTGGCTTGACCGGTGGATAAGGCTGAACTTGTTCTAAGATAGATTCACTAGATACAAGTTTTGCATAGGTAGTTCCTTCTATCATTTCCTACTCCGATGCTTCTGTATCCATGACATCTTCATCAATTTGAATAGTGTCAGTCGGGTC